>NC_074708.1:636410-954616 GCF_024334085.1 Lutzomyia longipalpis
GCGTTTGGATGCACACATTTGTGTAGCTTCTGGATTGCATTGATGCATTGTGTGTTGCTTGCGATGATTGGCTCTAGCCCAAGGTATTCCAGTCACAATTTATTGTTTTCTCATAGAATTGACAGAGATTTATTGAGGATTTGCAATTTTAGTCAACATAATAATATTGTATTAAAATTCACGTTGAATTAGGGAAAGCTCTTCTATATATGGGACTATCTGTCTGTGTTAGACTAATCCTTATTTCTGGAAATTTATGAATTGCCTAAAACTGAGAAATTGACTAAAATAGCAATTTTTAACATTGAAAATAATTTTAATTTATGTATTACTTCATAATTTAGTAGTCAAACTTTGAAAAAAATGTTTTAGTTAACCTCAAAAATTGAAGAAATATTTTATGGAAAATTTTCTAAAAAAAAACCTTTTTTTATCAAACATTTAATTAAAATTGAAATTACAAAAAAATTAAATTGTAAGTTTCTCATATTAGAGCATCTTTCCCTCTTCAATGCTCTATGCTATGTATCGAATTAATTGATACTTCCACTGCAATTTATCTGAATTTTCCTCATTCTCTCGTTTCTCCATATTTATGTCATCGAGAGCTTTTTTCCTGAAGCTTGGGTTGAAATAATAGGATTATCAAGTTAGTATTGGTTTTTATTTCCCCACTGCGGGGATGCTAGAAAAAAAAGCTGCTCCCCTTTGGGGGAAAGTTGGTTTTGAAATTAAACAAAAAAAAATGAAGAAGAAACTCAAATTGGAATCAATTAGCAAAGTAATACTCAATGGGGAAAATTTGTGAAGATTAAAAGGAAGAAAAATCAACAGTATCCCCATGGAAGTGTGGTATTCCCATTGTTACATCCACCCACACCCAACTTTTTTTTTAAACCATTCTATGATTTATAGAGTAGCTGTGAAAAGTGATGGGGGGATGGCGAAAAAACACAAATGCTTTTCTTTAGAAGGTTTTCTCCTCTCTCGAGAGAGAGTCGCCGTTGCAATTATATCCAAGACTTTTCCGTGAGTTGGTGTTGAATTTTTGTGTTGAGTGGAAAAGTTCTATGCGCCATCATGGGGTGGGTGGCAAATGTTGGAAAGTATAAAAAAGGAGGGGGCATATAGGGCGGGCTAGCGTCTATTAATCAGCATTGCGACTAAACTCTTACAATTGAAAATTCCCCTCACACCCTATGGCCATAAATTGGCATTAAGAATGGAGTGTAGGAATCTGCACAATGCCAGAAACTGCCTCTAAGGTTGGGGTGGGAGGAGAAGCTTTTGAGAATCCAGAGAGGGGTGGTTGTGTGGGCTTGGAATATGCCAGAGTGAATAAATCAAACAATCCTCCGGGTACACACGGCGTGCCCAAAGGTATACACACACCGAAGTTCAAATAGAAATTCTTGCGCCAAATACAATTTCCTTAGCATATAAATCACCATTTACAAGTATCATGCGAACTCTCACGTGTGGTTTTACATATTGACGAAAAGTTGTTGTCATCATGTTAACTGGCAATCCAATGCAATAATATTCACATTCTCAATCCTTCTCCCTCCCCCGCCCGCACAATACATTCACCAAGAAATAACGCGCTACGGTGTACTTCCTTATGCACCACCACCCTAAATAGAAATTCTATATATGCAGCACTTCTTTAGGGTAAGAAGAGACTCGTTCTGAGTATAGAGCAGCATCGAGAAACCCTTGTACAGGGGAAAAGGAATAACATTTCTTCGCTTGACACAATGCACCTGTATTATTCAAATTTACAACCCTTATCCCTTAAGGGGGTAAAAGGAGAGCCTGGGGACGGGGGTAGGGTTGCATTTTGAATGGGAATATTAGCATGATTTCTCGGGTAAACCATAGAAATTGACATTGCTGTTTTGGTGTGTTATTGAGGAACTGCACACTGGTACTTTGGACGCTTCTTTATATGCAAACTTTGCAACAAAGTTTGTTTTCTTCTTGCTTATGAAATACGACAAAGTAAATTGAAATTACTTTGCTACACGAAAATCGTCTTGGTGGTTGTTTTAATCTTTGCACATACTGTTAAATGGGGTAATTTTGACTGTTGTATTTTATACATTTGAATCTTCAAAGGAGCTCTTTAAAAAACAGATAGTTGGAATTTTTGGATT
This sequence comes from Lutzomyia longipalpis, assembly GCF_024334085.1. NCBI lineage: Eukaryota > Metazoa > Arthropoda > Insecta > Diptera > Psychodidae > Lutzomyia > Lutzomyia longipalpis. The sequence goes on from NC_074708.1 coordinate 638,567, forward strand.
CTATGTAGTTTTAGACTTTTTACCAATTAATAAGATTCTGAGACTAAGAAATTGTTGAAATTATAGAAAAAAAATCTATCTTGGTCAATGAATAAGGCTAGTAAGTTTTTATTTAAAGAACTTATTTAATAAAAAAAAATAGTTACAAATTTTTAATGTTAAATTTAAATTTAAATTAAGTTTAAATGTTACCTATCAAACTGTTATTTCAAATTAAAAGTAAGTTGCAGTTCTGTCAAAATGGCAGTGTAAGTGTCTAAAATAATGTTCAAAAAAGTATTTGAATCCTTTCTGTCAAATTAAAACCCTCAAACAGTTCAGTTAAAATTAAACTCAAAAGTTCTTCTGTCAAAAATAATTTAATTACAATTTTTTTCTGTCAGAATTCCTCTGTTTAAATTATTCTGTCAAATTGTTCTGTCAAAATTTAACCGCAAAATTCTTTTTTTTCAAAATTATTCTGTCATTTTTTTTTGTCAAAATAATATAACTAAATTCTTGTGTCAAAATTAATCTGTAAAAATTAAACTATAAAATTTTTCTATTAAAGCTAAACAGCCAAAGTATTCTGTTCAAATTGATCCCTCAAAATTATTCTCTGTGGAATTATGTCAAAATTAAACTGTCAAACTCTTCCGTTAAAATTTAACTGTCAATCTCTTCTGTCAAAGGTATTCTGTCAAATTCTTCTGTCAAGTTTTTCTCTCAAAATTAATCTATGTCAAATTAATACGTGTCTTTGTGCTGTCAAAGTTAAAATTTTATACAAACCGTCATGAGATCAGACATTAAAAAAATAAAGAAATAAAAAAAAACACACAAAATTAGACTTCTTTTACAAATTGTTAAACAAGGCCAAATATCTTTGGGAAAAACAAACCTTCGTGGGAATTAGCGTGCTGGCTTCACTTTTTTTTATGTTGTTGTTGTTGCTTGCACTCTTCCAAGAAGCACCAACAGAGAGCAAAAGTGATATAAAAGTGAAAATATTAGTTGTAACAATTGCAAATAATGAGTTTTCACTACTCCCCACCCCACTGCAAGGTGTACAAATAATCTTATGTTGTTATTTTTATTTATTTTTTCATTCCTCAGTCCTCCATTCAGTATTCCACATGGCTAATCATGGTCTTTCGAATGTGCATTTCATTTGGCGCGTTCACGGTCGTGCATTTAGTGCACAAGCAACAGAAAAAAGTCTTTTAGTTCTAAAAACTATTGGTTTGATTGGGGAGTGAGGGCTGGAGGGGGTGGGGGGGTGGGAGGTGGAAGTGAGATAGGGCAATATGTATTAACTAATCCCATGTAGTAAAGGGTGTGTGTTAGGTATAGATTTGATCAGAGTTTTTAATTAAATTCCTGAATGTGACATTTGAAGTTTTTGTGTGACAAACACTTGTCCACATATGTATGTATGTATATAGTTTGCTGGGAGATCAATATAATTCTCATCCCATTGACGCGCGGTGCATTGCAATATGTTGTATGTGGCTGGGAATCCTATTCCATTGGAATTCTTTCAATGCTCTCGTACAAATATCCACTTCTTTTTACTAACCACCACCACCTTCTCCTTCCCCACCTCCTCCTGATATGCTGCGGGAGATGAGAGATGTGTGGAGGAGTGAGGGAGTGGTGTTTGAAAATAAATCCAATATATTGGAATTTTTTTCTGTGTGTGAATAGTAGCGTATCCATGAACACAAGCCCGGGGAGTTTGGCTGCAAAACCGCAGATAAAACTCACAAACAATCACCTCTTAGAATTGAATTGAATTACTCAACCAAATCAATCAGTCCATCCCTTCACAATGCTAATTGCATCCAATTTTAACAAACCAATTCATGATTTTAACGTGCAATTTTTCTCGTTTGCCATCAAATTTATTATTATATAGCTTGGTGGGTGTATATGTGTGGAAAATAAATAGGAATTGGTCGCATCAATTTAATTATTTTGGGATGGTGACATTTTATTGTATTGCAAGTTCCTCTGTGTGCAACACCACACAATTCTCCGGCATATTGCTTTCCACCGCAAAATTTACTATTAATTAACTATTCCAAATGAGCTGATTCTGTACATTCTTTTTTTCCCCAACTCTCCTCCCCCCCCCCTCAATTATACCAGAGATTTTCCATTCAATATTGGTTCAAAATTGGGGTGATAGAGCAATTATTAGAATTGAATTCAAACTTTATTGGTCATTTTACTCTACCAGTGCTCAAACAAATTATTCCATGTTGATTTTAATTAAAATGTCTAATTTAGAATGTTGGCAAATGGGCACAAGAATGGCACAAAATGCAAATACGGCTGATATGGCAAAAAGTGTAAATGCAATTAAAAGTCAATCAAAAGTGCAATTTGTTGAAAGAAGAAGAAAGAAAAAAAAAAGCCCAAAGTTTGCATTTTATTTAAATCCCCAAGCAAAAGTACTTTGTGTTTCAAGACACGCTCAATTGACTATCATATTTGCTAATTTATTGTATTTATTGTTTCAACCTCTTTTATCAAAATGAAATCATCATCGTACACCAAGCGCGCGCGGACTTTCTAATACAGAAAAGATTATATTAGATGGTGATTTTATAAAATCACAAATTGATGGTCTTTATGGAATTGTGTTTGTGCAAATTGACTACAATATTCCTAAAATTGAGGTCTCTCTATTTGTTTGTGTTTTATATACATACATAGTAATGTAATATATATAATTTTTCAATGAGAAAACATTGAAATATTGCTTAGAAATTAAGGGAATTGTTTTTTTTTATTAGGAAATGCTTTGTTATTAACTTTAATTTTGCACAAAGAAAGTTTGAGTCAAAACTAATAAAACAAAGACTTTAGGCAAAATAAAAGTTTATTTTTTGAATGCAAAATTAATTTTCCTCAATACACTGGAACAAGTAAATGAGTAATATATTTCATTTGATTAATTCTCTTGCAGTTTGTATGTAATAAATAAATTTGTAGAATTTGTAATTTTAAAATTCATTTGAAATGAATTTTAATTAAAATTTTTTTCTTCCTAAATATTTATAAAGGACATTATGCACAAACACAGGAGAAATTTTAATTAAATTGAAAGTTCTTCTAAAGAGTATTTTGAGAAAAATTATGAAAAATGAATTTTATTTTCAATGAAATTAATGATTTTTTGGAAAGAAAAACTTTCATTTTCTTACTTAAAAAACATTGAAAATTTTTTTTTATTAAAAATTCTGTTTATATTTGAATTTTATCTATTTATATTTTCCAAACGAAATTACATGTCAAATTGGGAAAAAAATACATAAATTTTATGCACTTAAGCGACATATCAGTAAATTTAAAAGTGCTCCAACTTTTTTTTTTCAGTGTTTAATTGCTGTTAATCACTTCATTAGTATCATATTCTAAAGACTCCTCTTTTACAATTCTCATTCCCCTCAAAATTTCTCTTGATCTCTAATCTCATGAGCAACTCCTTCGGCAGTAGATCCTTTGGTGCTGTGGTGTATTCATCCCTAAATAGAATCGTTGGGGTTTGTATATAATTTCAACTGTATCCTTCTCTAATTATATTTTGAGCAATTAAAATAATTCCCCTTCATTGCTCACCATTCATTTACCCTCTTCTTGATGATTTGCATGACGTTCTGTGGGGGGTGGGTAGCGCAAAAGTGTCCTCCTGAAAGGTTCCTGAATTTTTTGGAATTCAATAAATTACTTTTTGGGGTTCACGCAGCAAAATTTCTAATTGAGCCAAAATTAGTGTGCAAAAAGGGCTCAGCAGAAATTCTCAAGACGTCAAGAGGGGATTTGTGTGGTGCAGGAGGGGTTGAGAAAATGGCAAATTATCTCCAAAAGGGCCATCCCTTGAGCTAGAGTATATATAGGCTTTGGATGTGATATTAAAATGTTATGCTGTGTGGAGGAACGTTAAAAAGCAATTTGATACGTGTGCTGGAGGGGATGGGATTCGTAGGTGGGGATAGGGGAAATTTATAAGGCCTTCTCAGCGTGTAATGAGCCAAAGCAGCATAAGTGGGTGGGGGTTGGGGCTTTTTGCTCCACTAAAATGGGCAAAAGGGTTAAATTTTCAATTATTGGTTTTGCACGAGAACCCCATTTGTGTGTGAATTCATACAATTTTGGATTCTGCTGACATATTGTATGCGGAGAACTTTCACCACACTCTCCCAGATCTGCCCAAGCGAGAAGGAAAGAAAAGAAAACTTGAGGTTCCCTCCGGTGTGGACCGCCCAACATTTCGATGAATTGAAAATGATGAAAATTTTAGAGAGTCATTGTCGAAAATTGCCAAGTGTCCAATTTTCCATGAAAGGGCCGAGGTAGGGGGTGGGGCAGTGTATTTGCAAAAGGAGCGAATGCTAAATTTATGACTTGCCCCCCATGCCCGCCTTGAGAACAGATAAGAGTCTTTCTATGCAAATTACTTGACGTGTTTTTGAGTCAATAGTCAAGGAAGTTATAAATAAAATTCTCTGGTGTTCTCCTCCGTGTAGATACTTTTGGGAGGAATGAGCGCGCCCGCATTATTGTAATAAAGAACAATGCCAATGTGAATTGTGTCCTCTGCAAATTAATCATTCTGTGATTGATTAAAATCCATCTGTATATATTTAATTTATACATTTCATAGAATATTTGCTGAAGCGTACGTCCCATTTGAAAATTAATGATGAATTTCTGGCAGAAATACGAGCAAAAAGGGAAATTTTCGGGTGTTTTTCTGCAAATGTGCGTGATTTTTTGGCGCCTGAACGGCCAAAATGAAATTATATTGTATAGTTGAAATTAATGGATTGTTTCGCTTTACAAGTTTTAACATAGACAATTCCTGAAAATAATATTAATGATTTTCCCGAGGGTTGAGTTTGCTTTTTCTCTGTAAAATATATTTTACACTTTGCTGGAAATTCTATTAATAAAATTCCTTCCAGAGATCCAAAAAATAATTTTTTTGGAGCTTTATCTACCAATTCCTTAAACAATTAAATCATTTTTTATGCAAAATATAAGAATTGAGCTTTTTCTTTGGAATATCTTCCAACATGCAAAATCTTCTCATTTATGAAAAACCTTTAAGATTCTCTAGCATAATTTTCCAATTTCCCAAGAAAATATTTGTGAGATGCTGAAATGTCTTTATACGGAAATATTTTGCTTATAATAATTTTGTGAGAAAGAGCAAAATACTTTGAAAATTTAATTCATAATACTTTTCAATGAAAGCTCTTAAGACTTCCTTTCACGTACTATTCCTTAACCTCATTCCTTTAGTTTTCTAACAAAGATAAAGCTCGCACGTTCCCAATGATTCTCCTCTCTCTGTTGGCGTATTAGCACGATTTAAATGCATAATTTATGATAGTGTACTCCGCAAATGAAATGCAAGAAGATTGGAAGTGTTGAATGAAAATTGTTGAGAGAGAGATGAAAGAAAAAATACTCAAACAAAAAAAAAAACAACCTTCACCCCACGTCTTCGCATCACTATTAACTCACTTAATGACCCCACGAAGGTATTATGCAAGAACTACATATCGTTACACATAGACGACTCTCTTTTTTATATTTTTTATTTTAAATCCGCCCGAAAGTAGCGTTGCAATCGTGGAACTTTCTATGGTGAAACGAATGAAGGTTAATGGCAATGGCAAAAATTGTTTAATGAATAAACAGCGACAATTTATGCTAATTGTTACATTACCTCTTCGCCCATAACACGGGTCGGGAGTAGAATTTTAATGCTTCTTCTGCACAGTGTCTTTTTATTTGTATTATTTGCTTCTTTGCGAAATCCCTGAGTGAGGGGGAGGGGGCGAGAGGTGGAACAAAAAACGACGGGTGGTGATGGGAGAAAAACGAAATCATCGTGTTTCAGAACATTTTGTTTTGCCATTTTGAGAATCTCCTTCATCTCTCTCTCTCACTTAATGCGCTTTGAAAAACGAAACGTCGCAGGGAAATAAAACGTGATTATCTTGTGAGATTCCCATGGAATCAATCTCATTTTCTGCCAATTGAAAACATGCGAGAAGTGCACTCAGAGAAATTTATCAATTTAATAGGATTTTTAATTTTTTTTGTTAACCTTAAAAATGCCAAGATTATTGAGCTTTGGGGTCTTTTAGGGATCCTAAAGATTTATTGGTTTCTTCGAAAAATTAACAAAGCATTGGAAAAAGTGTCCTGAGGCTGGATTCTGTTCTTAAACGAAACCTTTCTTTACAATTTTTCTACATTATTTATAAACCCTTGGATGATTGAGGTTTCTAACCTCAAAACTTTGACCTTAATTTTCTCTTATAATGAAAATATTTTCCAAGTTTTCTTTCAATGATATTGAAGTAATGAATGTTTCCTACATACAAATGTAGAATTTATCACGGAATATTCAAGAGATTCTAGGGGGATTTAAAAAAGGCAAATTGGTCACGTTGGCCAGCAAAATCTTCCAAGGGTTAATGGGATATGAGAGCGTTATTATTTTTATCTGAATTTGTATTTTCAGGAGTTTTACGTCTTGAAGAAAAAAAAATTGTAGTAAAAATAGTAGTAGTTTGCTTCTCATATTAGAATCCAACCACTGAAGTCATGAATGACTCTGTCTGGCATTTTAGGTGTTAAAAAATAATTGTTTTTGTTATCTCTTTCATTGAGTTCAATTAAAATTAAACTGTTTGAAAAGCATTGAAAAATTCAACATTTTAAAAATTTTCTCTGAGTGTACAGAGGACGGTGAAGAAAGCAATACTGGTGTTGGAAACATTTATCCATTCAGTGGGATAAAGAAGCGATAAAATTTTATTGATAAACGTCTCCGTAGAATTCCGATTAAGTCCAAATCAAGCGAATAAAAAAATCCATTGAAAATATTCACCTAATTCAAAATCAGCCATAGAGATTATGAAATGCAAGTTCGTGCTCTAAAGTTGGATGATTTTTATTATCTATAATTGAGCTATATATATGGATGCCTTAACGTCTTTTCATATATATTACAAATAATTCAAACCTTTTAGATAAGTTTATTTCAACTATTGAATTGTGATGATGATAAAACTTTCTTTCTCTCCATATGGGGGTGTGTGTTGGGGAATTTATTGCGACGGTTTTTCTCGGTGGAAAAAAAACACAGAGAAAGAAAAGCCACGAAAAGTCAAGGGAAACATTCATTGTTAGATCAATATGTGGGAGAGATAGAGCGATTAAAATGATTTTCATTTTGTGGCAGTGACGCTGGAGAAATGCAATCAATTTGGGAAATTTGCTACCTACCTTTTTTTTTTAAAGGGTTTTCTTTTATGGACGGTGCGCTGAGGCACAAAAGGGCACTGGCACAAGCAAAAACAGAGCACATGAATCAATTAGGCAATAATTTGTGGGAATTATATCGTCAGAATTTAATGAAAATGTGACAATTGGGCAAAATTTCTGCAAATTCACCTTGTTGACACCTCTGTGCGCCAAACCTGTGTGTGAGTGCCACCGGGTGCCACAATAATAATATAATTGAGGGCAACATATCGAGTTTTGTCGTCAATTTGTCACCATATCTGTTTGTAGAATTAATTGTAACTTTTGATGTGATTGTTAATTATGCAACTCAATGCTGGGACAGCTGAAGAAGATAAATTTGTATTGATCACGTTTATAAGGGGGGTTGAGGGCTGGGGGAGGTGTATCAAATCTCCACAGTCTATATATATTTGCTTGTGAGCTAATAAATTATGCATGGAGCACCACATACGATTCATCTTCATGTTTTGCCATCAAATTTTGCCCCATAGAGTTGAGGATATAAATCAACTAAAATATCATTTTCAGTGAAGGGAAAACCAAATTCATCTGCTCATTAAAATTTCCCCTCCCTTGTGAGAGCCCCAGAAGTGGAAGTTGTATGTACATAGCCCAAGCAAAAGTAGGAAGCATTACATTTCCAACTTTTCATTCAGAGCATGTATAAAGAGTCAAAATCCTCCCAATAAAATGGAGAGGAAGAAGATTGAGATAAGTTTCAGATATTTCCCTAACAATTTGCAAAGTTTTATCAAGAAGCAAGAAAAAAGCTCATGTGAGTTTGGTCCAAAAAGCTTTCCCTCTTCAAAATATTTCTCCATATTACATATCTCTTAATTATCTAAACTCTCCCTTATTCCCCAGTTGTTGTGGTTGCTATAAATCTCCAATGTTGTGGGGCCTTTGGGCTAAATTCTCTAATCCCCATCTTAAATCCCAATTAATTGGTGGAAAAGCCAAAGGAAAATTGTACCCTCTGGGTTGTCGATTTCTTTTTAATGGGCTGAATATCGTTCGTTTTTGGCCATTTATTTTTGGAAGAATAAATTTGAATTAATTGCGAATGACGAGAGCTTTATTCGATCTGGGAAAAGCTTTATTCTTTGCAAATTAATAGACAAATTTGCAAAAAGAAAAATAATTTTCCCAATTCTACGGAGAATTTTAACCATGATTATTTATTTTTGTCTCTCTTCAGTGAAAATTCTATGCCCAAAAGAGATTCCTTTTCAATTTGTCACAATTCAGTGGCAACAGAAAGAAAAAGCTTTGCCCGTGGCATTGCGCTAATTTAGAGGGTGTGTGTGTAGCTTTGTAGCCGAGAAATTGAGCTTTGACAGTCAAGCATGAGTGGGAGCCCTTTAGAGCTCCTTCAAGTTGGCTTTAGCGCGAGAAAAAATGACATCAATTAGGTTTGGCAAGCAAAAATATTCACTGAGCTCCATAATGAAATTCACCGTGAATAATTTTGTCGAGATTGTGAGACTTCGCCCGCAAAAGTTCAAATTATTTCACCAAAAGCACTGCGTGTGGACCCCGAAAAAGCTCCTCGCATTTGCTTGGCGAATTTCAAGTGGAAACGAGTCTTGTTGTCCTTAACAATGGCAAATTGATAAAATCCCTTGAGGGGGTGTGTGGCAGGAAATGGTAAGTGGGCCCTTTCCCCAAATGTACTATATATATATATATACGCTATCGCAAGGGGCGGTGTGGGTTATACCTTCTTTTTTGGCGCAGTGTTGTGGAAGAAAAAGGAGAGAGAAAAGTGTCATTATCGTCAATGAGTCTCTCAAGTGCCTTGTTAAATGATAATTGAGGGAAATTCAGAGGCTCTCAAGGAGGATTCTCCCGCATAGAGCCCCCGTGTGGATGTGGAGGGGGGTGGGTAGGGTAGAGACGGACGCTGTGATTTAAATTTAAGAGGTGCGTAGTACTCAACCATGAGTAAAGGCACGATGACTCAGGGTGAGTCTCTTTATTTGCTGCGTAAGAAAAGAAAGGAAAAGCGTCGCCCCTCCTGGTGTGAAAGAGGAATTAATCTCACATTTTTCCTTGGCACCTTCTATTGAGAAAATTGATGGTGGAAAGAAATGAAGAAGCCAAGAGAGCCAACCCAATAAATTGTGTGTGTTTGTATCAACAATTAAAACACTGTGCAGAAGCCAAATTGACTAATTTTCTCTCATTTCTTTTTTTTTCTGTGTGTATTCTTTTCCAACCTCGACGTGTCTCACGGATTTTTTTCATCACATGGCAACATTCGCGTTCTTAATTGCACGATCAAGAGATGAAAAGCAGTAGGAATAATCGCGATTATGTCTAATTTAAACAACAAGTAGTACATTTTCTATTATATACACACAGACTCTTTTCAAATTGAAAGAAATATCGTTCTCTCTCTCGCATTCATTCCTCTGGGGTTAGTTATTTATACAGTGATTAGGTTCACGGGCTAGGCAAATCGAAAATAGACACAGCTGTGTCTCCGTTGTCTGGTTCATTCCCTCGTTTTGCCTTCTCTATACCACCGGAATCCCCGCAATTTCCATTTTGCCCATTTCACAAAAGTTTGTATAGTCCCGGCGAGAAAACTCTCAGCCAACAGCGATATATGTAGTTTTGCGAGAGGCGCACACTAACATATATATATACTTTTGGGATGGAAAAGTTATGCGCCAGCTTCTTCACGTTTCAAATTTGTTGGAATTTCTTCATTTTGGTATAGGCGACTCAAATTCAAAAAGTGTCGCATGAAAAGGGTGGGCAGGGAGGCAGGGAAAATTGCTTTTTCTTTCCCCCTATATACATATATAAGGCAGAAGATGAACGAACAATTCATTAAGCATTTCTCTGTGCATGTTTGTCGGCTAATTTGGCAAAAGAAGCAAATTAGGCACACAAGGAAACGACAAAAGAGATTCATTTGTGCTCTCAGAATATTTTCTTTAATTGCACCACTTTTGTATTTATGCGCAAAATTTATTTATGTTGAGGTTTCTTTATGGGAACAATTGTTGCTAAATTTAGTGTTCACATAAACTACAACATTTCTCTTTTTAAATAATTTTTTTCTTCATGGTTTGTATTCTTAAATCCATTTAAAGACTTTGAGAGCCGATTGGAAGATTTTATAAGCTCAAAAAGTTCCAGAAAATATTTATTTGCAAAAGGTTTTTTTTTCTCCTAAGGAAATAGGGAACAATGAAGATTTTTCCTTTAGAGAATCCCCCAATCAAACTCTTGTTTATTTTCTACAAAATATTACTCTGCATGAGCACATATTTCCTTTTATAAAATAAGGCAATTATTTAGGAAAACTCTGCTGGGTTTTCAATGGAATCCCTGTGTGGATGGAGAACTTTTAAAATGTAAATTTTTGGGTCAAACCTGGATTTTCGAGTAACTTTTCGAATATGATTTTCCTCCTTTTTTTGCCCAAGCAAAACCTTCGAGATAGAGAAAAGGAAATCGCAATGGATTATAATCCAATTTTTACGTCTTCCCATACAAATGTAATTCACAGAGGAATTCCTTTCGGGGCAGAGCAATGGTGTAAAAAGAAACTTTTCCATCGGAGACCCTTCAGGATTATCCATCAACCACTAAGTGCGAATAATACCTTTTCACTGCCACAATTGTCCTGCGAAAATGTCCCACACAGTCTTTTTTTTTCATCTTGACTTTCTCATCTGGAAACTTTTAATTCTCTGTCCTCAATGTTCATTAAAATGGAATGCTTAAAACAGCAGCTCTTCGCGTTATATTCCGTGGAAAAAGTTTTCACAGAGGATGGGCTTCTTGACATTTTTTTTTATTATCCATTCATTTATTAGGTATTTTTTTATTCTTTCTGTATTTTTGGTCCCAAAAGACAAAGAAAGCTCACCTCGTGAATGTTCACAGAATGCAGCAAGTTTTCCAATGTGGAAGGAACTTTCTTCGTTTTATACCCTCCTCCCTGACTTCTTTCGAAGTTATCACTTTTCGCTGGGTTTCCCTTCCCCACCGCCCTACTCCATAACCCTGCAGAGAACACAAACATTTTTCAAATTAACCAAGGATATGACTCGAAAATTCCAAGCATATGCCATCTCCTTTACCTTTCGCATCGCGGTGAGCTATGTTGAGTCACGTGGAGAAGAAGAAAAGCTCCCTCTTTCATCATGTCTGCAAATACCATTTCCATTATCATTGGGTGAGGTAGAATTTGGTGACTCGTGTTTGTCAGGCAAAAATTCACCCTCCCACAGAGATAACTTTGTGGAGGGTACAAAAAGTGTGTGTGTGTGTGTGTGTCTCTTGCAAAAGTTACCCTACCACCCCATGGCCCTTTGCAAGAAGCTAGAAAGGAAACCAAAGAGAAAGCTTACGGATGGGTACACTCTGAGAAAAAATCTCGAGGAATTTTGTGGATTTTTCTTAGTTTTGATTTTATTATTATAAACGAATGCTTGGCTTAAAACTTTCCCTCAGGTTTCTTGCATTGGTTCATTAGTTTTCCTGCTATACTGAATGAAAATTCTTTCCAAAATCACATGAAAGATTCACAAAATATAAACATTAATAGTGAATGACATGAAGAACTATAATTTATTCAAAATAATCACCTGTTGATGGGCCAATTATTTTATTACAAATGAAGGCATCGCTCGGGCGAAGCAAAAATTGCTAGCAGATGCTTCTAAATCACAACCAAATCGTCCCACTTGACATACATTTCCCTCTCAGTGTTTTTCTGGGAGAATCGAAATATTTTGGCATAGCGACAGAAGGAGATGGGGCCAGACAAAAAAAAATCTCTGACAGAAGTGTGATAAGGAAAAGATAATTTTTCTTCGTGTTGCGTACCCCCACATCACCCCATGAAAAAGCCGCGCGCATCAAACACAATTTGACAATTTGGTCTTTTGCTTCGGGGGGAGTTTTTTTTTGTTGCTGTTGCTTTTGGGTTGGCTCCTCATACCCTCCACGACATGAAAAGAAGAAGAAAAAAAAGTTGCGTTGCTGCCAAAATAAGACGACATACTGTGTGAGAAAATCCATGACCAAGTCCAACAATTCATTAGAAACAAGCCACGATAGCGTCACGAAGATTTAAATCATTTTCAGAAATGACATCTGCACACAGCCCACATTTTCTCCTCATCTTCTCTATGGGGGTTTCTCTCTCTTTTTCTCGATAAATTAACACACAGACGAGAAGATCTGAGGGGGGAAGAAAAGGAGAAAAAATAAATAAAACAGGAGGAACGATCATTATTTCATGAAGACTGTTGAGGACACAAAAGACGCGAAATATTGAAATTGAGACACACGCGGAATAAATTCACGAAAGACATCCATTCACACACTCTACTACAATACATTTCACCACATTATGTATACACGGGTTGGAGGATTCAAAAATAGATCGACGAGACGTCTTTGGTGATACATAAAGAAAGGTCTCCTTGCCATTCTCATCTGCCACGCTCATTCATTCCTAAAGGCATATCTCACTGTCGAACCATCACACTACCTATATTGATGATTGAAACATCCTTTTTCAGGATATTTTATGATTTGTGCGTTGAAAAATTTAAATTTTGTATAATTGATTTAATTTTCAGGGCGGTTTTTCCTTGAAAAAAAAAATATTTCTTATGAGATTCGAACCTGCGGATATTTGATTTTTAAGTAATTGCTAAATAGCTGATCCAACAACTTTTTGAATGAATGAATAACATTTTTTTATACTTTATTTTGAATTATTTTCCAAGTTCTTTCATAAAATAATTAAATATTAAATAAGCATTTAATTTAATTTATAACTATCAGAAGTGATTTTCAAGGGAATAATTTGCAATGTTGATTCAACATGTCAGCACAACCTACTTATTTTGAATTTCAAGTGCTAAGTGTATATGACCTGTATCTTTTTGCTTTATTTTGCAATTTTTTCGATGGTAAATAACATATTCATGGCGCCAGCATAATTTTTTTTTTTGCTCCAATATGTGCTTTCTACAACAAAAAAGTCTATCATTTTCTATCAGCAATTGTATGCAAAGACTGTGTTTAAAAATCTTCGTGCTCTCACAGCAATATTGTTGCGCTCACTTACTTGAACTTCGGCATGAGAGAAGAGGTGATATGGTGTGGCATACATGAGGAGGAGAGATAATTGGCATAGATATAGAAGATGGCAGATTGTCCCCCCAGCACAGACATGACGTGTCTCTAGCAATTTTCCCCCGACTGTATGTGTGCCATCGTCACCCTCCCCCTGAAGGTGTATTTTATTGGCACATTTCATGCATGTGCGTCTCACACTCGTCTCAATAATAATGGTTATATTCATTCTACTTCTAAAGCAAATAATCACATACAGGTCAGGCAATGGCCGGAGAAGGGAACCCATAATATGTCTTTTTGGTAAATTTTGTCATATTAGTGGCGATACTGATGGTAATTTGGATTAAATAGATCATAAATCTGTCATACAGAATGTTAGTTTCTTACATCATCCAAGCTCTTCCCTACCATATGATACGTCTTTCATACGTTAATTCTCTTCTATAATGCATTTTAGAATGTTATAAATGTATTATTTTCTTATGCTAAATTTTCCTGACATCTTCACTACAGCTTGTTGTACATTGAGCAAAGAAAATTGCCAAGAAAATGAGAGAAAGATTCATAATCATTATGACGTGAATACATGATGATGTGTATGTTACATCAGGACAGCAAGAAGAAAAATTTGCAAGCGATGCTTGGTGCTGCTGCTGAGAAATTTTCCCGTGTTGAAGAAACATGTTGTGTGTGAAAATTTCTGGGGTGATTGGAGAGAACAATTTCAGGGACGAATCGTTTCTAATTAACCCACAAAATATCCAACAATTGAGACACTCTAGAAGAAGAATATCTTTTAAAATTAGACACAATAAATCTCTTGAGATCACTGCAAAGGGGCGTGTCATTTAGGGTAGAGGGGACATTTGTTATTTGGATTTCTAATGGGAAGTATTTTTTTTGCTTTGACATGGATAAGTTGGCTTCATTTCGTAGTGTGTAAGAAAAATTAGAAGAAAAAAACATTTAAAGATAATTTAGGATTTTTCCATAATTTTGTTTCCGGAAAATACCTAGAGAGCTTCCGGAAAGTCTATTTTTTTAATATTTTATTTAAATAAAGATCTTAAGATTTGAAAACAAATTCAAAATTGTTCATTATCCTTTTCAAATAAAAGAGAAATAACTTGAAAATCAAAACGTACAAAAAAAACATAATATGTAGGTAACTAATTATGACCAATGACACACCCCTCGCACTTGATCGAGGTTGAAGTGTATTGAAAAAAAAACCACGCATTTGAAGTGAGATAATAGCTTTGAAAAAGCAACAGAATAAAATCCTCTTTAATAACATTATCGCCTAACAATTCCCCATCTCTCCCGCCCATTTTCACAGCACACACACGCCATTGTATTTTGGGAGGAATCAATGAATGTGCTCCGGGGCAAAAAGCTCAAAGTCGAAAAGTATATAACATACATATATCTATACACACATTTTCACACCAAATTCAGCATATTCAGGTGATAATGAGTAAATTAAGTGCCGATTATTTGTCAGATTCGCATACAAATTAATTTTAACCACGTCCTTCCACAAAATTTAAATTTTCCCACCCTTTTTGCGTGGGAGGGTGGTGAAATTCAATATTGTGAAAATTTCAATAAATTCCCATTAATTAATTATGCGTTTTTTTCCCACGAATACTGGGGTATCAACTGAAATTCATTACCTAAAATAATATTTGCTAACTATTAATTGGGATATTTATGCTTGAGATTCATCTCTCATATAAACATTGTAAAATGCCCGGTTGGTAGATAAATTGGACAAGGTAAATAAGGGGAGCATTTTTTGTTGTTGTCGCTCTGAGGAGTTTAGGGAGAGGTGCGCTACACCTTCCTATAAAGGGCAGCTTCCGTTTTGAACAAAAAGTCTCGAGACTTTCTACTTCATGGGGGTAATGAAGCGCAAAAAAGGGAATGGGCGGAAGGATGCAAAAGTTCCTTGTGAATGAAAGATGGCAAAAAATGCTTCAGCATTGGGAATGTTAAATAAACAAATGAGGATCTTTTGAGGGGTAGTGCGTGGGGGAGAAGTGAAGTACACACACACAGAGAAAATACGAAAGAAGCGTGCTCGTGAATATTCAAACAATTCGTGACACTTTGTCTCATCCACGTGATAAAAATCTTCCGAGAGGAGTCATTTTATTTGCTCATGAGGTTAGTGGAGTGGGGGAGGGATGTATTGCTCCCTTGGGAGAAGGAGCTCCCTCGTGGAAAGCATATGCGGCGGTCCTCTTGGTGCGAAAATATCGAGACCGCATAAGATTAATTTTGCGCACTATATACTCCTAAAGGGGGGAGGCGCCTTCCTCAAATGGATTACCCACTTGTGGATGGTATTAAAATTCAAGGAGATTATCTCAAGCTCTCTATGTGCTGTGCATCCTTTTTGAGTAGGTAGGTATTTCCGCAGAGAATGGTGGGAAGGGATGAATGAATGAAAATGTGCATTGCCAACACTTTGCTTCACCTGCACACAGTCAACCTCCCGCCCAATGCCTCCAAAAATTGCTCCACAAGACAAACTTTGAACTTGAGGATGGGAATACAAAGTAACATCACCATGTTTAACATACGTTTTATGCATAGCAAGTACGCGCGCTATCATGTGAAGTTTTCAGAAGACACTTTTCCCCAAAATTGCACGACATTGTGTTGCACTTTTCCATGTCACAATGTACCAATATACATGAAAAGTTTTGCGATAAACTTCGATAATTTAGTGGAACAGCATTGTAAGATAAACTCCATGATAACGACATCATTGTCGAATTTATAATTCAAAATGGGAACGTGAACAAATTTTTTAAAAAATCATTTTTTTTTAATTAAAAAGAAAATTTTAAGAAAATATTATACCACGAAATTAGTGAATGTTTGTTTAATAAATTATTAAAAATTAAACACAAAGAAAGGACTTAAATTGAGTTTGTACACTAAATAAAAAAATTTGTAATGCTTTTCCGAAGCCAATTTGGGTGAGTTTGTATGTGTGGGTGTGTATATAGTATGAATATTAATGGGGATTTAATTTTTTTTTGCATAAAGCTCCCCAAATTGCATATTAATTTTGGACAATTTTCCCCGGTATGCAAAATGCATCACAAATGTTTCATTAATGCCATAACATGGTTATGCTAAGTAGGAGCATCTTGTTGCATCTACAAATTAATTTATTATATATCTCTATAATGCTCTTTTTCTTGTCATATTGGGGGAGCATCTCTCACACTAATTGCTTATTGATGTTGAGAGGTTTTTGTGAATATGTCGTGAAGATCAAAAGATGTTCCTTTTGACGATTGACGTCCTCTCTTGAATGGTTTGATGTTATATTATTATTCTACATACTACTTTAATACTACTTTGCTTTACTTCTCTCTTTCTCTCTCTGGTATTGATGTGCTTTTATTAGAAAGAGAATATTAATTTATGACTTCACATATTGGATGGCAATTTATTTTTCATAATATGGGAAGGCCTCTTGACTCATCCTTAGCGGAAGTCAAGCTCGTTTCTATGTCACATGACATCTTTCTTGTATGTCAAGCTGATTAAAGTTTAACAAGGACATATTTGAATTGTTTTTTTTTGATAGATTTTGTGTGAATTAAATTAATTTAAAACTCATTTTTCCGCGAAAGAAATACATTTAAAATTTTCTTTGTTCATCTATTAACTAAAATACCTCATAGTTATTTTATTTTCAATTACCTACAGGTAATAAAAAGCTCTACCCAAATATTCATAATCCCCTTTAACGTGACGCTTTTCTCTTTCATCCCTTCTTGGGGAAATTACACAAAAATCAACAAAACATCTTCCACAGCATCGAAATTCCAACAAGAATTTTTCATTCACCTCTTCACATCCAATTGAAATTCCTCACGGAAGATAATCTTAACCCAATTCTGTCAGTAATGGGAAGAACAGGCAGGGGGTGGAAGAAGGGGTAAAAGTGCGAAAGAACTTTGCCACACATGAATGGGAGGGAGCGGGTGAGGGGGTGTAAGACATGTAACATTGTTGTAAGGAACAATCAATTATGTTGGTAAATTTAATTTATTTCCACTCGTTGCCACATTAAAAAGTAAACCACAGAGTGTTTTCGTGAAATGTGGTGGAGAAAAGGATGTGTTGTATGTGGTGCACTTTGTGCCATGTGAAAAGTCAATTAAAATCCTTGAAAATTTCATTTGTAATTAAACTGGTGTGGCGCACAAATTGTACAGACTCTCGGAGAGCTTCATAATTAAAATGACAAATCCATATAGACAGCATAATTCACGAAGTGCGGTGAGGATCTTAGGGTTGGGAGCTTTTTTTTTTAATTGAGATGAGAGGTTGGAAAAATACTTGAGTATATTGCTTTGAAGTATTAAATGAAAAAGAGCGAAGGGGAAAAAAATCCTCACCACTGGTGAGGTGTAAGAATTCCTTCTGGCACCCCCGGAGCAAGCGCGCATACACCTGGAAAAATGCGTCTTGTATCGAGGGGTGGTGGAGGTGCGGTTGAAATAAAAGAGGTGGAAAAGACATCACCAAAGCAAGAGAAGAGAAGTGGAAAGAAAAAACCTTTGCCAGTCAGGCGGGAAGTCAGTGAAATAATTTTATCTGACATTTATCTAACATTCAGTGAGTTTTCTCATGAGGTGGGAGGAGGGGGTGCCACACGAAAAATCCTCATGGTATTGCCAGGACGAATAATGTGCCTACCGCAGGAAGGTCGCTTTTAAAAAAAACTTGACATACGCATAACTCCAATATGGAGATTACAATCTTCTACCCACCATATGTCACCCATCTGTCGCACTAAAAGCAACCCCAGAAAGGGTAAAAGATTAATGGGGGCACCCTCACAATTGCATTTCTTACACGGAGAGACATTTAAAGTCACATTTGCAGATGAAAGTTTCCTCACGGTCAGTAGGATGCTTTGCAAGATGAAGAAAATGACCTGATAATGAGGAGAGTTCATAACATTGTAGTCTGCTTATTTTTCTAATTTTAAACTTTCATTTTTCCCGCCAAAAAGAAAATTTTCAAACAAGAAGCTTTTTTATGTAGCCTCCAACACCCTTTAAATTTCCCACGCTTATCTTTGATTAAAAAAAATTATATACAATTCATTAAATCTTGCAATCTTCTCCCCCCTCCCCTCACAAATACAACCCTCCGCATTTGCTAAAGTCATACTATATGAAAAGTAATAAATCTTCTCAAGTTCTGCACATGTTTGTCCATCAAAGTCCAACTTAACGAGGCGAAAGCGTTGTGTTTTTCACCCCCAAGAGCAAAAATGAACCTCCATGTGGAGTGAACGAAAAATTAAAACAATGGCAAATGTAAATTTTCGGTTTAGACAGCCCCTCTACACATCCAAGCAAAAAGCACTGCAAACAAGATGAATAACAACGATATAACTCTAATGGAAATGTGTGGTGCATAAAAACATTTTTTGGCGGGGGTGGAATGGATACAATCGGAAGTGTGGGTGGCCAGAGGAGTGTGAGTGAGAGAGAATAGGTTACAATTGGCGCGGGGAGAATGAATGGTGGCCAAATTGTCTATGTTAGTCAGGGGTTGATAAGCATTTTACCACCACATAAACTATATTTCCCCAAAAATACTCCTGGATATGGGGTAAAATAATGTAAAATATGGGACGCGGAGTGCGATTAAAGAAGATAAATAGTGCTTTATTATGTTTTCTCGCTGTAGCATTTTCTGTTTATCATGCCTTTGGTCTTCCTCCACTTCTAATGGGGCAGAGAAAGAGGAAGAAGCTAACACACTCACACACTGTGCCAACAATTCTGAAAGGGTATCTGGTTATTGTTATGTTTTCTGGCTTATTTTTTTTTGGATAAATATATCGCTTTTTGGATTTATTGGGTGCAATTAAAGTTCAACCTCAAAGACTTTCTGATTTACGAGCAATATATACTCCAAGTCAAGTACGGAAAAAGGATATTCCACTTCTGTTCCTTCTTCCTTTTTTCATTCTTTAGCAGTAACAATGAATAAACCAAGATAGTTTCTATCTAGGCACGAGATAACTCATAATCGTCCTCAATTGAGGGAGAGAAAATTAGTGTTGCTCTAGTAAATGAGATATATTCCTTTTTTTCCTTTCCCCCTTCATCCTTTGGCATTATATTAGCTTTGTGAGTAAATCTCCTTGCAAAATACTCTTGTGTACAAATATTTTTGATCAAACCTCATGTTGGGTATTTTCTGGCATTTACCCAAATGACCCTGTTGCTCCTTCAACAATTGTCCTCTCTTACTTGTCTCTGTGTGGTGTATGTTCTATTTTACTAGCCCATAGGCGTCATACCACAATTTTTCCCGCAACCCTCCCGCAAAAAAGCTCCCATAAAGCTCTCTTCCTCCCAAATTGATAGAGAAGAAGAAAAAACAACCCCAAATGTGGGATATTTTGTAATTCTTTGCTGTCTCTCGCAATAAATCGCTTGGGTGAACTTTTTCACACCTTTTCCTCCCTTGTTTACGACATTTTCACCCTCTGTCCAAAGAACCCACCGCCCCCCTATTTGCGCCCACATTGATAGAAGTGTGGAAGTTTTCCTAATGACTCCGCGTGTACCTCATGATGATCTGGGAAATCACAAAATAACCCTCCCCGGAATAAAAGGAAGAGAGATGAAGGAGGGAAGATGAGAAGAAAAAAAAAGAAGTGTAATACCATGAAGAGCTCTCGAAGCTCCTTCAATGGGTAATTCGACCAGTAGCGCGTCACATCTAATTTATTTAATGGGGCGGGTACTTCTCAATTGAAAAGACTCCTCCATGGCATTGTGAAAGGAATGAAAAAGCTCTTTCTCGCCTTTCCCTTTCGTGGTTTTATCCCATAAGTTTTCTCACCCGTCCCCCTTGCACACATTCCCCAAGCCAAGCAAACGGGAGTCGGGAGTTTGTGTCATAAAATGCGAGAAAATGAGCTAAACAACATACATTTGGGTGTGATTCCAATTTATTATTTAGTGTAACGTGCATGGAAATAATTAAAATGTAATTTATTGCAACAGTTGGTGTAATGTGTTTTGTGTCTTTTCTAACAAAATTCAATTATACCACTATTTGAGTCACTTCAGCATAACTTTCATGAAACATTCCCCCTTTACCTCCTCCTCTTAGCATTAAAGAGGTAGTGGGGGGGGGGCAGCTTTGCAATAAATTGCATTTGTTTACACTTTACTGCATTTATGATTCTTATTAAGTTTTAGGAGAGTTGCTCTAGCACCACACACACATACTTTTCATCATGGGATTTTCTCTTTCAACGCAATATCAGGGATGTTTCGTACCGTGTAAAAGTTTCCCACCACATTGGGGATTTTCATTTCACCCACAGTACCTTGTGGAATCAAATAAATTACAGGCAATTTTGTATATAAAACTTGGCGCATCTTCAATTTATTGTTGGTGGAAATATTGAGTAAGAAATCATCATCAATTTCGCACCAATGAATCTTCCTCTCACTTTAATCTCGCGGCCAAGCAAGGTTGTGAAGATTTTAATTTCTTATGACAATTCACCTTCAACATTGAGTTGCTATGTAATTATGCCATTAAAACGAATCTAATTGATAGTATATTTCAATGAGAAACTAACGTGGATTTGTGTACAAAAGAGATGGTTAAGTTTTTTTTTTTAATTTCAATCAAAAATTGAATGGATTGGGTATAAGAGGGAGAGCTTTAAAGAAGATTTAAGAAAAACTGCCTTTGATTGTCTTATTTGGGTTAAGAGGTCTGAATGAAAATAAAGGATTCACCAACATTAAATTCTACCTCATTTTTTCAGTCTATTTAACGCCTTAACGTTCCTTCGAAAGATATTCTTTTTATTTTTAAAACAAAAAGAATGAATTCTGTCGTAGCAGAACTAATGATTATAACCCTCTCTAGATGTTATCGGTTTTGTTAACCCACATCTGGACACTACAATGTCGATTTATATCTCTCTTAAAAATACAATAACACACTTTGAATTTCAAATAACAAAAAAAAAGAAGTCTCTTCGTGTAATCTAGAATTTGTATCAAAAATATTTCATTTGCGATAAAATCATTGAAGAATTTAGAGCTTTTGCTATATATTTGTGGTGCTTTCTGGCACCTTCGCCCACAGTAGACCAAATATGTATGGAATAAATGGTAGAAAATGTGGTGGAGAAGGGGAAGAAAAAAAAATGGGAATATTTCTTCTATTCTCATTCACCTGATAAACATGGTTAATCTATGGGATATTTTCTCCTGTAAGAAAATTCACCTGTCTGACCACATTTTTCCACCAGAACCACCCCCTCGGTAGCCACAGAGTATTGTGGGCAAAATCATGCGGGAATGGGTGTGTGAGAGAACAAAAAGGAGATCTAAAATTTAGTTCAATATACAATTTTGGGGCGAGAGGTGGCAAAAAGGAGCCCACAAGAGTATCGCATCTTAAAATGACAGTTTTTATGATGGTGTACACAATTTGTGAGACTGTCTTGTAAAGTTTGGTGATATAGAAGACATTGCAGCAACACTTTACGAGCCATTTTATTGGTCGTCACACTCTTGTATCTGTTTTTTTTGTATGTTGCCCTCTTCTTTCCGAAGGGGCGAGAGCTTTGCCTTTTTTGTGGGGTACACTGTCTCCTAGTTCTTTTGTTACATTTATATTATACTCTTCAACTATGAAAACCAATTGGTGTGACATATTTTTTTTCATCCTCCTTGTCCCATCTTCTGCCATTACGTCTTTCTCTTCTTTCCCCCCACACACATACATATCATAAGTGACTCCCATGAGCAGTATGGTATGGATGGGGACTTATTGGAAAATTTCCATCATATTTCACCATAAAATATATCACCGAAAAACCATATTTCGACGTTATTTACAGGGGGTTGTTTTTCGGGGGTGGTCGTGGAGGCGCCTGGTGGGTGAGTAGGTTAACCATTTTGCGCCGTCCAATGAAGCTTAAACCGCGGAAAATGTCACTTCCGTGCTGGAAGAGCTATTTTTCATCGATATACTCCCATCATGCTTTTTTCCGACCATCTGCAATCTCACGGGGATTCACAGCTCTCAATTTTAGTATTGCCTCCCGCGTACATGCCAAGCCACCCCCATCTACCCCCCCCAAATGGGGAAAAAGGCCATTTAAAGAGGCAACAATGTATCCAACATTTCTATACGGGGGTAACAAACCAGGAAACCATCCCCTATACAGCTTATTTATAGCTGCTGCAATTGTTTTTCGACAATTTTAACTAAATAATTCCTCTCTGGGAAGTTTTATGGGGAAACTATCATCCTCTCAGCTGCATTCATTAATTTTTCCCATTGGACTTGTGTGATGGATTGCTGACATAATAACAAACTAATTTTTTAATAGCTTCCGGTGGGAATTTTATTGCTACAGGCGCAATTCTTTAGTTTATTTTCTACATGATTTTTTTTCTTCGACTTTAGGGGAGAAGAAACATTCAATTCTGGGAGCTTTAGTTCTTTTTTTCCTCATCCAGTTTCCGCATTGGAACTGATGAAGCTGTCAAAGGGGATTTTAGGGCAATTTTTTGTCCATTTGTGGGGGTGAAAGGGTATTTTTTTTATCCACAATTTGGAAAATTGCCCACACAAAATTGATGAAGAAGTAATTTGTTTTTTTTTCTTGTAAACGAATGAGAAAATCAAATCACGAAAAATTGGAAGAAATATTAGTTAGAAGAGCTACATAACATTAAAAAAAATTAAGAATAAAATTCATTAATTATGATACTTCTAAAGAGAACAATAAAGTTATCATTCTTGTTAAATCTAATTTATGATTTACTCGTCAATCTGAACATCTTGAAAAATTTAACAAACTACAGAATATAATATCTCTTTAGAATAATAAAAGAGATCTCTCATTTTTTTTATCATAAGAATTCATTCTTTTTTCAAATAATTCTTCATTGCGTTGGAAAGAGATGGTTTCTTTTGAAAGAAGAAAAAATTTGCTTTGCAATCAAATTAAAAATCTCTCGTAGATTTGATTTATTCAACGGTGGGGTACATCAAAGAAAATTGTGGTAATTGCGATTTTATCAATGCGTAGAGGGAACCGTGTGGATGTCCTGAGGGTAATTTTTCGAATTTTCTCCGGTGCTCCACCTTATAAAATGCATTATATAATGGGGATCTGATTAGATACAGCCGCATCACGTATACAGTGATACACAGTGGATTTGGGTGGGTCCCTCATAGGACCGTCGTGATAACTAATGGTGCTCCAACATAGCTCCCTCATATAAAGTGAATTATTCTATGTCGCTTTTGAGGTATTAGCTCACATTGCATGCTGTTTTGTGTGTTATGTGGTGAGGAAAGTGAGGCAGAAAATGATGAGGAGGAAGGAGAACTCGTATGACGGGGAGGGAAAGACGATGGAAGGGAATGTAAAAATAATCGCGAGACACGCTACAAAAGGATGTAAGTGACATTCTCGAGCTTGTGCGGCAAAATAAGGAAAGACGTCTCTGTCACAAATCCAATGGTTGAACATTTTTGTCGAGGGCAATGTCTTTTGTCTGCCACGGTGGCTCTACATAAATTATGCTCATGGCATATCCATAGCACATACAACCGAGGGAGCAACATGCGGAAGATGTTTGCTCCACAAAATGACTCTTTTGCCAATTTCAACATTAAATTTCGTGTGAAATTGTAACCAATTTTACAATTTATAAACTTGATTTAATCTCTCTCTCTCTGTACGCCCGTGTAGAGATAGTGCGGGAGGAATTAATATGATATTTCAGGTGTATTCTCTCCCATGCACACACACAACTCGGAGCATTATGTTAGTCATTAATAAACTCCATAACATAACATATCTTTGCTTCGCTCTTCTTTCTCCTAAAACCTTATGTGCGGTGGTTTATTGTACCAAATTTAATACGGAACGTGTTTAGAATTCATAATGAGCCATTTCTTTGCTGGTGCTCTTTTTTTGCACAGAGGGATTTTTTTTATCCATCAGCATCAAAACATTTCTGCACCCGCGCACCATAAACAGTGCCTTATTTTTGTTGTTGGAGATTTGAGAGTGTTCGTTGTGTGTACTTGCTGAAATCTCCTTGCATAGCATTATGTTTTATCATTAAAAGTACTCGTTTATCTTTTATCAAGATGAATAGAATGAGAAGATTGGGTTTTTTGTGGGATTAAAAGCATTTTTTTTAATGGTTATTCTCTAAGAAATACATTTAAAAAAATTCTAACGAATATTCTCTTTAAACTGGAAATTATGATTTAGAAAAAAAATTTTCTAGGGTCTGATTTGGACCATATCCTCCCTAATTATGTATTTCTTTAAACTATTAATATATCCTGCGTATACTGTTTGATGTAGAGAATTTGCAATTTTACATTTCCTTCAAAGAGGAAGGGTAAATGATGTGCCCAAACACCATCAATCCCACACACAGCAGACACACACATATCCATAAAATATCCCCTCAAGCTTTCTGGTCAAAAGTTTCACGAAAGAGCTTTTCATATCAATCCTCTGAATGATTTTTCTTCCCCCTCCAAAAATCTCCATCGTATTTGAATAAACATATTTCCATATATGTATATAGGGGGAGGCAGAGAGGTCCCTAGGGCGCCCCTCATCTAAAGGTATCTCCGCATATATGGATATGATTCATCAATATTGCTCGTATATATATTTTCACGAATGAGGCTTTAAATAATATTAAACAAAGTTGAATAGCAAAGCTCACATTTGGGTACGCAGTAAACATTTTGTGGGCCCACCCTCTCCCCAACATTCAAGGATGTTGTGTGTAATTAATAATGGCGAAACTACAACACTTGAGCCTAGATCCACAATCTGCGGAGATGTTTGAATTGCTAAAATAGATGGTTGCTGAAGACAACTAAATCAAATACACTACCTCACATACAAATACGATCATGTGTGTGTGTGTGTGCAATTTTCTCAAATCTAATCTAAACTAATTGATTGATTTAGGTGGGAAGTTGGATTTAACTATACATATTGAAATGTGGGCGGGGGATGGTCTTGTTTGAACTGTGGGCTTTCACTTTATTTGCATAGTGTGCAGAAAAGGGAATTTGCTGGCTGAAGAAGATAAAGAGATACCTGGATCTATACTTTATTGGGGGAGGGGTTTTCCTCTCAGATTTTTTTTCCTTTCAAGTAGGAGTGCCTGGAAAATCTCAGTATAGGTGGGTACTTCCATTCTCGTTTGAGATTTATGGTTTTAGTAGTCGTTTTTGGGTGAATTTTCTTGGGGAATTCGAGGGCGGCAAATGAGTACGATTGAATTAGAAGGAGAAGAGATAGCAAGGCAAATGAGGAGGAATTAATTAAGTTGTGTGACTTGGTTGCCTCAGATCCACAGCGGGGGAGTGTTAAGTGGATAATTTTGTGTGTATGTAGTGAATGTGGATCTCCAAAAGCAGCGCCCATAAGACGCTACAATGACATTAAATATTCATGTAGATATTTCTCCTTTAAATCACCCAAGAGTACCGCACTGTGACAAGATTGTCAGCTACACTGAGTGGCTGATGGGTGAAGAGGCACCCAATGGGCGGGGGAGGATGGCTCAATGTAGGATGCGGGTATGGTAGAGATTAAAGAGTTGTGTATAGAGGGGTGGCATAAGTTTCGGTGGGTGGGTGAAGATGGAGGACCCGAAAGTGATATCAAACTAAACCACAATTGACATTTTCCAGAAAAGCTCTCTCACAGCAGATACGAAAAAGATAGGAAGCATGTACAACTCGCAATGTTCCCGCATGGGCCATGTGGAGGAGTCAGCTTCACACATTAGGTGACAATTGAATAATTTCCTAGAAAGCTTTAGTGAATTGGAGTGAGAGATATTCTCCCACATATTGGCTTCTGTGCTGCTCCAATTTTCTCTCGCACTATAAGAAGCATCCCACCTCCTTCCACACAGAGTGTTTGGTTTATTTTTTTTTGCAACACCCCCGCAGTATGTAGAGATAAATTAAGAGCACCACCCATGAACTCTGACGCTATGAAGTCACTCAATTGGAAGTAGATTTGCTTGTATAAGCAGTCGAAGCTCCTCCTGGGAGCTTTCAGAATGCTTTCTCAACTAAGTGGTTGGGGGTTCTCGCACAGTGGGTGGATTTTGGGCCCCCCGAGAGACACACAGTGTACCTCCCGGAGACGCAAGAATTCACATGATAGACGTTGAGCTATAAATTTTTATCAAAACATGACACACATGATACCTCTGTTTGAATAAATCCCCAAGGGGTCCGCAGCTTGGGCTAAAAGGTCAATGATTTTCCACATTTTCTCTCTGAGAAATTTTTGTAAGAGAACTTTCTTAAAATTTTCTTTTAAGGAATGTAAAAAAATATATTTTTAAAATTCTTTAAGAAAAATTTAAGAATTGTTACAAGACAATATCTTAATTTTTGTCTAATGTTCTGTTGTGACGTGTCTCACATCTTTCCCCAATTCTATTCATTAGAAGCAGAAGACGGTGAAGATAAACTGCCTTTTTGTTCGTGAAAATTAAGTGCTGAAGATTCTATTTCTCACATAAGTATACTCAACAGCACAGCAATGTGTTTATTTTATATGCGGAGAACATTGAGTTCTAATATTTCAATCAACGTTTCTTCCCCATATAATCTACCAGCGAGGTACAAAAGCTCTTCATTTTCATCAGCATTCCTAAAGCAATATTTAATTTAAAACTAATTTTACCTCATGTGGAATATTGTGTATATCTTATTTACATGGAATATATCAGTTTTCAATTGAAGGAAAATTCCACACAATACTCTTGGAAGCATTCTAAAGACGTGGAGTCCCCTTGATTGAGGAAAACACGTGTGGCATGAGCTTTTCTGTTTTCCCATCAAAATCCATTGCGTATATTTTCTATTGTCACTCTCTCCCTGCCATGACAGGAGGGAACTTTTCCTCACTTTCTCTCTCCCTGTAGACTCTTCCTACTACCAAAAAGGCGTGGGGTCTGTGTAAACAAAATATGTGTGTGAAAAATTCTTGAAAATCCACCATCCGTGGGTGTTTATTCTCATTCACACGCTTTTTTTCTCCTCCTCCTCCTTACCTTCCTATTCTCTAACTCATAGAACATGTGATGAGAAATTGAGGGAAATGAGAAATAAAGCTGGTTCGGAGCTTATGCTATGTGTATAAGAGAACTTCTCATGCAAGTCGTATGGCCAGATGGGATGGCGGGTGGTGGAAAATTAATGCCAAAAGTCACACGAGATTGTTGAATTTTTTTTTAGTTGTTACTGTAAAATTCTCCCCCTCGGAAATGTTTTACAGGGAAAAACAATTTTTCAAGTAAAAAAAATCTTTATTCATTGAAGATTTATTTTTGTATTTTTGCAGATAATTCCGGGTGATAAGGAGAAATCGAAACTTGTTGCCACAGAGAAGCGTAAAGCTGATGATGTTGAGCAACTCAAGGATCTCAAGAAGGTAAGTTTTTCATTCATATTTATTTTTTACCTGAAGGAAATTTTAAAAAGAGCCTTTCGCTAATAAAGGGCGCTACGATCCTTCCTACTGGGAGCTTTTCGCAATGCCTTTGAGCTAATTTCAATTAAAATTTTCACAATGTGTTTTTGGCTGCTGGAACGAAATGTGGCTCATGAGTTTTAAGCCGGGATAAATTCTTCGTTGCCATAAAGTATCCAATTAGTGTGACGCTAGGGGTGGGTGGGTGTGCTTTCCACCCTTAAATTGCAATAATACTATTTATACGTGACAACGCTTCACATATGCAGTGAAACTAGCATAGGACTCGTGTTGCCCCATGCCATGTTTCTGGCATAGTAGTGTTTGGCTTTTAAATAATGAATTTCTATAATGTGGAAAATCCTCCGTGGCACCCCGCGTCGAGGAATTATCCTTGCAGAAGGAAAAACAGCTGAATCTCTCCCATTCACAAATTATTCCTTTCACAACACAGAGTAGGAGAGAAAGAGAGTGGATGGTTGGGAAGGAACTTAAACATTGGGTGTACCAAAATGAGAGTAAAATATTACATATTAAAGGGTGTACACAGCGCGTGGAATATTCATGGCTTTTTGTGCACAAGCACAAATTTGTTGCCCTAAAGGGGTCTTTTGGCTAACACAAAAGTCCCCCACATCAGCTTAGTTGCGACGGAGTTGCTTCGGTCATCCTCCTCTAATTTCTTGCTGAACTCACAAGTCTTGTCGGGGGGAGGAATTTATACCTGTTAGATATTTATGGTGTTACCAATTTCCAACCAAAAGGAAAGAGGCAGAGCGACCAAATGCCACACACACAGGGTGAAATTTCTTCAATATTTTTCACAAGCGCACAGGGGTAATTACAGTGGCAATTTTTGCTCATTGTACCGCACGATAAATACCAAAAACAAATGGTTTTGTAATTTTCATTTAATTAGCTCAGCATACACGAGTTGGGGTTTGCAGGGGGTGGGAGGGAGTTAAGCACAAAAGTTACTCGTATAAACATAGAATAGGGTTTATTGTGGGAAATTATGAGGTTTGTGTGGAAATTATGTTGGGAATTTTTAAAACGTAGCATAATTTCTTTATGTTCGGTTTTTCCAACTTGATATCCACTTCAATTTAATTTCAATTCTAATTTTGTGTGTTTAACAAATAAAAATTTCTCAATTAAACAATAATTAACATTATTACTTTATTTATGGTTTTTTTCCATTTAAACCTTTCTTTAGAAGAATTTTTTTTATATGTAGTATTTTCTTCCAGAAGGAAAGAAAAATGAAAAAAAAAAATCCCTCCCATTTCCATGGGATTTGTTTCGTTGTTTTATTAAAGCAATATCTCCATTGACCATCTTATGGTGTATATGTATTTTTTTTAAAGAAATCGTAAAGCTTCAAAAGTCAAGTCTTCGTCTTGGTTATAAACTATACCCCATTCTTTCATAACAATTTCCTCTGACCTATATAAATTTTCTTGGATTTCTAACTTTATTGTTTTACCCTCCCCTCTCCTCGCCACGAAGTCTCTTCTCATGGGTGAATGGTGGGTAAAGATATGGAGATGCAAGGACTAAATCACGTCTATATGTATTCCACTCTCGAGGGTCCATCTAGCACAGAGACGAATGGCGGAAATCAGTATCAATTTTTTTCTCAACCTAACCCTCTAAAAGTGGATGTATTTGTGCAATTTATGGGGGATGATTTAGTAAAATTTATAGCACAATCCTCATCCCTTAATTTCATCGATAAAATCTTGCACTTTTCGATAGAGCAAGGAATTTTATTGGGCATCTCTTCTCACAACTTCTCTAAATTCCCTAAAGGAGCCCTAGTAGGTACATATACATACATATATCGAAGAGTGTGAGCCAATAAAAATATTTGTAGTTCCCATGCAATGAAATTGACTATAAAACTCAACACTTTTCCACTTCAGTCAATTGCAATTTAGCCTAGAGCATAGGGGAAGAGGAGAGAGAAAATTTGTGCAGAATAAACTTTTTCATTTCTAAAGTGATTTAAATTAAATAGGTGTTTTTATGAGAATACTCTTTTTACCTGTTGGGAGGTGTGGGGAATACTTTATGTGAATTTTATTGAATTTAAGCCATAGAAAATGGAAAGTATATAATAATTTCAATTGTCATTAGCAATAGCAATGAGGGGGTGCAAAGTTTATGCAGTGTGGGGGCGATAGAAAGTTTTATATACATGTAATTAAAAGTTATATAATACAGAAAGTTTCCAAAAGAAAAACCCCACGCAGAGTTTGGGAAAACTGTCAGATTACGTGTGCGATAAACTTCAAAATGTTTCCGCTTCTGGGCATCGTCCTTCGAAGTGGATTTGCGATATTTTGGCTGCAGTGTGTACCAATGGAAATGCAAATTTCCAAATAATTAATTAATGTTTTTTCCTCTCAATCATTAAATCATTTTGTTTTCAAGAGCATTCTGGTCATTTTTGGAGCTTTAGAATTAAGACTAGAGTAGTTGGAAGCTCTTGAAAAATGGATGGCTTAAATAGCGAATAATAAAGTAACTTTATGTATAATTTCTCTTATACTTTTGACGTGTTTGCAATTCCACTGGCACACCCTGCACTCTGATGAAATTTGTGCGACTTAACACCACCCAACCTTTGTGCTACCACCCCCAAAAAAGCGGAGGGCATTCAGAGTGTGTGTTTAACAATATGGTTAAGGGTTTATTATGGAATGTGCGACAGAAGAGAGTGTTAGCATTACGAATGGGTGTGAAATACTCATGGGACAATGTCTAAATTTACACTCTAGGCAATTACTTATAATGTGTCTCTAATGTCATGGATATTTTGCTTTTCTGAAGCATTGCCATATACCCACACCCCGGGCCCTTGTGTGCTCCGTATGTGCTGTCTGCAAGCGCGCAATTATCGTTACTTTTCGTTATTTCAAAACGCACACCAAAAGCTCATAGCGCACCCTTCACAACACCCACTCAACGTTGCAAAAGCAATTTTCATCCCCTTTTGCGGTGCAAAAATATGGGAGTGAGAGTGAAAGGATATTGTAGTTTATGGGCAATGGGAATAAACTCTTTTTTTTTCTTTCTCTCTCTTTGTCGTTTATTTACCTCATTCGATATCATATCATTTTATTGTGGTTGTTTTTTTTTGTTGAAAGAGGGAGGGTGGTTTTCTCCTATACTAAACTGTGATTCAAAAGAGGCTCTTTTGAGGTGCAGGAGGTGAGAGAAAATGTATGCGGAGAAATCAATGCGCCTAGAGGTACAGGCTCAGTGGAATTTGCATAAATATTTCACAGAGTCTGATTTCAGAAAACCCCTTTTTGTGGTTCTCTTCATTGTAAATTTCTCGCATTTCCAGAAAACTTTCTTCTTGAGGATTTTTTTTTATCAAATTTCCCGGAGTTTTTTTTTTCATTGTGTATTCCGATAAAAAGGAGCGAATAAGGGGATATTTTGAGGGGTGCAAAAGGACTCAAATGGAGCGCTTTTTCTTGACACATATTGATGATTTTATAACTTCCTGTTCAATCACAGGCGAATTTTTTCGTTGAGGAGTATCGTTTTCTGAAAATAATGGTTTCTTTTGAGATATAAATCCATTCTTTGGGGTATTTTTTTTATTCAAGAAATTATTGAACGGAGAAATCGTGAAAAATGAATTGCATGTAATAAGAAAAAAATATAATCAAATCATTAGAGTCACGTCACAATGGGAAAATTATAAATCATACATACACTTTAATTTAAGCCCCTCTGTGTGGAGCTTTTCAATTAACCATGTACCTTCTGTATAAACTCAATATAAACCCATATCTTATGCAAATGTAGTGGCGTGGAGTGAAATTTTAAAATTAAATTTTGCCGCTTTATTGATGCCTTTCCACATGAATTCCTTTTGGGTCACAGCAAATAAATTAATCACGATATTTCGGATGACTTCCTCATTAATAGGATTCTCGTAATATAGGCAGGGGCGGGGGTGTGGGAAAAGGAGTCAAAAGGGATGGTTGAAATCGAGTTTTAAAAGGGAAAATAGGATGGTGTGGAATGACCTAAAAAGCATCACTCCGTAGGTAAAGACCTATACCGTGAAACTAAAACAGACCCAACACACTTTCACTTCCAAATCTTGATCATTATTCCACCCTCCTATGGGGGTCCTCTTGCAAAGCTTTTTGTGCTTCAAAATCTGATTGAATGGAGAGTTCTTTTTTTCTGCCATGCGGACATGCAAAGGACGATGTAGTTGGGGCGGGAGGAAAAGTGGGCGGGGAGGGCACGTGATAAAAAGGAGGGCAATTTAGGGTGCTTCATTAGAGAGATATTTTTTTTCTTCCTCTAATATATATATTTTGCACCCTAAATGGCCTCAACACACACACAAAATTGTTTATGAGGGGGAAAGTGTTTTAAAATGGAGAACAAAATTCCTCCTTATCGCTTTTTATTCTTGTGCTGCACCCATTAAAATGCTGCGGGAAAAAAAGAACTTTTGGCCAATACGAGAGAGTGAGAGAGAATGAAAATGTACCACATAAAATGGTATTAGAGGGTAGCATAAAAAAACATGTTCACGGGTAAGGAAAAGGAAACATCCATCGTGAACCACGGCGAAAACCTCTATGATAAATTTATTTTACAGCAAAGGCTCTATTTTCACTCTTAAGTAGAAATTTGCAACATTTTTTTTTGCTGTTGTTTGCCTGATTTTGGCCCGTGTGTATGCTCAGAGGAAAATACCTGAAAAGTGAGATAAATAGGGTTTTGTAGTATGTAAAGATGTGAAATGTTCAAGTTATATAGAAACTCAAGTTACAACGAAAAGACAACAATTTTTGCACCAACTGTTGGGATTAACAACTTTAATGTGGATCTTCGTGCCAAAAAAGAAACTTGTGCTGCTTTTTCTTATAAGTTTAGTTTAGTGAGCTTTAAGCTTGGAAAAACCCTACGCCCTAGAGGAATTTCCGCGCGCGTATAGGGAAGCAAACTTTCGAAGCTTCCGCATTTAAAATCACTGCAAAAGAACTTGAGAAGAGATAATACAATTTTCCATTCAATTCTCACCTTTTCTCACTGTGAGCACTTGAGGGGAGGGGGAGGAGGGTTGTGGGATGAGCGAGGGCAAAGTGTTATTCGCTGTAAAGCAATTTATTGGAATGAAAAGGGGAGGTTTTATGGGAAGAAAATAGACGTATTGCATGGTTTAAGGCATAAAATGGGATTTTTTCAGTACTCAAACACACCCATCAAATGGAAAGCTCTTTGCCGTGGAATGGTTTGAGAGGGCGGTAGGGGGGAGGGTGGGGGTGAAAAATGTGTCTGGAAAAATGATTATTTTTTTATTCAAAGATTTGAATTAAAAGTTTCATTTCTTTTGGAATTAAGAGCATGTTAGTGATTTCTATTTGAGAGAGTTCTTTTATAAATTTTGTGATTCTATACGGGCTTAGTCGGAGGTCAGAGGAGTCAGAGATTATAGGCAGACTGATGATGTAGCTGGGTGCTTGAATCTATTGTTAGATGAGCCTAATACAATATGTGAGTATAATATTGAATCTATTGAATGAACTCATGGCAAGAAAACACTTGAAATTTGTGTTCAAAATAAAATTCTATTTTTGCATTTGAGATAAAAATGTTCCTCGTATTACCTCTCGATAAATTCTCAAATGGGTAACTTTTCCATTTAACTTGTGCCATTTTCATTGTGCTTTTTTCGTCATCTCGTCCTCCCTTGCGCGCTAGGGGTGAAAGTATACACACATTGTTTAGCATCAAATGGACATTTAGAACGATAGAATTTATAGATTAAATCGGGGCGAATTTTTCTGCTCGACCAGAGAGCACACATTTTTCTCTATGGTGGCGTATATAGCAATATAAAACACCTCGTTCCATCCCAAAGACAGGAGGCAGGCACAGAGAAAAAAAAAGCAGTATATGCCACCCCCGTGGAAAAACAACACGATCTGCGATTATTTGTGAGTCAATCCACATTTTAAAACGTGACCACATTAAATAGCATTACGATGGTGGAGCACATTGAATTCTAATTCATCTTGTGGAGGCTTTCAAACAACATTCAGTGGGAAATTCAGCAGAACCTCATGATTAAAGATACATTATTTTTGGCTCACGACAACTCCTCTATAGAGATAGAGGAGTATTTTGCCTCCCTCTCCCCTTTCTTGCCTTCTAACTCTCTTCTTTTTTTTTTACTTTTTATTCCTCTTCTTTACTGAAAACCATAAGGCGATGTAATAAAATTTAACGATTGAGATGATTTTTCCTCCACTCACAGAGAGATTCCTCCTCATGGTGGGGCGCCATAGCACAGTGGAAAAATAATCATTATTCATTGTTGAATTTCACAGCTAAACATTTTACAATTAAATTTGTTCAAATAACGAAATTTCCCTCATTCACCGTTGATTTCATTGAGAAAATTTTAAATGTTCCACATTTGATTTTTATAACACAACCATTCACTGGTTTTATGCTCAATTTTCTGCACGTACACAACCATAGCACGTTGGAAGAGTCCTAAACCTGACTAATTTTGAACGGCTATTCAACTTGAGACTCACAAACACCAAAGCCATGATGAATGGTATTAAAATAAACCGTAAGATGGGGTGTTTTGGGATACGCGGGGTGTTTTGGGATTTATTTTTAGAGGTATTTTTAAGGCTAATTTGTAAGAAAAAATGATTTGATTTTTAGGGCAACCTTAGCTAAAATTTTCCGGGGAGTTCGAAAATGGCAACTATTTTCATCCCCCTCCACCCCCACCCCCCCAAAAATACCGTTTTTTAGACAATTCGTTCAAAAATAGGCTTGTGGGGTATCTAATGAAAGCTCTTGAAATTGTAAACCAATTTTAAGTGATTCTAAGCAAAGTTTAAACCTGGTTTAAGCTTGGTTTATGTCTGGTTTACGTCTGGTTTCAAGTTTTTTATGTGTGGTATCAAATGAAAGCAATCTTAATTTCCTTAAATTCTAAATTAATTTTAGATAAATAAACATAAAAATTTTAAACTGGTTTAAGCCTGGTTAATCTTTGGTTTAAAGTTTTTTTTATGTGGGGTGTTAAATGAAAGCTCTAATAATTCCCTTAATTTCTAAGTCAATTTTAAAAAACTAAAGACAAAAAAGGGCTTAAATCTGCTTCATTTATTTGCAATGTCATATAATATAAGGCTCTAAAAAATACTGACTAGGATGAATTCAAGTAGGGATACCCTTTGATGTTACATTGCCAATAATAAATTGAAATATTGAAGCCTAATTTTGAGCAACAATTGGATTAAATTTATTATTTACAAAACTTTGACCTGGTGGCCAATAAAGAGTCTCCGTTAGTTCTGTTAATTTTCGTTTGCCAGAAAATTTCAACTTTATTTTACAAAGAGGGTATTTTTCTGAATTTATTTATTCGTAATCTTCACCATGCCACGACAATATAAGAAAGTGATTGGATCGCGTGTTTATAAGAATTACAGTGACAATCATATGCAAGAAGCTATCGATTTGGTTCAGAGAAAAGAGCTGACTCTTGTTAAGGCTGCAGAGAGGTAATTTCATTGAGTGTGTATCCTGTGTGTTAAAGTGTATTTATCTCCCGAATTTAATGATTTTTGTACGCACCTACCATAAAAAATGACAAAAATTATTGCATTTAATAAAATGTTCAACGGAAATATGTGAAAAAAATTTGAACACCTTTGATTTGGTTCATATTTAATATCTACCTAGTGGTGTAATTTTTAATGCAATTGTTGACAACCCTTTCTTGTTCCCGTGAAGCTTTTTTTTTTCTTTTTCGAACAGTGATTGTTCCACTTTTTAATTTTTTTCTTTTAAATCCAACAACTTTTAGATTTCGGATTCCCAAGAATACGATTTGGAAAAAATTGAAAGATTTAAAAGCCGGCATTGTGAAAACACGTAAAAATTGTATGGCATTTTCATACGAAGAAGAAAAAATGTTTGTGGGATATGCCGTGACTATGTCAACATACGGGTTTCCAGTGACAAAATTTGATTTGCGATGCGTGGCTAAAATGTATTTAGATCGGATCGGAAGATCTGTTCATTATTTCAAAAATAATATTCCCGGGCCCGACTGGGCTGCTAATTTCTTGAAGCGTCATAAATCTGTGCTTTCTGAGAGAACCTCAAAAAGTATCAGCTACGCTAGAGCTGCAAACAATGAGGATACAATAAACAATTATTTTAATCACATTGAAAGTCAGCTCGCAGATGTCCCTCCATCCAATATATGGAACTACGACGAAACTAACTTGTCTGACGACCCTGGAAGTCGCAAAGTTATCACAAGAAGAGGCACGAAATATCCAGAGGAAATCCGCAATTCGTCAAAGAGCAACATATCAATTATGTTTTGCGGAAACGCTGAAGGTGTTCTTGCTCCCCTGTATGTTAATTACAAATCCGAACAAATGTGGGATTCATGGGTCGAAGGAGGACCAGAAGATTGTCGCTACAACCGTAGCAACTCCGGTTGGTTTGATGGTAAAGTCTTCGAAGACTGGTTTACAACCCTCATGCTACCCATTCTTAAAGCCCAAGAGGGTGTAAAAGTTATGATTGGAGATAATTTGAGCTCCCATATTAGCTTGGAAGTTCTCAAGCAGTGTGAGGAGCATAATATCAAATTCATAGCTCTTCCTCCAAATTCTACACACATGTTGCAACCTCTAGATGTCGCTGTATTTCGCTCTGTGAAATACAAGTGGAAATCCATTCTGCAATGTTGGAAGCTTCAATCTTCTCACCGGGCTTCAACAATCCCAAAAGAGAGGTTCCCTTACCTCCTTAAGGAACTAATGAATGCCTTGTCTTCGATGCCCGAAAACTTAAAATCCGGTTTTAGAAAAACTGGGCTTTACCCTTTAGACCGAAATGTCGTTTTGAGACGACTTCCATCCTATGTCAACAGCAGTGATTCCATAACTTCTGTGGTCACAGATGTTTTTATGTCCTTTTTGGAAAATACCAGATTGAAGGTGACAGAGACACGAACGCAACGAAAGAGGAAACTCAACGTTCCGCCAGGAAAGAGCATTTCTGCAAAAGATGTAGAAGTTCTGAAGAAGGTTAAGAAGGAAGAGTCGAAGCCAGAGAAGAAGGAAAAAGGAAGCCTCAAGTTGGGGAATACAAGAAAAATGAAATCCCAAAAACCTCCAAAAATTCCTACAGCTGGATGCAGCCGAAAACCTGACTTAAGTGATGAAGATGATTTGCCTCTAAGTTTTATATGCCAACAAATACAACCATAGTTATGCCCATTTCTTCCTTCAAATTGCCGAATCTTGCCTACTAATACAATGCTGCTTACAAATCGCAACTTCCACACGTTATGGGACATCAACTCTTATAACTGGACGCGTTGATTGACTTTGTGTACACACACAAACACCAGAATATATTTAAAAACAAACCAATGAAATCTAAGCCAGACCCTAATTGTTTTTTTGTCTTTAGTTTTTTAAAATTGACTTAGAAATTAAGGGAATTATTAGAGCTTTCATTTAACACCCCACATAAAAAAAACTTTAAACCAAAGATTAACCAGGCTTAAACCAGTTTAAAATTTTTATGTTTATTTATCTAAAATTAATTTAGAATTTAAGGAAATTAAGATTGCTTTCATTTGATACCACACATAAAAAACTTGAAACCAGACGTAAACCAGACATAAACCAAGCTTAAACCAGGTTTAAACTTTGCTTAGAATCACTTAAAATTGGTTTACAATTTCAAGAGCTTTCATTAGATACCCCACAAGCCTATTTTTGAACGAATTGTCTAAAAAACGGTATTTTTGGGGGGGTGGGGGTGGAGGGGGATGAAAATAGTTGCCATTTTCGAACTCCCCGGAAAATTTTAGCTAAGGTTGCCCTAAAAATCAAATCATTTTTTCTTACAAATTAGCCTTAAAAATACCTCTAAAAATAAATCCCAAAACACCCCGCGTATCCCAAAACACCCCATCTTACGGAATTTTATTTAGAAAATTTAATACCTAATGAATAATTTTTTCGTGGTTAATGGACCAATCAAATGCATTATTATTCCTTTAGGAAAATATCCTTTTGATGGTGATAATCATAGAAAATGCATGAATATGAAATTTTTATTACAAAACACAGATGAAAATGTCAAACTTTTTATACAACGAATCACTATAATGTAGCTCTATATATAGTTTAATGCAATTTTCCACATGAAAAATCTATCCGGAGCTTTCTGATGTGCAGCAACAAAAAAGGGAAAATACCCCCAGAGGGCGGAAGTTGAAGAATTTTTCTGTGCTTGGTTGCTTTTATTAGAATTTTGCGGTGAGTTTTTGAAGGTTTTTTTTTTGCTGAGGCAGGAAGGTAAATTCCACTCAATTTTTCTTCGCTTTGTCACCTCTTTTGTGCACACCAACGACACAATTTGCCACTCATTTTGCCAATTTTGCAGCAAGGGAGGATTGGTTAGTTGCAAGGTTATAGGGTTTGCAGCACAATGAATTGATGAGAAATCATATTGTGGGAACTTTTCCTACCTATTTTATCACCTCAGTCTGTAAATTAATTTTCTAAAAAGTCTTTATTGAAATAGCAAGAAGAAGGATCTCCTTATTTTTTTTTTTATAAAATTCCTTTTAAAGTCCATTTGACCATGGATAAAGGGGATTAATGGGAACAATTTTCAAAAATGGAAATTGCTCTGGATAAATCACGAGTGATTATTTCCCCACATAAAATTGGTTTTATGTGGTCAATTTTTCCCTTGTATAAAACTACATACTCCCCTTACTATAAAGCCCTTTCATCTGGAACTTTTACCAAATGTATGTACTCTGTTCGAAAATTGCAAAGTTAACCGTCCGTTGGAATTTTCACAATGAAATTTTCAATATTTATTATCGTTTCTCCATTGAGTTCCCTTCATGTTCCGTGCTCTTAAGGAAAATTAAAACATATATTTTAGGAAAAAAAGCTTCATTTGCACTTTTACTCCCTCTCTGTCTCCATATTAAGCACATAATTTCTCATAAAAAAAATTAAATTTGTGAAAAGATCTCAAAAAAGCTTCTGCAGAAAATCCAAAGCAAGTATTAGTGGGGTAAAAATATCACATGCGAGCTTTTAGCGTGCTGCTGGAAGAAAGAAAAAACTCTGGAAGCTCATTAAAGTCTCAACAGATAAATGTGAACAATTCCGAGAATTAAATTTCGTGGAAAATTGGAGGAAATTTCTCCCGAAACGTTCATTGTGGACAGGTGTGCTACACGTTATATAGGTGGTCCCAATGAAATAAGGAAACTACCACACTGGGAAGTGCCTAATTTCTCCTGGGAAAATATGGGGACAAGAGAAGCAGAAAAAAAAACAATTTTCTTACCAAATTGCTAGTATATATTTCGATGGGTTTTTTGCCTTATATTTTTTTGGTAACGTCTCTCCCCTTCGCAATATTAATAAGCGACCCCATGAATTAAATTTATCGAATAACTGAGAATATTTCGCTATTATCCCGTTCTTTTCCACGCAGCAACAGTTTTTTTCTTCTTCCTTTTACCCTTGTTGTGCATACATATATTCCTATTGAAAACCTTAACGTCTTTTCCGGAGGTTCAATACCACCACCTTCCTGAGGCACAAAAGCTGCCCCCACACACCGCATATACCCTACCAAATCAATAGGGGAAACCAAGAAGAATAATTTAGAAAATTGCCTACACATTTGAATTGTATGATACGTCGTATAATATATTTTTTTCTTGCATGTTTTTTGCCGAATATTTACATAAAATACAATTGTTCTCATCCACTCTCTGTTCTTTTTCTGTGTGTATCGAGGTGGTTTTTTTCTTCTCCTCCGTGGTGCTTTGCTATTATGGAGAGAATGCTTATCCCTAAGACGACACAGCAGCACACACTGAAATTCATTCAGAAGTTGTATGCCAAAAGTTCAGGTGGATTCTTTGCTATTTCTCCCTCCCATTCCGTTCACTGATTTGAGAATTTATTTCAAAATGTTTAGAGGGGGTGAAACACCCTTTTTCTTGGTTCCATTGCGGGAGCTTACAACCATCTGTACACAACACATTGAGGATGATTTGAAGGAGAGAAATCAATGCGATTTTCTAGATTAAAGGTTTTTTTTCGGTTCGTTTTTCATGGAAAATGCAATGAAAAGAATTGTGATTAAATTTAAGAGAAAATTACGAATATAGAAAATCTTTCACCAGGCGCCTCCATCGAAGAACTTTTATCAAAACATTAAACTTCAATAACTCCAATGAGAATGTTTTGGAATATCTATAAAAGTTTCGTAGAGAATATTCGCAATTTCTCAGTGAACATGAGAAAAGGAAAAATTGTAAAATCTTCAAAGGTGCTCTCTCAACTCTATCTTTGCAATTTTATTTATTTTTTCTGCAAAAAAAAAAAGAAAATAGGGGAGAAGAAAATGGTGTATAGAGGAGCTACTAGAGAGAGGAGAGAACATAAAGAGAGCGCAGAGGAGTGGGAAAAAGATGGAATAGAAGCGAGCTTCTCCACACCATGCGGGTGGTTGAATTTAGAGAAGATTTGTTTTACTTGAAATTTCATCACCTGTGTGATTCCATTAGGGGAAATGACATTTTTATTATGTTACTCCTCTCCATTTCACACAGCGAGAAGATTCCTCGACCGAATAAAATTGTGCAGGATGTATCAAAAGGATTCAACGTTGAGTTAGTCCTTTGCGTGGGGGAGGTGTGGGGTGTGCAAATTGACACGAGAAGAAGTTTTTCTTGGAAAAAATCTCTCACGAAATAGTTGAAACTTCTACTACTGTACTGTATAGTTGGGCCATATGATGATGACTTTTTTTTCCTTTCCTACATGTGGGTGGAACCTTGAAAATGTCAAAGTTGCTTTGTATTCAATTTCCAACATGTTTTTCATTTTATCTTCGAGGCAAATAAAAAAAAATCTTCTAGACCCTGAATAAATATTCACAGAAGTTCAAATTCCTCTCGAGACGCACAATTCTCTCACAGAGATACCGTTCAAGTGGCCAAATTTGCAGCAATCAAAAGTTGATGTAAGAAAAATCATTTTGCTTGGTACAAAATGGGATACTTTGACGGTTATATAGGAGCTGCATTCTTGGAAAACAAAAAGCTCTCTCGTGAATATATTTCAAAGTATGATGCCTCCGACATTCTGGCGGCACCTCCAATGAAATGTGACGACAAATTGTGAGAGAATGATGCGGCAAAATTGGTATTTGATTAAAGAATAAAAAAATGAGAATGTTGTAGAAAAAAAAATTCCTCAAGACATCCCCCTCCCTTAAAGCTCTGCCTGGATTTCTGCTCAATTTCACCAACAAAACACCCCAGAGCA
This sequence comes from Lutzomyia longipalpis, assembly GCF_024334085.1. Lineage (NCBI taxonomy): Eukaryota > Metazoa > Arthropoda > Insecta > Diptera > Psychodidae > Lutzomyia > Lutzomyia longipalpis. The sequence continues at coordinate 679,991 of NC_074708.1, forward strand.
CCCCAGAGGAGCATTTTAGGGATTATCCAGACACATTCCTAAACCGAGTCATGTTCTCTAAATTTTATGAATATTAAAATATTTCGTACACAGTTGTATTTTGCACACAATATATAGACGAAATTGTTGAAAAGAGGGTCAGCAGTTTTTCGCATTCTTTACACCACACAGAGTACAAAAAAATGAGGGCACCCTAAAAAATTATTAGATACGCATTATTGCCATAAATCCACACACAAACTGTTAGGAGATAGGAAGGGGAGCTCGTAGGACCAAGCGAGACATGTGAGTGGAATGTCTGAATAATAAAATAAAAAAAGAGGCCAAAGAGGAATTATTTTCCCGAGGATTCGCATGCCAAATGAGAAAATTCCTCGGCAAGACAGCACCAAGCAATTATTGTGTGTGGTTTGAAATAATAAAGAGAAAAGGCACGAAATTGTAATCCACGATGCAGTGAAGGCAAATTGACATTTTCACGATGTGCTGTAAAACCAAGTGTTAAAAGTCTTCTTAAATTTTCTCACATAAAACTAGAAAAATAAACGCCACGCGCGAAATATTTTCCAAAGGAGCTGTCGGAGGCTTTTTGCCAGTACACTGTTGCTTTATGTGATAAAATATAATTTTAATTTAATGATTTGATGAAGATGTCTTTGAGACAATATCGTAAAAAAAAGATTCTCCATTGATATGTTGTGGAACAATGAAAATTTATATGCAAATGTTCTATTTTGTCATGTGAAATCTTTAGATAAAGTCGCATAAGACATTCTATATTATCTCCACTGAGAAATTCAAAAAGAAATACTTTTTTTTATTCCTTTTGTCTTATTAATTTATAATTAGAAGAAAAACTTTTAAAAATACTCTTGGAAAAACTATATAGAAGTATTTTCTCTATAATTTCTCCACTGGAAATTTTCCACTATATATAGTAAATATATAATAACAAATCCCTACACAATTTTTTTCTCTCAATCATGAAAATTATTTTCTAAAAAAAAACATGATTTGCAATTTCATCGTCAATCTCTTTCAATGCTCTTTCACTGCTTTACGATACATATGTATGTATTTTGAGCATAGGTTCATTGGATTTGAGATGACGTGTGACATTTCATGACCCCATAGAGGACACACATACATACATATAAACGGAAAAAAACATGAAAATAGGGGGAGACGTACAAAGTCCTTTTTTTTGGGGAGTTGTTCATCAATCTGCCATTGCAAACAACTCGATAAAATTTGTTATTAAAACTTCCTAAAACGATTTTTCGTTGGAAACGCAAGCAATTACCGAACTCGCGCAAACAAATCCATTTCCCCCAGCTATAATTTTCATGCTATTTATCGGGGGTGGTTGGCTCCCGCCACTTTTGGGAGAAAAATTTTTGCATCGATGCATAAATTGACATGAGAGCTTTCGCGTTTTGATGTGACATGGACATTCTGCATGAAAAATTGACACCCCCATGCTCTGGCCCCCGCCCTCCCGAAATTGGTGGAGGGCTGGAAAATTTTTCGGCGTCAGAGAACTTTTTGATTATCGTGCAATGTATCGCCATATGCTGATGTAATAATATCACATATTCCTCCATCCACTTGGGGATTCCTTCAATGCCGCGCTTGAACCCCATCTCTCACCCCTGTAAAGCTCGTCGTCAAAAAAAGCTCATTTTCGCCCATCCGTGACGAGTAAAAGTGCTCGCAGGAACTTGGATGTTTGACACGAGATTGAGGGACATTTTATCGAGATGACTTTTTATTAAAAAAACACACACACACTGGAAGGGGTTGGGGAGGAGGGTGTGAGGCGAACCGCAAGATTTGAAACCGCAAAATGGGGGAGGTTTTCCATTACGTAAACCCCCTTCTTTTGGGATGTGGTGGAGGAGTTTGGGAAATGTTCATCTCGCAAGAAGAAATCACATGAAAAGTCATGCTACAAATGGTCGTTTTTTCTGCCCCAGAGAGCTTTTGGGGGGCGAGAGAGAGGTCTCTGCGGCAGAATTTCGGGGGAGGGTGGTGTGAGTGAGGGAATGAAGATGGAAAAGACAGAAGGAAAAGCTCACCCCCAAAACAAAAATACATAGATTGGCACTTTTTCTCCCGTATTGTATAATCATTGAAAAATCAAAAGAGCGGAAAATCAAATTTCCCAACCAATATCCAATATCAGAAAAAACACCCTGTGCGCACCCTGTCTGGTATTCCTCTCCTTCGACAATGCTCAATCTACATATTTACAATCTCATGTTTCATTTATCCCAACCCCAAAATTTTGTGTCTTTTTTTTTGTGCCAAATGAAATACCCAGCACCATCACCATCTATTTGTACAACCCCCGCATCTACCCGCAAAAACATCCATTCTGATGATTTTTTCGAGGAGAAGGTGGTGGTTTTATTCCATCCTTTTGTATTACCCTCAGAATTATGAACCAAAAAACAAAATTGCCGCGAAAAAAATGATGTGTGTGCATAAAAAATGGAAGAGATAAATCATGTAGCGTAAATTGAGCCAATTTTCACACATAGTGTTGGTGAATAAATAACATTTATGGTGGTGAGAGTACATATATATAGTGAAAAATCATCCACCAAATTGGTGATTCAATTTCATGAAAAAATTTATGATTGGAAAATACTTCAATGGCTATTTTCACGCAAACATTGAACACAAATTTTGAATTATCTCCCATTATATAGCCTCTGGGGGATAACCAAAATAATGTACAGAAAAGGGATGAAAAAAAATTCCCAACTATGAGAGATTTTGCTATAAAAATTAATTTTTTTAATCTAAACTTTTTTTTTGTAATATTATAGTTCTACTTTTTTGTATTTTTTTTGGTAAGCTAAACAATAAAAAAATAAACATTCATTAGCCCCAGAATTATTCTTCAAACTATATGGTATTCAATCTTCCTCAAATTTCTATATGCAATAACGTAATACCTACAAAATTGGCACGTGTTAGAACTTTATTCCTGGGAATACATTACTTAATTCAAAATAAGTGTGAGGTCACAAAAGGGCGTCGAGAAGTGAACTTTTGGTTGGGTTTTTTGTACGCCTCATCGTTACACATATGGCTCTATTTGATTGATGTATTTTTAATGTAAAAAAATGAGTGAAGCCCTCATCTATTTTTCCTCCTTCATCACCTTTCCGCCATACCTCGTGCACTATAGGTTTTTGACTGAAACACGAAATTCAAGAGTTTATATGCGGAGAAAAAAATATGAATAAATTGAGCTTTTTAGAGGGAGGAGGGGGATTTATTTTTAAAAAAAAAGAGCACCATTTATACGGGTATTCACCACTTTTTACTCTACTGCCAATTCTATTTTGTTGATGGGAAAATGTGTTCAATGTTCATATCTACGGAATATTGAAAAGTATGTTGATTCTCCAATGAAAATCCTTTTATTTAAATTTTATTTTTTTTCACGGATTTTCCTATACATATTTGACAGTTGAAGAGGACATTTTGATGGAAAAACCTTTCACAAATTCCCATCAATTTTTCTTCCAATTCCATTATGACTAAATTCAAAATAAATACTTCAGCTACTGCAGAGAAATATTTCTGAATTTTTTCCCCCGAGAATTGATGAAGGGGTATCTACCAAAGGAAAATGAATCACAGCTAATAATTCCTTTGAGGGGGTGGTTCTACTCAATTTGAGATTAATTTATGGGAATTTTTTTATGCCTTGTAATCCTTGAACTTGGTAAAAGCTGTCGGGGGAAAAGCTTTTCACATGATGCAGACTTTTTCAATTTTCATCCCTTCTTCTGTTTTTTTCTCATCACTCGAACATCACACTCCATTCGCAAAGTTTTCCCATTGAAGTAATTGTCGGGGAATTTATTAAGAAGATTTTCCGAAGGATTTTCACAGCCCATGAATAAGCATCGTGATTTCCATTTCGTGTTCTTTTTTTGCCTCTGCTGTGGGGGTGTTTTATTTGAAAATGAATCTCTAATTACACCAAAGTGACTTCCTTTCGTTTCTTTTTGCACACATAGCGAATACAAAAAAAAATGCGAAAAGAAAGAGAGAGTGAAAGAGAGGATGAGGAAAGTTATAAGACATCACTTTCTGATGAAAATAATTTCCGTTTGTAGCGGTGCCTCAATCAAAACCCATATAAACCCCATACTACCACCCTCTTTGACTTCATTTTATGCCATCGAGACGATTTTCATCAGCACTGCGCAACAAAATTGGGGGTTGAGGGTGGACTTTTAGCACCCCCAACCAAGACGAAGATGGTTTGATTTCCATCTGGCTTTTCATGAAAGATTTCCATGGTGAGTGTAATAAAGTTTCCACTGGTTGATGTTCCACAGTGTTGAGCTTCTTCTGTTTTCAGCTTCACAGGGCGCAAGAAAAAAATTACCCACCATAAAATAAAATATATTATCGCGAACTTTAATCTCTGATATTGAAACTTTAGGTAGCTCTTCTTTTTTTTTGGCGCAGGGTTTTTTTTCCCAAAAATACAATTTAATTAAATTTACCTAATGGAATTTTTATTTAACTTCCTTCCCACAGTGGTGAGGCGCCAAAATAACACACCATCGCCAGGGGGGTTGAAAGCACACACACACACTGTAGCTGATGTTTGTGATCACACCGATAAAGTAGTACAAAATGTTTTTCCAAAAATTGCGCGCGCGAGTCTTTTGTCTGATTTGCTAATTTCCTTTCTGTCATCTTCTTGTGAATTTTCTTTCTGGCTAGCCCGGTTGGGGGCAAGGGTGTTGGTCTATGGGGTTAATTTTGGTCGTCAGCCAGCACACAAAATTCACACAAAGCTAAAATAAAATCAAAAAGTGAGTGTTCTCATTTTTGGTACACAATGTGCGCTTTTGAATTGAAAAGGAAATTGCAGGAGTAAATAAAATTGAAAAGGAAAGTTTATTTATTGCAACTACTAACTTATTGTGCTTTTAGTCACATGACTCAGGGCAGGATATTTCAAGTCATATTTTACATACTCTTGGTGTTATTAGCTGTACATAAATACCTCTTGGGGAGAATAATTAAATAAAGGTATCAATTTACATTTAGAGGCTAAATTCTGATGTGAATTGTCAGACGTATCCTTTGCGAATGATTACCCCCTGGGGCGTGAAAATGAAGCTAAAATATGCGTGAGTGCCAATGTATTTGATTGCCTTTCAATTCACCCACACCCCCCGCACAAGTTTGGCACGAGTACTTTCACAGATAGTGGTGGTGATTGAAATTTCTCACACCCCTGTGTGCTACGAAGCTCAATTTGAGATGCACTTTCATGTCTCACTCTCTCAATGTGACATCGATTTAATCAGGCGAACTCCTGGAGAAAAGCTCTCATGTCCCAGGATATTTTCCCATCGAGAAGGGGGTGTATTCACCATATATACCTATACCTACTACACTAAAATTTCGTATTCACAATGAGCGAGTCTCTGGCATTTATCTCCATATACAGAGTTTGTTGATCTCGTCCCCTTTTTAATGGATTGAATTGTTCATATGGCAAACGAGCGAGTGCTTTTAGCATTATGTGAGTTACAAAAGAAAAAGCTCCTTATACCACCCACATCCCATTTCAGAGCTGCATTCTGTATTGGTTGGTGGGTGTGTGTGTGTGTGAGGGAACCTCAACACCACCCCACCTCAAGCAAAGCGTGTGAATTAAAGCGTTGAATGAGTAAATTTTGCTAGACGTGATGTGAAACACAAATTTGGGGCAAATCAATCTCGCTGCTTCTTTTCTTCGTTCTGAATTTATTATTCAATTGCCAAGTGGAGTGGCATGCACAAAAAAACAGACTCTCTCTCAGCATTTTCCCATTGAGGATATGAATTTGCAAGAAAATGAAAAAAATGCGAGAGTTACTTGGAAAATGCGCAGTGCTTTTTCTTACACCCACCCACGCACTGTCTGTGATTTTTCACTTGGTACTGTAGTCACGCGGGGTACACACACAGTGATTTTTCCTCAATAAATGGTTTCTATTGTATCTTGCGGGGAAAACAGCTGAGATTTTTTGATGTTATCATAGGAAAAATATATTTTGGAATTTATTTTTAAAGAAGTTTTTGGCCTAGAGACAGACGCTCAACGCTAGATTAATTTGAATTAAATAAATTGATTTTTCTTTAAGTAGATCTATTTTATCTTATATAGCAGAAGTAGAGTAAAATTAACAGTAATAAGTTAATTAGATTTACAAAGAAGTTTATACGTTCCTGTATGGGCAAAATTCTCATTCAGTAAAACACATGGGATACTCAGAATGCTGTTGAGAATTTTTACAAAAATTAAAAAAAAATCGTCTAAAAGATTTCTTTTATACCACTGTAATCAGCAGTGTAAAGGCAATTTTTTTTACAAAAATGGTAATAATGACGTCACTATTATTCCTTTTTAGTTCAATTCATAAAGCATTCATGCCAATTTTTCGTCGATGAACTTTGATAAAGTGTTTTTTTTACTTCATGTACTTGTTCATGTATTAAAGGAGACAAAATTATCTGTAGTGACGTCATTGTGTGAATTTTTTAGGCAGATTTTTCTTATTCGTATTCCTATTCTAATTTTTGTTATTTATATTCGTCTAAAAGCTTTCGTCTAACCTTGATGTCTTTCTAGAATAAGGATTTGGCTCATATGGAAACGAATGAGCTCCTTTTGTATTCTCAATTGAAAAGGATTGATTAAGATTGTAAGATTGCAAGGATTGCAAAGTTTCAACTCTAATAGACAAACAAATTTTATTTAGAAAGATTTTTGCATTTTCACACTATTTGTTAGCCTCTTGTGTACTGTGCTTTCTATCATCCCCCAAACTAAATTGCCCCTGGGAGTGGTCGTAGCGCCTCCGTAGGAAAAAAAGTGCGATTTTATTAATCAATAAATATGAAGAGCCATAGAGTAATTTGGCTCGTATAACACACAGTTTTTTTCCTCTCGCCATGGGGCTTTTCCTCGCGGCCTTCGCGGAAAAAAGCCAACATGTGGATTTTGATTAAAAATGACTTTTCATTTTATGCTACATACATACTATATATATGTGAATGTACTTTTTTTTGTTATCTTTTTAGGCCAAGCTGGAAACAAAGGCACTAAAAGCTAAGCGACCAGGTTTTACTGATGAAAGATATCACGAAACCTCCTACTACATTGAAAGTGGTATGTGTAATTTGTGGTCTTTCTTCCTTCCTTGGTCTTCCTGTTCTATATCCCTCCTTCCCTCACATGCCGCCGTGACTTTTCTCACACACCCACCCCGTCGCACCACCCAGCGCGCCCGTTTGTGCCGTATAAATTATATTAGGGTTGGGCTGGTGCGTACAAATAGTGTCTATATCCTGACTACCATACTACTGATGATGATGGGGGAATAAGGGTGGGAAATTCTCCGTTCTCCTGGAATTCAACGATGGTTCCGTAAACCGCACACACCGCAAGCTCGCGATCAAGGGGTAAATAGTCACGTATGGTGTTTTGGCAAACACTATACTGCAGCAATTTGGATTAAAGTATCATACTACCTCTATTACACACAACATTTTGGAAATGGGAGTAAAAGAGAGAGAGGGAGGCGGAAGGTACAGGGGGTGGATGTTATGAGGTACATACATGGGGATCATTGGGGGTAGTACAGTGGGATCGATGAAATTGACACAGAAATTGATTTTGAAGCAATGCCAATGAGTCATCAGGCTTCCATGATGCGTAGAGAGAGATAGTGCAAAATGCATGTTTGATTTTATTTGTCACCTCCCAGCCAAAAAGCCAGGGGGTTTAATTTTGCAAATTAAATCCATTCTATGGACTTTTATTGTAGTGTGAGAGGGGGGATGTTTATAAATTGGAAACTAATATTGTGCTCCCAATATCAAACCTCATTGTAAAATTAGATTAATCCCCTAAATACTCGGATTGGGTTATTTGGGGAATTTATTTTCAAAAATTAAAAGGATTTATCAAGAGCTGAATTTATATGTGTAAAACCGAGAAAATCACAAGTCAGAGGGAAAATACTCATAAATCTTCTTCTCAATTTTTTTTCTCTGGGGGAAGATCTGCAAGGATGGTTTTCAACTTGAAAAAAAAAAGTGCATTGAGATGGAAAATATAATAAGAATAATCGTATAATGGAGTATGTTTACACAGAGTAATCTTCTTAAATAGATTTCATCTTGCAAATTAACTTCCACCGTTGGTCAGAAAATGGTGAAATTGGAGAAGAAAACTTTCTTGCAAAGTCAACACTGTATATGCGATAATAGTTCCATTCCTTAATTTCTCTTCTCACTGTGCGCATAGTTAAAGTAAATTTCCACCCAGGCAAAGTACTTTTGCAATTACTTTCTGCCCTTTCTTTAGGAATATGCGGGTGGGTGGGGGAGGGAGGAAGGGTAGTAAATGCATTTTAGTAAGGCATGAGGAACCATTCCATAGGTATGGTAATCCTCATACGGGGATTTTGGGTGTGGTTCACCCCTTGATCGTGTATAAGCTTTAGCCAACCCCCCTCCCCCCTCTCCCGTATGTGCGTGCGAAGTGTGGGTGGTAGAGAATTGCTACAAGTGTTAGCATTAGATGGTTGGACATTTATTTCTATGCCATATAATGATGATGATAGTGCGGTGTGCGAAGAGCTTTTGCCACCGTTTTTTTGTTCACCCTGATGCGACGAGCTTTCTCCGTAAGTGTGGGAGGAAATATGTGCGTGTGTGTGGGAGAGAAAAGTCACATAATGGTATGCCTTTGCGCAACTTTAGCAATATAATTTCTTGTATAGTTTTTTTTCTCTTCTTTTGCGGAGTGCAAAAATTTTTCCCATCTCAACCAAGGGTACATTATGTTTATCCCTTTTGCCACAATTTCATCCCCCATACTAAATACTTAAGTGTTGCTCTATATCTCTCCAACCCCCATCCACCCTCCCACGTGTATAGCCTATGCCATTGCTACACCCATCCCTACATAATCTCTTTCTGCCTGTGTCTCTCTATGTACGTACATGCCTCTGTGTTTTTGCAGGTTTGAGAAAAGTGTATCCGTATTACTTCACATTCACCACCTTCACGAAGGGACGGTGGGTGGGTGAACAGATACTCGATGTCTTCGCACGGGAATTTCGTGCACATCCAGCTGAAGAATATGAAAGATGTATCAAAGCTGGCACATTAACTGTTAATTATGAAAAAGTGCCCACAGACTATAGATTGAAGCACAATGATTTATTAGCTAATATTGTTCATAGGTAAGTTCCTTTTTTTCTTCCTTTTTTTCATATCCACTCTATTAATAATAATCTTTTCACTTTCTCTCTTTTTCTCTCACTCTCTCACTCTGTCTATCTCTATCTCTCTGTTAATTCTTCATCTTATTACTTCTGCACCAAGAAGAAAAAAAAAACATTTAATTCATCTCATTTTATCACAACTCCCATCTCCTAAATTTCATTCACATCTCACATTGTTTAAAAAAAAGTATTATTTCCCGCCATTTCACAAAGCAAGATTGCTCAACATCCACGTGGAATTGTTTACTGTTTTTCTTTTAATAAAAAAAAATAAGAAAATAGAAAATTAATCGAATGATTACTTGTTTTATTTTTAAATAATTTTTATTATTGTTAAGTAATTAGTATAGAAAGTTTAAGGTCTATGTCAAATTAATTAAAACTATCAGGAACTTTCAAAGAATTGCAAACAAGTCCTGTCAAATACAGATATCTTGAATATCTTCAAAATTTCTCAAGAAAGTTCTTCATTTCTTCTAGATTTCTTATTAGTTGGTGTTCCACTTCGTGGCCAACACCAAGTATTGTAATCGTCGGAAAAACCGACCACCTCAGATCGGGCTCAAACTTGGTATGAGCACGTTTCAGAAAACCCACATTCCAAAAATGGTGGTGGAAAATTTTTGATCCGGCCGGCCTGCCGGCCGGCCGGCCTGGACTCCACATTTTGCCTTATAACTCGAGAACGGTAACAGATAGAGACTTCCGGTTTGAAGTTTTATATAGAAATGTGGGTGTAAAATTTCATTTTTTCGCATTTTCAAAATCCAAGATGGCCGCCGTCCGCCATTTTGAACTACTGTCAATCACTTCCCTTATAGTTAGAGGTCTGAAATTTTAGTATGTTGTAGAGCTCAGTGAGACGTTTTCATCGATAATTCAGACTTGAAAATCGGTCAAGCGGTTTAGCAAATATGGCGGCCTAAAGCAAAAAGTGTTTTTTCGATATATCTCGAGAACGGCTTGACCGATTTTGACCATCTTGGTATCAAATGAAAGGTATTGCGAAGCCCTACAACTAACTAGAACATTTCAAGTTTCAAAAACATCCGCAAGAGGCGCTAAAATCAAAAACAAAAATTGCCTAACTTTAAGGGGCAATATCTCCGAATCCCCATTTTCGATTTCTTTTAAATTTTGATATGTTGTAGCTCGACTCAATATCTTTCACCAATCCGAAAATGAAGAAAATCTATGTCGCCGTTTAGAAGATATAGCCATTTGAAAAATTCTTGAATTTGAAAAGTTCTAAGAACCATATCTCTTGAACGGCTTGTCCGATTTCGCTCAACTTGGTATCAAATTAAAGGTTTTGCAATTCTCTACAACTTTCTAGAACATTAGAAACATCTAGAACCATTTCTTGAGGACGAAAATTGCGAAAAACTGTTTTAGTAAAACAAAAAGCCGCCATTTTGTGTTCTAGAGGTGACCTTGAAAAGTATCAGAATTTATCCCATATTCTAGCTTATTTTAAGACCTTTCCATAACTAGTCAAGAAATTTCTGTAGGTGTTATAGAACCAGAGATATGACCATTTTTTTTGCATCAAATTACTGAATTTCACGAAAAAAAATCAACTTTGCCTACTAATTCCGCTCACAAATCGCATTACAACGCATAAACAAACTTTTATACGTTGTGGGACACCAACTCTTATAACTGGACGCGTTATGATTGACTTTCCCTATTTTATTCATAAAATATTTTCTTTAAATTGTTTTACAGCATATTAATAGAAAATTAATCAACAGATTTATTGAAAAATTAAAAATTATCTCTCATGCTTAAAACATATTTATTGTTGACGTGAAAAATTCATAACAAAACCACGTGTCCAAAGTCAAACAATCTTGCTTAGAGGCTTCATTTATGATGATGTTTATTTTATGTATGCCGTGTACCTGCCCAAGCGAAAAGGAGCAATATTTTGGCGAATCAAATGAAAGAAAGAAAAAAAAAACGCCTGAAAGATAAAAAACAAACGGATGAAAAGCGCGCAGATGGAAAATCCTCCACAAGTGAAAATTTATGTGAGAATTTCTGCTAAATTATGAAGTATATCGTGCGCCACTCGCACTTGCCGAGTGATATGTGATTTTTTAAATACCGCAGAACATTCCAACAGCCATCATTATTGGTATTTTTGACATGACTTTTGATCGCAAAGCGTGGAGTGGAGGAGCAAAAAAAAAAAGATTAAAATCGTGCGATATGATTTATAGTGGCTGAAATGGAAAAATTAATGTTTTTGTGGTGAGTTCTCTTGACGGGAATTGCTCGGATATATACATACATGTTTATGCGAATTGTATATATGGATTTCTAATGAGGCGAACCTCAAGATATTGCTCATTGCCATAGGGTATATACGGGTATACAAAGGAAAAAAACAGGTGGGAAAAGGGTGGGAGAACATGATTATTTTGTAGTAAACTTTTCTTATTTCCTCTGACCGAATTATATGAGCCCTCCCATGTTTCTTTTATAAGATTATATATGTATATATCAACCCACCCACCCATCCCCTTCCAACTACCCCATAATCCACAATAAATTTATGCATAAATTCTTGGACATTTTACGATAAAACGAATTCGCAAAAGAGAAAGGAATTTTCACGAGAAAATCCAAACATTTATACGCAGAACAATTTTCTTCGCAAGAGTTTTGTGACTCTCGGCACGTTAGCATTTATGTTATATATATAGAGAAGTTTTCCATTCTTGAAAGTGTTAATTAACTTTAGAACTTCCCCCTTTTCGTATTTATTTTCACAATGAAATAATAAATGATAATTTGGTGTTGTTTGAAAATGTTCCTAATATGTATACTTTTTACCATTTCTTTGGCACATGTGTCTTTCTCTCCTTGTTAATGTTTCCTCCTTTTCATTGCGAATTCTTACATCAATTTGCAGAAGATATTTTCACTTAATCCATGAGAGTGAGTGTTGCTACTCCTTTTTCGGATTGAGGGTGTATGTATATAGCTATTATATATATACCTTTAAATTATCTCTCTGCAAAATAACACACACGGTTGATGAATGAAGAGAATGAAAATTTATCCAAAGAAACAAGAGGAAGCAACATGGAGTTTTTCCTTTCTATATTTATTCTTCTACTTCACAAGCAAAATTGTTTTTGGCAAATATTTTCCTTTTTCATCTAAGGCCCCTTACTTATTGCCTTAATATACGTATTACAGTTCATGAAAGAAGGTTGTAGACATTGGTTTTTGGAAGAAAAAATAAAAAAATATATTTAAGAATTATTTATTTGTACTAAAAAAAAAGAGATTGAAGAAACATTTAATATGATGTTTTGCTTAAAAAAATTCAAATCTGACATATTTTAATTTCAAAATTTATTTAGTCCCGAACCTTCTTCCATGAACTTTTAGATTGTAAATTTTAAAGTTCGACGAGGAAGAAAAAAATGATAAATTGAATGAATTACGAGGGGCAAAAAGGAGGAATCTTTCTTCCTATTCATCTCACCCTATCACCGCGCATTTCCTCATTTTTTTTATTCTCTCATATTCTACGACTCCCCTTTACCGTGCTTCAGGGGCGGGAGAAGAGAAATATTTCTTGTGCTATTTTTTTTCTCAGTCTCTCAAAACAACAACAAAAAAATGTAAATAATACTTCTTGTAGATGAGAAAGAAATGCGCGCCCCAGAAGCAAAAGTAATTGAGTTATGTTTTTTTCTACATCATTATTGTGTATATTTTTGCAGACATGAAGTACCAGTCACTAGTCAACCAATCACAATAGTGCATATGGACGATGATATTGTGGTTGTGAACAAACCAGCATCAATTCCTGTAAGTGGCTTAAAAGACCGCCATTTCATTATATTTAAATATTTTTAAACTTTGGTTATTTATTTCTTAGTAATAGATTTTTTCTTTAATTTTTTCTTACATTGTTTATTCATTTTTTTTAAACAACTTATTAACATCGCATCTCACAAGAATTTCATGGAAGAAAGAAGACTTTGGAGAGATTTTTTTTAAAATATAAATTTCCAATTAACCCATGCCAACCCATGCTTGAGCGACACGGGAAAATAATGGGACCTCCCCGCAAGAGAGTGGAATTTATTAAAGAAAGTAAAAAAAAAAATAAGGAGAGTGTTTGAGTTGGCAAAGAGAAAAAGCCTCTCGGTGTGTATGTTGCTTTTTTTACCTCCACCATCCCTTAAAGCTTTCCGTTTAAATAGGGGGAGGGGATGTATGTTCCGGGGAGGGATGGAGAACTTTTGCGCGAAGGAAAGCACAGAAAGAGAGAGAGCTTAATGGAGATTGTGGAGCAATAAGAAAGCACCATACCACCACCAGGGTATGCAGAAAAGCTAAAAGTACAAGCAAAATATCATGTTTAACACCATTTTACACTCCTTTCCACCACATCACCGTTAATTTAAATATTTTACAAAATCTTCACTTATATATAGCGAATTAATAGCTCTCTGGCAGGCTAAAAAAAAAGTATATCTTTCCGCATCATCCACCCCCTGTTTACACACACTTTTTTTTGTCTCACTCTTGGCTGTACGAAAAATCATCAAGTCTACACGCAATTTTTGCAACCCTCTCTTGTGAAATATTTCCGTGCGTCAATGCATAATTTATGAACAATAATTGCCATTCGACCTAAAAGCCTTTTCCTTCCCTCTTTTTTTCCACCTACCCCATTCTACTTAGGGATGAGGGTTAACTGCCTGTGCCCGTAACAAAGGGGAAAAAAGAGGTGCAGAAAAAAGGCAAAAGGGAATTAATACAGCTACTAAAATGCTCTCTTACCTCTCTCATTTCCTCTTTGTTTACACCCCGGAAAGTTGCAAAGTCAAAAAGCTCTCTCTATATATAATATTGGATGTTGTCAGGCAGGGAAGAAGCTGTGATTTAGATATTTTGCCATTAAGTCTCTCTCTCCCTCTTTATGTATATGGGGGTTGACCTCAATTGAATACTCATATCCGGTGTTGAAGACGAGGGGCAAAGAAGACGAGCTTTCATGAAGCCACCAATAGATATTTCACGACTATGTGCAAGCTTTTGCAGTCATCCAACTTTATCCTCTATGTGGGATATTTCAGCAATTTAAACTACTAAGACGGATTATCTTCGTATCATCCTCCACGTATATCCCTCCTCTTCACGTCAAATGCCACACTCGGTGTGTGCTTACAATAGATTGTGGTCATGTACACTTGGTACACATTCTTCCCCCTTTTCCCCAACAATGGCTTTTCAGTTTAATTTAAACCGTTGAGCTTAACATGTTTCTAATGTTTTACCATCTCTCTATATAGCACATTATTCTTAATTCTTGTTGATCTGTATTTATGTAGAATTTTATTTTTATTTTCTCGTTTTAATTAAAATTTTCACATACTTTTGTGTATTTTAGTAATCTTTCTCTTGAGATTAATTGAAATTTTCGATAAGAAAAGGAAAGCTGTTAAAAAAAGTGATTTCAGGAAAATATTTAGAGGAAAATCTATTGTGTTTTTCTTTTAAATTAAGAAAACAAGAACTTTTAATAAAAAAAAACTCATAATTTTCTCCTTTAGCATACATAATTATTATTTTAACAGCATGCTAAGTAGAGCTTTTGCTTTCGTAGAAATTTATATTTTAATCCTATTTTGAAAGTTAGAGTTATTTTCTTGTTTATCATGTTTATGTATTACGCATTAGATGCTCCCAAAAAGGGGTTCTAAATAATGCACAAATTTTCATTTGTGTTATAAAATATTAATTTACAGTGATTACCCTGCATAGAGAATATTGCTTTGTGGTAGAGGAATCTAATTAGGTGCTTTTATTAGTTAACTAGTCAACCCGAGCCCCCAATCATGTGTGAGCAAAGTCCATTTTAAGCTATAAAAGGGGGCGTATTAGTAGGGGGGATGAATAATACGGTACCCCGAAAAATTTTTAAAATTAAAAATTCCCGTTATCTGACCCTTCAGCAGGTAGAAAATGGGAAAAAATCAATTTTTCCGTGGGGGCGCTATAATGGGGGGTTGGGGCGGAATCCCATATAGCGCTTGCAACTCGTATTGACCCCCTCTACCCCCATACTAAATTTCATCAAGATCGGCCCAGCCGTTTCGGAGGAGTTCATGTGCCACAGACAAACAAACTTTTCAGCTTTATATATTAAGATAAATCAAATGATATTATAATGAAAATTGCTTGGCACAATAGAATTTTATCAATGCAGAATAATTTGATTTTACAAAATACAATAACTTTTTGGTTTATTGCATTTGATGCAAACTTTTATATCTATTTTTCCCTCAATAAAAAATAGTTTATGTGGAAAAATTTTTATCAGTGCCATCTATTTACGTTCAGTACCATCCGTTGGAATTGTTCATCTATATGTTGAAAAGTCAATGCTTTTTGGGAGTGAAAATTTCATCGTTTTTAATGGGAAAATTCCCTTTTCCACGATTTAAAATAATTGAGTAAGCTTTTCGATTTGTGTGCCAAAATAAACTGTTGAATGTCACAGCAGAGTATGCTTTTAGCTTTTCCATCCCAGGGATGAGTGTGTGTGTGTGTGTATGCTTATTTATATTGGGCAGCACAGAATCCTCTATCCTTGGGTTTTATTAACAAGTTTCGCAAGTTAATTACCAGTGTCAGCAATATTATGATGTAATGAAATCCATAATTACCTTAATGGGTTTTTCGCTATGAGATTCTCACCCCTTTTGGCATCATCAATGACAAAGAGGTTTGGTACGATGGAGAGGAGGAGGAGGAGGTCATGAGGGTGGGATGAAGAAAACCCATCATGCTTTCCCTCTCTTTCCATGTGTGCGTGTGCTTTAGGAATAGTACCAGGCGCCTCCATTGCAAACAGCTGTGAGAAGCTTTCACCGCGCCACACACCGTATGGCTTGAATCCTTTTCCCAGCAACTCCTCCGCTTAGGGACTTGCGTGTGAATTTTGTGGCATCTCAAATTGGAGGCGAATGACTGAGTTAATAAATGTCAAAATGCCGTGGAGAAGTACACAATTTGAGCTTGTAGTACGTAATTTAGGGGTGTAATGTGCAAAATTTTCGGATATAGTTTATCTTTTGAGTGATATTTGTGCTTAGAATATTAGTTTTGATGCTTCCGCCAGTACTATTTCTCGCTTATTTGCGCACACAGCTTTCTGTTGGAGGATGAAAGCATCTGCAAAATGCATTTAATAGCACCACTCACCACTTTTGACACATATTTCCACTTTTCCCACCTGAAATTTCTCGTGTTTTGTATGCGAAAATTACTCACATTCCCATCCACCCCTCCACCCCTACACCATCATACAATTTTCTCCCGTTCCGACCCAAACAAAAAAGCTCCCCTCGATCCCCATTCATTGCAGCACACACAGAGTATTCCAAATTGAATGTTAAAATGTTGAAATGGGAGAGAGGAAGAGATTTTCAGATAGGAGAGAGAAATTTAAGCTTTTTTTTTACATCATATGCTACATACAATTTTATTTAACAAAACCACAAACTACATAATATGGTAAAAAATCTAAAGCTCGAGCGATTTCTATCAGACACTATACCCAATTTTTATTCAAATCTGTCGAGTACTTTTTGTACGTTTTTATATCTTCAACAAAACCATCAAAATGAGATTCTTTTTTATTGAATTTATCCATGCACCGTAGCGCACAAAAAAAATCGAGGAGATTCTTTTTTAATAGATCGAAGCTTTAGAGAGCTTTAATTAATACGAACTTTTTTTCTGTGTTGTTGATAAATCTGACATCACAAAAGAGAGGATCCCCCTCATATAAAAATATTGTATAAAAATTCAGTAGAGGTGAAAAAAAAAGTCTCTCTATGTATCCTTGTGTGCCTATTTTGTCGTATGGTTTTAGCTTCCTGACCATTCAAAAAAAAATTAAATCTATGTGGAAATAGATTTTTCCGTGCACGTGACAAAAAAAATGTGAAAAAATTTGAATGGAGATTAAAAGTGAGGCTCAAATGGAGCTAAAGCCTATAGAGAATTATATCATCACTAAATATATTTTTCAATATAAATAAAAATACCTTTTAAATAACCATGGTGAAAAAAAAGAACAGAAATACCAAAAAAATCGTGAATTTTAGTTAGAGAGGTGAGCTTTTTAATTGGTTAGCTTTGGCATAGAAAAATTTTATTTATTTACCTGAATGTGACAGTTTTTTTTTTTTTTAATTTTTGAATTAGTGCAAATACATTTAATAATTTAATTAGTGGATACAAAATGCTTTAATTATTTTTAGCAATGTCGCTTTATGCTGTAAAAGTAAAATTGTTCCATGAAAACGCTTCCCGAATCAATTGAAAAAAAAGCAAATTAATTGGCTTCAAAAGAATTTTTCTTTTCAAATTGAAATATATCAGACAAATTGGCACTAGAATATTTCTGTTCTTTGTGTCAGCAAACATATAAAAAAAAAGAAAAGAGCTTTTCACAGTGGAATCACACCATGTTTTTTTCTTCACACCTTTATGAACATTCTTCTCTGTGTTTTTAATAAATTTTCTGTTGGTCAGAAAGGCATGAGACGCCCGTACTTGATCATCCAATTAAAATAATTCACATTGACAACGATCTTATTGTTCTGGACAAACCGTGTTCCCTGCCGGTGAGTAAGAGAAGGTTGGGGGTCAAGAGACTTTTCTCAGCACGTTCGTGACCTTTTTCTCTTGTGACTTTCACCACAATCTTTTTTTTTTTGAACGTCTTGTTTGCAAAAGAAAAGTCAGACTGTTTTTTCTTTCCTTTTATCCTTGATTTTTTTTATCTGGAAAGGTATGCCTGTGTGTGTGTTCTATTGTTAATTTCCTTCGTCGCTCCCAGGAAAACAAGATAACCCCGTGGGAAGGAAGTACTGGGGGCGATGGGGACGCCGGGTATCGCATGAAGAAGAAAGTGATAGAACACGGAGAGACTTGGTGTGTGTGTGTGTGTGCTATGTGCAAAAAAGGGTTGATTTGGGACTGAAACTCACTCTTTTTCTGCTCTGTTTACCCTCTTGTGTATTTAACAAACTCTCTCCCCTATCGTTTCTTTTTTTAGTAAGTTCTTTTTGTCCCCACTCATGACCCACAGCCTCCCCTAGAAATTTCTCTATTTTCACCCCCCTGCCCTCAACATACTTAATATAATATGAAGTTTACTCTTCATTGGCATTTTTGGTATTTCATCCACCACCTTCCATCCATATACCCTACCTAATCATTCCCATGGAGTCAATCTCTTTTACTCATGGGGATGGCAATATTTATGTTGTTTTATATGGAATGCAGTGTGTGTACTCCAACCCCCATATCAATCCATTTTGTGTGGGGGAGGCTGTGCGGTGGATGGCACAGTTGAGCAATTTTGTGCCCCACATTTCCATGAAAGAGAGACAGAATGTGCTAGCTACATATGTGTGCGTGTGTTAAATGAATGGATGCTATTTTGTATTCTATATTCATATTATTACATCATCCACCCACAATCGAACCATCCCTCCATGTCAAATATATTCATGCTTCTTTTTTTTATGAATCTCATCATTTACCCCCACACACAGTGAAATCTTCCTGGCGTCAAAAGCAAAAGATTGCTCTTTGGCCAAAAAAGATGGCTCTTTTTTTTCATCTAAAGGCTTTTGGGTGAAAAAGTGAACAGGAGAAGCTAATTTTATAATATTTATTAACTCTACGTCTCCTGTCTAAGGGGTATGGCAATAGGAGGATTTATGTACATTCAACCTCTTAGACTTTTTAAGTTCCATGAAGAAGCGTTTGATCAGTTCAGCTAATTAATTGACATGTAGTCATTAATCAGAAATTAAGGCACAAACTTCATACTTCAATCATCAAATTATTGTTTATTTTATGACTCTGTAGTGTCCTTCAATTTACCTAACAACACACCCCTTTCCCAAAAGACTCTTTTAAGTAGACCAAATGCTTTTGAAAGCTCTCGTTTGCGTCTCGCATTTCCCTTCTGTTCGCGTTTTGAAGTACAAAAGAGGGCTACGTACTATGTATGTATGTATGTAGACATATATTTCTAAGAGAAAAATGACGGGAAGAAGTCACACATGAATCACTTTTTTTTCCTCTTTTCGAGCGCAAAAGCGTAGCAGATGTCTTTAATATCTTCTAATACGTTTTCTTTTTTTTCTCCATACATAAATACCTCTCTTCTAACGTTGTCGTCAATTGAGATAGCGTTTCACCCGCACACTGTGAGAAAATCTTGTAACATTTCCACCTAATATCCCCTTTTTACGATGGCCCTCAATGTCACTGACAACGTTCCTTGTGAGTGTTCTTTAATCTCCTGTTCCCATCCTCATTGACTTTTTCATCATTCCCTTGATGCGAAAAGAGGGGTTGCGAGTATTTTTTCAAAGGGAAATTTGTTGCATTTTAGCTCTTAAAGTTTTTCTTTTCTCATTATTCCTTTTCATGCGGGGAGCTTTTTTTTTTCTTTTTTTCTGCGCATTTTATTGGATTCGCCCATACTCTTTATAACTCGACGAAATTCCCAGTCTGAAAGTCAACATGAAATATTCGTGATGGGGATTCTTTTCTACCCCGGGAAGGGGGGTCAAAAAGTCAACCAACCCCCACCTTCTCTCCCATTTGATTTTCCCTGAAAGTAGAGGCTTTCTTCCGGCAATATATTCCCAAAATAGCTGCCATGAGATTATTTATCATTCCTCTTTGGTACAGAGCATCGCGCGGCAATTGAAGGCACGAGAAAGTCTAATTGGAAGTTATACGATTAAATTTTGAGCTCTCCTGGAATGTGCAAATATTCAACTTATAAATAGGGGGACAAATTGAAACTTATATATTTGGATATACATATAGCACAGAAATTTCCACTTGTATACTTTTACGAAAAGTTTATATCAAGTTCCAACACAGTTAGTATTGAGTTTTGTGTATTGGATGTGGAAAACTCAATGAAAAGGTATGAAATTCAGTGGCCTGAATAGGAGAAACCCCATCGTGTTAGGAGAATTTCCCTTCAGCTATGTGTGTGTGTGTCCTTTGGGTCCTGGCAAAATGAAATTCAGCACATTGTGAAAATTAAATATGCGAAACATTTTCCAATGGAATAGCTACTAATTTTGCAAATGATTAATTGGAAATTTGACATTTTGCTAGGGGAGGGGGGCTGCCCATCAAAAAAGCTCTTCCCTCCACTTATGTATGTGACGAATGGCCAAATTTGTGAAAATGCAACACTCTGGCATTCCTCTTTCTATCAAATGCTCCAAAATGCATGTGTTTACGTCAACCAATCTATCTTGTTTAAATATTACACAATTACACTGCTATTTAATTTACCCTTTGACCCCAAACGCGTAGGTGTTTTCCATCATTTGTCCATCCCCTCTCCGCATTCGCATTTTGTTGTATACATCATTCAACATAATGCACCCATTTAAAATGAAGCTTTTACACACAGCTTTTAGGAACCCGGAGTGAAGCTTAATCATATGTAATATATATTTTTCATATATAATTAAAGAGAGATCCTAAATGTAAATATTTGCTTTTGGGTTAGGATATGCGGTGTTTGGTAACATAATAGAATTTTCTAATAGCAGAAAATGCCATCCATTAAATTACTATGCAATTGTGTTTGGGAAATTTGATCGATAGTTTAAGTAGTTAGCTTAAAAATACATAAATTGATTGATAGTTATAAATTAATTTTTTTTTATTAACTTAAAATTAATTAAATTTTTTAAACGACTATTTAGTGATTTGAAGAGTCATAATAAATTAAATCTAATAGATTTAAATCTTGAGACTGTCAAACTGCTAATTTTCTCATTTATTTTGTAAATTAAAATAATTACTTAAATGAAAAATAATATTTAAACTTAAACTATATTAAATTATAGTTTAGTAAATCAAAGCTTTAAGAAAATAGTTTAAAGTAAAGTAAGAAAATTTTCTTCTTAAAGTTTTCTTCATAAATCTTTGCTTATTAATTTTCTCTTTCTTATCCTTTGATCACACAATTCATTGGTAAATTTCATGGAAAATCTCACTTCAATTTCACATCAATTTCCCATTTGATTACACACCAATTCCACAATTTACACCCCCCACCCCCATGTTAAATTGTAATGAAAATGCAACAAGAAGCAATCAGGGAGCAATGTGTTTTCTTAAGGGATGCAGGAAAATGGTGCAGTTGAGAGCTTTCCCCAATTTGAAAGTGATCTTGTGAATTATCTCCATTGAATTTGTGTCAATGGTATACTAAACAATGTAAACGGGGGGTGGGAGAGGAGAGTGTAATTCATTAAAATAGACAATAGGGTACACTCCATAGTTATTATTGGTTTCATGGGGCGAATCATTTGCACACCATTCAATTGAGCTCACTTTGGGTTTGTCATTCTTTACAACACCACATGCTCCATCCACCTCATCCCTACGGTTTTTTTAGACAGACTATTCCTCCCTGAAGTACTTCCACTTCGGTGGATTAAGTGAAAATTGTCGTCCATTCGGAAAATGTAGTGAATTGTTTGTAAGCTGTGTGTGTATTATGTGTGCTACTAAATGGAAAAACTTACAGGCTACTGTAGGAATTATTTTCCCTGAGAATTAAGAGAATATGAGAAAGAGGAAGGGCGGGTTAGATGTAGAAGGCAATAGAGGGGTTTGTATGGAATGTATAAGAGGGAAGTTCTGGTGGAACTTCATCATGAGATACACACACACATAAGTTTAATAAATAGAGCAAGCAGTGCTTGTTGCCTTTTGAATCAAATCTCCTTTTGCCTCTATACAAGAGGATTTTCCGCATTTGAGGTAAATTTCCTCTCACTTTGCCAGATGTTCACTTCACCTCCGCTCGTGACCTTTTCAACTTCAGTCACACGGATGGTGTGCGGTGAGGGGAAGAGACATGGAAATATTCCAGCAGTTTCGCAATGAGGACAAGAGAATAATTTACATAATAAAAGACGTCCAATGAGATTCCTCAACTTTCTCCACATAAACAATGAGCGAGGACATTCCGCAAGTGATTCATTATTGTGCGCGGAGGTTTGGGTGAATCACTCTTCGCCACTTTATTACACTCACCGCCCCTCCCAGCCGCACATCCCTTGTGATTTTATCACCCAATACTCCATTAATTCCCCACAACTGAAAATAATGCGCTATTTGCTGATTTCCATTACCATTTTCCATCTTGAATTGATTTATTCGACGAAGAAATTGCGGACTTTTCATGGCTATATATTTTCCTTTTGGAAAGTACTTTTCAATAAGCAAAGCAGAGTGTAGCTATTGGAAAATTTATAAGGTGTCTTCTCATTCTCTCTCTTCAGATTAATTTTGAAGAATAAATTTTAATTTCTGATGGAAATTTTAAGGATTCTTTGAGAGAATTTTGCGACAAATATTTTATAAAAATATCTTTTTATTTGTTTAGTTATAGAGTGGATTTTGAGGAGATTATTTAGTTAAATATATTTAAATAGCGGGAAGAAATACCTGCACAACACTTTCCTTTCTCTCAATGAAAAAAATTAGAGCTTTGTCAAACTTTTTTTTTCTTCATTAAAAAAACGTTTTTTTTTTAAGAACTTATTTGCCCCTTTTGGAATTTCAAGCATTCCTCGCGTATCGCTCATCCCACGTGCCGTAGATTCAAAGAAAAAAATCCTCAATCACCACCTGTGCTGGTGGAGGAAAAGAAGAGGAGAAAAAAAACGACCCATTGCGTCTGGGGGGCAAAATCACCACCTCAGGGCCCCATTGACGGAAATAGAAAGGAAAAGAAAGGAAGAAGGAAAAAAAGAAGGAGTACCAATGGTTGTTTACATGAGCCCAAAAAGGGTTGGAGGTTGGGAAGAAGGGCGGAATGCGATGGAAATAAATACGCAACACATCTTTCGCGGAAGGAAATAGAAAATAATGTATTCATGAAATGTGTTTCTCTCAAATCATTCCATCCCCCACATGCTGTGCACACGGTGTAAAAAAAAATGTGTCGAGTGTGTCGCAATAAATTCTTCTTTTCTTGGCCTTCCCGAAAACATACACGCACTGCCAATCTTCTTGCACATGGGAGGCCCTCTCTCGTTCTCTTGCTTTCTCGCTAGAACCATTATAAGGGGTGGTAGAAAGCACCCACCCACACCTTCCGCAAGAGAACGTCGTGTGAAAATTCATTGAGATGGTGAATTGGCGCTGTGAGTTCAAAGTGAATTATCACTGAATCATGAATATGTGGATTGAACTTTAGAGAGAAAAGGAAAATGATAACTCCGGGGCAATGAAAATTCTCATTCTTTTATGCTATACGCGCGCCCTCGTATTCACCCCCTACCACGACATAGAACACTTTGTGTGTATTTTTTTTGTGTGCTTGAAATTGAGTAAGAAAATACACATCCAATATCTTTTGCCACGCCAGAGGAAGCAAAACGAAGAGTCAATCGAGTGAATTTACAGACTTTTTTGCATGCTTCCTCGGGCGTACTTTTTTCCTTCTTTTCTTACCCCAAGATTTGTACAGCACCAGGCGCCTCCACTGTGTGTACACCAGGCGTCTCCATTGAAACAAAGAAAACATATATAGTGAGATAGAGAGATGGGGAAGAATTTATAAGACGATGGAGATTGTAATTTAAAATCTTTTATCAACTTTTAGATGACAATGGGGAATAGGAGAATATATTTTATTCTCTGTGTGTGCTTTCGCACCTTCATCAACTTTTCCTTGTGAACGTACAAGAGACACATAGTTGGGGACTCTTGAGGGCTATATTTTTCAGTAAGAAACATCACTATATTCTTTTTTCTTCCCACCGCATAAAATAGACGTGATGAAATGCACGTAAGTCTAAAGGAGACTGCTTAAGAAATGATGTTCCTATGGGAAAAAGAAGAAGTTTCATTTTAGGCGGGACTAATTGTCGTCCTGGAGACGCATTGGGAGAAAGGAAAAAAGAAAGACAAAAAGAGGGAAGAAATTTGGGAAAATCTTTCAGGACAATGTCTTTGTTCTCAGAGCGATGGAAAAGAAATTCTAACAAGAAACCTTACATAGTTTCTTGTGAGCTAAAATACGAAAATAAATCACGTGAAGTATTTCAGTTAATTAGCACATGGAGCTTTATTCGAAAGCTTCTTTTTTTTCTCTTTCAATCGCAAAAACAACCCACTTTCGTGCTTTTTCTCATCACAAATTTTCTGTATTTGCATTGAAAATTTTGTTTCAATAATAAGAAGAAATCCAAAAAGCTTCTAATTTTCTTGTGGAAAATTCAAAAGCTTCCGCAGAAAGCTCTTGTAAATCCTCCATCAACATTCCTATGGGCAAGACGCGAATTCACCTTTTCGAGGGCAGAGAGAAAAATTTATCTTCATTCAAATGGAGTCCGGGACATTGTAAATCATTCGCCCCTTTTGCGCGGGGGCGTTGGGAAAAGCTCTTCGTTATTTGACGGGAGTGGGTGGGTGATGTGGTATAAAAGAAAATAAAAGGTGAACAATGTGATGATTTTGAATTTATTGTCACACACCGTATAAACAGAAAACACGATGTGAAGGAGTTTCCGCATTGAACGTATAATCTTAAATCTCCGCTGAAGCTTCTTCTTCTGCATGTTAGCGGAAGGAAGCTCCCCCGCAAGCTTTGGAGGTGGGTGGGTTACAAAACGAATAGGGGATGCGTTGTTTCTCAAGTGATTTCCATGTTCATATGGTGGGGATATATTCGATGGAATTGCATGTGAAAAAGATATGTGGAACAAATCCATTGGATGAGGTCATATGCTGGAATGATGGGAAGGCATGGGGAGCAGAGGAATGAAAAAGAAGAAAAAACTCCATTCGTCAGCAGAAATGGATGGGATGTATCGCCGAAAAAAACATTCGGAGAAAATTGTCTCGGGATGACAAATAGATTGCAAAAGTGGGGTGGAAGGACGACGACAAGAAAGAGATCCCCATCAGTGAAAATCCCTCATGTTATACCCGAAACTATATCTTATTCCTTGTTGGGTGTGAGAAACGTGCGGAGTATTGAGGTGAGAATTTCACCAAATGCATGACCCGACACAATTGAAAATGTCACCGGAAATATTCTATCTGATAGATTGTCTTGCGGAGGTATCAATTTTCTCTCGCGATTTCCCACCATCGAAGAAATTTCCAAACCCGGAAGAGCTCATAAAATGAGAGCTTTCTGCAGGAGTCTGCTGGGAAGGGGGTGGGGGTGGGTTCTTCAAATGAAAAGTTTTCATTTTGTAGTGGAAATTTTTCCTGGTGCTGGGAAGTTAATAAGGAAAAAAGCACAAAAATATGGTATTGGTGTAAGTGGTTGAAAAAAGGTGCGATTGCACACAGAGAAAAGTAGATTATTGAGAAGTTTAACCCTTTCAATCTGTGCAGAAGAACAAATTATGGTCCATCTCAGCAAAGTTTCCGCCTCTCTCTCAACTTTTCTGTCTACATACCTCCAAAAACTAAAACTTGCTTCGGTATATGTTCACAAAATACCTACATACATATCTGAATGGGTTGTCCAAGTTTTCCTCTCTCAACCGTTTGGCATACACGTGAAAAGTTGCAAAAGAAGATAAAGAAGTTTCTCTTTCTCACTCTAAATGTGCTACAATTTTATAGATGAATGGGAAAAGGATGAAATATTTGAGATAAAAATAATAGAGAGTTCCTCCTTTGGAGGTATTTTGTATGTGTCTCAAGGATATTTTTATGACTTTCTCAATAAAAATCTTTTAAGAGCCAAGCGCTTTTTTTCAATGATTTCATAACATTTCCTATATATATATATATATTTTGGGTGTATGTGTGTGACTCTTTTGGGGAAACTTTTGAGTTAATCTCTTCCTCCAAACAGTACACTAAAGAAATATTTGATCAATTTGAGTTGTAATGAAAATCAATTCGAACTCCAATATGGTGGGGATTGCATTTGCTTTGTAAACTGTTGATGCAGTTGATGAATAAACTTTAGTTGTGGTTTATTTGTAAAGCAAACCCAATACTTGTGTGTTTATTCTGTAGAATTAATTCTTATTGCGTTTATTTTCACACAAAAATTTTCACTTTAAAAATGAGATTGTTATAAGAATCTTTTTGGAACGATAAAAAAGGACTTTTTCTGGAGATTTTTATCAGTGTAATTTGTATCTTTTTTCCCCTCAATCAGGATGAAATTTATCATAATTTGTATGTGTCTAAAAATATCATCCTTGCTGTCCTCTTTCACTGCAATCCAATACATTGTTATAACAAGGAAAACACGAACTTTCCTTTAAACGTACAAAGTTTCACTCTATCTGCAAACCAAACCATGTACCACGTTTTTTGTTTGGTAAAGATATTAGCATTGTTGAGGATCCAATATTCATGTCTCAGAGGAATATAATTTATTGCTTCACTTTTTTCTCCTTTTATTCCTTACATACAATTCATTTTCCTCAGAAATAAACAAAAAAATCAACAAAGAGATTCCTCTTGTGGTTTATGTGGTAAATTTACTCTTTCTTCGTTTTTTCCCTCCTTCTACAAGCTATTTTAAATAAAATTCTCAAATACAATTCTTAAATTAAATAAGATTTATTCTCTGAGAGCTTTGTTGAAGCTTTCTCAGTGTCGGAGAAGGGTGAGAAGGAAAGTTTTTCTCTCATTTATAATTAAGTGTGAGTTCTTTAAATTCCTCCCCTAGTGTGGATTTGTGAAGAAGTGAATTAACCCAGAAGTGCGAAAAAAAAGAAGAAAAAATGCAGCAAAATAGGGGTCAAAGAGTAGAACTATGTATGTATAATATAGAAAAAGGTGAAGGAGTAGCACAATGATTTCAATTAAATTGAGATATTTGCGCAATGCAACGAAATTCCTGGAAAATTTCCTGGAAGTAAAAAGCTTTTTGTTTTCTCCACACTGAAAATCCTTAGGGCAGTTTTTCCTTTTATTTCTGCTAAATTTGCGACAAAATGAGACGCGAAGCTTCCACTTTTCATCATCATTCCGCCAACACCTGCAACATTGTCATTATTTTATCTTGCTGCACTGTCTCCGTTTTTTTTGTTCAACGAGGATATTTTTTACTGTCAAAAAAGCTCTTCTGCAGACAAAATCACACGCGCGGGAAAATTTGTCGTTTTCACGGTGAGAGATAAGGAAGTTTTTCAAGGGAGTGTCGGGGGGGGGAGGGTGTAATAAAACAGATAAGGCTAAACTTTCTTGCATGCATAGTGATATGCAGTTAGTTTGGAGGATAATTTGATGGTTAAGCATTTATCACGAATTCTCTGAGTGAGTGGGGAATTTGTCGTGTTTAAAACGCAATGTGAAAGTTTACCACAGTGTGGGGTAATCAAGGTGTTTCAAGGAAAATTAATTTGTAAACTTAATTTAATGATTTTTACGTTAAAATTGTTTAAGTTTAAAAGGTGAAGGAAATTAGTGAAAATTTAATTTTCACTAGAGGTCATACTTTAAGAAAATTTATACTCAACAGATGGAGCTATTCTAATTAAAAAAAAACACTCATTTTTTTAAGAAATTAGCAAAATGAAAATCAGAATAATTTTTAATTAATTAGCAGTATTCAAGACCATATATTGACAAGATGATAAAATCAATTTAATCAATAGATGGCACTACATTTTTCACAATATAAAATCAACAGATGTCGTCACTTTCACTATCCTGTAATTTTCTCTTAAATTGCTGTTCTTGAGACATACACAGAGGCTTTGCACGAGTGTTTACACGACAGCTTATTGAAAGAACTTGTACTTGAAGTTCTTCAAACTTTTCACACATTCAATTTTGACTTTGCATGTACAGTACATACATACCTACTTCGAAAGATGCACCCACCTCGTACAGAAGAACAAACATTCACGCTAAGCCCCCCTGTGTATGTGTAAGAGAATTAAACTTAAATTCCGTAAGCTCTGAGACAGAGAGAAATGTGTCACAGGGATGCACTGCAAAAGTTTCACTGGTGTCCAAAAAATCCTCACACTCACCCACCCCCAGATACTTGTCACCTCCCCCCACTGAATGGCGATACAGAAAGGATTTTCCCTTCACAGGATTCACCTTCATCCTTTGGTTGGAGAGAGGAAAAAAACCCTTTCCAATCATACATGATTCATTCTGTGCTTGAGAGAGGTGTTTTGCCCAGAAGTAGCTATGTGGGGAGCTTTCTCTAACACACACCCGCACACGAAAAAAAAATCTCAAGTGGAAATCGATAGATGGGAATTTAATTCAATTTTTTTCCACCCAGATGTTCCATCGTAACCTCCCCACACCCCCCTGATTCCCGTATATGGGAATATCGAGTGTTTGAGGATGAAAATTGAACAGGGGGATAGTCTGTGGAATTACATACACACATATTTCGCAGTAGCACAAAAAAAACTTTCCTTGTCACACTGCGGAGCTTTTTCCCTTCTTGTTTTCTCATGGCGGAGGGCTATTGTTTGGTCTCAAATAGAATAGAAAAATAAAATAAAATAAAAGTGCCGGGGAAAAATTTCTCGCTCTGCAAATGACGAGGGTGTGGAAAAGGTTAATGCCTAAGGGAGGTATTTTTTCCAAAAATAAAAGCAGAAGATTCAACGAGTGATGCCGCATAAAAAAAATATTTTTTCACATGTCCATCGTCTTCTTTCTCCCTGTGTAGTGGTGTTGGAGGAAATCTGCTGTGTTTCCTCAAGCATTAAATAAATATAATTTTCCACCAACAGCAAAACATTTTTTTTTGTTGACACACACAGAGCGCAGACACAAATTAATTTTTGCGCTGTTTTTTTTTTCTTTTAAGCTTTTCCCACATGAGGATTTTTTCCGCAGCAAAAGTTATTAACTTTTTAACCCTCTAAATGTTCCTTCACATATAGGTTCATCCGTGTGGTCGATATCGTCACAATACGGTGGTCTTCATTCTGGCCAAGGAGTATAACCTGAAGAACTTGAGGACGATCCATCGTCTTGATCGACTCACATCGGGACTCCTTCTCTTTGGTCGGAGCCCCAAGAAGGCACGTCAAATGGAACATCAAATCCGGAATAGGCAGGTTCAGAAGCAGTACGTCTGCCGAGTTGAGGGTGAATTCCCAGAGTGAGTATTTTCTTATTTATTTGTAGAAAGAAAAGAAAAGCTCTGAAAGTCTTCTTGAAGAAATTTTTCAAAAGATCTTTTTTGGGATCTCTGAAGGGAATAATTCTTCTGAGGTTAAGCTTTGAATTAAAGGAATATTTTTCAAGAGTATTTGGCAAATCTTTAGTTATTTTTTTTTTGTAAAGACATCAAATCACTAAAAAAGCCAAAAGGTTTAGCAAAAGAAATTCCCTCAAATTAAATAATTTTCTCAAAAGCTTCCGATGCTTTTTCTTGAAAGACTTTTCCTGACATTCTGTACAAAACCACAGAATCGTTTTAACGTAATGTTTTCACTTTAATTAAATTCCGCATTAATGTAAAGAAAAAAAATTGATGCTCTTCAAGCTTTCATTGAAAAGTAACTTCACCCAGACAGGTTATCAATTTTGCAGTTTAATAAATACTCCATTAAATAGCTCTCAAAGCACAAATTTTCTCCTTTTCTACTTGAAAGTTCTTATTTTTTATCTCAAAAGCAAAAAGATCTCAAAAAGTTTCATTGAAACAGTTTTGCGAAGAGTTTGCACGGTGTGTGGGTGAAGAGAAAATGCATTTAGGTGGATGGAAAAGCGGATGGAGAAGAGAGGAGGGAATTTTTTTGAAAGCTTTCGAAGATTAAAATTGCGTGTAAGGGAGGAAAAATTCCGTGTGTGTGTGAAAGGGAATGATGGAGAAGAGAGAATTTTATTCCGGAAATATACTTTCAAATGCTTCAATGTTTTGAATTTTTTTGTGTTGATTCATTGCAGCGGCGTGATCGAATGCAAGGAACCCATTGAGGTGGTAAGCTACAAAATCGGTGTGTGCAAGGTGTCACCGAAAGGGAAGGAGTGTACGACGAAATTCGAGAAGTTGGGCTTCAACGGGAAATCCAGTGTGGTCCTGTGTAAACCACAAACCGGTCGCATGCACCAAATCCGTGTGCATTTGCAGTATTTAGGTATGTATACATACAAATTATATACATGAACTTTTTCCACCCCCATGCTATATACATACAATATATTGCCTTTGGCGTTGGAGGTGATGCAACTCCAATAAACAACCTCCCACCATCAGAGTGTGTGTGTGGGTGGGTGGCAAAGATGGGTGGGGTGTATGCACCAGCGAGAAGACACACGAGAGCGACTTGCAAAATTGTCAGGAACTGCAACACTCTCCTGACTTTCATCACTAACCCTCCCACACCTTCCACCATGTGAACTTCAACCCTCTGTGGACTCATTCGAGCACTTCCCTCGCTCACATTTTCACCTCACGTTGCGCCATGGGATCGTGATCTTTAGTCAATTTTACCAGACAAGCTTCGACACACCATTGTCTCTCACTTTGCACACACCATCCCTTTCATTTCACCCTCTGCCCCCACCCCCAGCATTTCACGATAAGAATATAATTATATTCCCATGAAATCAATTTCTTGCACCTCCGGGAGTCTCTTCCTCGCACACAAAAAGCTCCGAAAGCTCTTACAAAACTTTTCCAAACATTTGTGTAAATTCCAATTAAAGTGTTTGTTCATTTTGATGCATAAAAGATTTTCAAAAGAGCCAGCAAAGAGAAATGTAAAAGAAGCATGAATATTATTATTTCAGTTGGGATTCATAATTTTTTAACTAATCAATTGACAATTAAATGGATTAAATTATTAGAATGAATACTTTCAATTTAAAAAAAAAAACTGAAGTTCAACTTTCAAATTTCACATCAAATCTTCATAGAAATTGCGTAAAATCTCATAATAATATCCCTAACAAGCAATTGGATAAATAATGTGCGAAAGATTAGAGATGTTCATTAAATGATTCCCCCACTGTAAAAACAAATAATAGCAGAAATAACCCCGGGAGGTTATCGAAGGAAATTTATCTTGCAAGACGAAGGACAATAAAGGCTTTTATTGTGTACCCGCGTAGCATCCAGCAGTATTAGACGTAAAATCTTTACGGTCTACTTTTACGTTCTTTTCCTTCATCTCAAAATTCCTAATAAAAAATTAAAGAATAATACCTCATAATTACGTTTTTGACCGAAATTGCAATGTTTTAGTCATTAGAAGTACGTCGAATTGTTGACTCATCAAAAGTTTCTTTTTATAATCTCTTAAACTGATAAAAAAGAAGAAGCAAAGAATGTTGAGAAATTCTTGAGAAAATGAGAGAATAATATTTTTTTCTTTGTGTTGTCTAACATTTTCAAGTGTTTAATGTGTTTGCAAGAAAAAAAAACTTTAAAGATTTTTTCACAGAAAAATAAAATTAGAATTTATTGAGAAAAAAAAAACGTTCATTCATAAAAATTATGAGCTCATCAAACGGATTTTTCTTTTCAATGAAATATTTAGAATTCTTGGAAAGTGGTAAATGGGAAATATATAATAATTGAGGGGAGAGAAAGGGGAGTTCCTCTGCAGAGCACATTGCAGCAAACACAGTGCGAGGCGGGGTTCAATGTGTGACAGAGGGAATGTGAAATGGGTTAAATCAAGGGGATAACTAACAACAATCTGTGTGATGGGGGTAAGAGTACTAAAATGTTCCTCTTCGCTAACCTCAATTGCAGGCTATCCGGTAATTAATGATCCATTGTACAACCATGAGGTGTTCGGACCGGCCAAGGGGCGCGGAGGCGACATTGGTGGCAAGTCGGATGAACAACTGGTGAAGGACTTGATAAATATCCACAATGCGGAGAATTGGTTGGGTATCGATGGTGACTCGGAAATGTCACTGTTCAAATCCATGAAACCAGATGCTGAGGATGGTGGTGTATTGGGCTGTGGTAAAGGTGAGTAGATATACTCTTCTACTGGTTCAACCCAGAGTTGCTATATACATTTTCCAATGTTTTTTGTATAGATTTAACTCAGGCAACAGTAAAAAACAAAATTAGTTTTCTTCTCTCTTTTTTTTGAACGTGTGAAAATGTATTTAAGGGTTGCAAATCAATTTTATTTAGCAACACAAAATGATACTCATCTCGGCATTCCTTAAGAAGCTCAATTACCAAATTGCCACCCTTCCAGCACCATGGGAAATTCCCATCTTTTCATGCTTTTCCGTGAAAAGTTTTATTCAGCAACATTTTCCTTGTATTGTTAGGGGCTGTTAGTGTCGTTTTGCTTCCTCCAAAAATTTCCCTTTATAGCACCTTGAGTCACAGTGTGGGAGATAATTAAAGAGATAAGAAAGGAAATAATTGAATTTCCCTCCCAATTTATCTCCTATCTAAATTAATTTCATCTCTGATTGAGACACCCAGTGACTTCATTTTCGTGCCATCTCAGGTGCTATATGGTCTGGTGGTCTGGGGTAGGAAAAACGACACACAGCAATTCCTTCTCCCCAAACATACATACATAGTTGAGAAGGTGATTTCCCAAGGAAAATGGATGCCCTAGCTCCCCACATGGGATCACTTTGGCATCCTGGAAAAGTCTCTTCAATCTGCGTGATGTTGTGTGTTGTGGGTGAATTGGATGGGAATATGAAGGGCAATCGAAGACGAAGACACGAAGGGATGAAAGAAGAAAAAAAACGAGAAAATGAGGGTGTTTTTCGCACTGCCCAAAGGAGGACAATTTACACAAAATCCCCACCAATAAATGTTACAATTTGACGCTTTATGGCTTTCCTCCGGTTTCTCCTTCCATCCCATTTTCAGTTTTTTTTCTTTCCTTACGGGAAGGGGGTTATTTCAAGGAGAATTCAAGATTTTACTTTTACATCCCCTTCCCCTCCAGTATAGAGTGTCTCAATGAAAATGCAACAGAAGAGAATTCTCAGATAAAAGATAAAAGTTGATTTTCATTCTCTCTTTCATCCCCTTTGTGCATTCCCATTGAAACACTCTGTTGTACTTTTATCACGAAAATTTTCCACTCAATTCCGAGAGAACAATTTTCACGGTGATTTCAAGTGGTGGGACTCCCGAGAAGAAGGGCCGGGGGAGTGGGGGTGGAAAAAGGGGGAATGAGGAGAGTTTGAAGAAGCGATGAGGGTTGCAAAATGCAATGAAGTGCCAAATGCATTGGATGTACCACTTCACCAATGTATGATTCAACCAATTGCAAATGCCAAGCGTTATGAATTACTTCCTCTTTCTCTTCCTCCACCACACACCCCCACATCCACCTACTCTTGGGGCCCACACATATGTACATATGTATGCACATCACAGGAAACATCCTGAGTGACGACGACTGCGAAACTGTGTCAAGAGAGGCGTCACCATGTTCAGAGAGTCCCAGGCCATTATCGCACGGAAGCGAGAGTCCCCATGAAAGTGTCTGTTTGTCCACCACCCTGGCGACGGCATCGCAGAATTCGCCTCCAGCCTCCGTAAGCGCCCACATGAAGAGGACACAGGCAAAGGTGAGTCTCTCTCTCTTTCTTTGTTTATATTCATTGTCCCCACAGTCTCCCCCCGCATCCACCCACAATCCCTTTGGGATCAATTGCAAAAAAAGCTCGCATTTTAATTACCATAAAGGCTCTGGGTTGGGGAACAGGCAGAGCAACAACGAAAAAATGAGCCTTCATTTTATCAACTATCTCTCCCTCAGAAGGGAATTGGTCCTCAAGTGCTTGTAGGGAGTTTTTTTTTGCACGAGGACACACTACACTTGGTGCTACGAAACAAGATAAATTAAAAGTTTAGAGAGAGAGAATTTCTCCTCACTGAAGTGCTCAGCAACAATTTATTTGGCATCTGGGAAGTTTGTTGAATGAGCAAAAAATATGTATGTAGGTAATCAAGTTTAAAAATTAGAATTTTTAGACTTTGTAGAATTATGTTGAAAAAAAAGTTGAAAAGAACATTTCTGTAACATTCATTAATTTCTTTTTCAATTTTATTATTTTTAAACATTTCAATTTGATTTTTTATTACGAGAGAAAATCATTAAAAATTATTTAGCAAATAAATTTTGCATTTTATAGTGAATTTTAGATTTCTATCAACACATAATTCTCTTTAATTACACATTAAAAAAAAACTAAAAATAGTAATATAGAAATTTTCTATTAAATGTGAGAAAATTGTTTAAACAAAATTAATTTAATTGTTTTATATTGAAAAATCCTCTTTGCTCATTAAAATGCTTAATCTCTGCTATTTCACTGCACATTCTGTGAGTTTAAACCAAAAAGGCGTGTAACCGGCAACATGTGTTGCTTCCCCAGTTACTACTACCCACCGAAAGCCCACAAATGAGGTTCTTCTATGCATTTTCCTGTGCCAGTCGGGGGATGGGGTGAGTGTGGCGAAACCCACCAAGCTTTTCGCATAAACACATTGTGAGAAAAGTCATTGAACGCGAAATTGTGAAAATATGCTGAAATTCCCATGAAATTTCTCACTGAAGCTTTTCATTTGGAAGCACACGGTGTGAGGGGAGGGGGTTGGTTCGACAATGGGGTGGTATGTGAGGGTACTGGGGTATACTGGTGAATGCCACCCCAAAGCGTGATTTCTTCATATATCTAAAACCAAAACTGTCTGAAATGTATACATAACAT
Organism: Lutzomyia longipalpis; assembly: GCF_024334085.1. NCBI lineage: Eukaryota > Metazoa > Arthropoda > Insecta > Diptera > Psychodidae > Lutzomyia > Lutzomyia longipalpis. The sequence continues at coordinate 715,054 of NC_074708.1, forward strand.
AAAATATATATATTTTTCTGCATGTGGAATTGCAGGTAACAGTAGCCACACAGACTGGTCATGAATCACCGGACCTCACATTCAATCCTGATAAGATGACAGTCGATAAACACTGCTACGAGTGCAAAGTTCGCTACAGGGACCCAAAGCCGCAGGATCTTGTGATGTATTTGCATGCATGGAAGTACAAGGTGAGTTTACTTCTTCTTTTTTTTCTCATTCTCTCGTTGTATTGTAAAAGCACACGAAGAAAGCTCTCCCGCCAAAGGGGAGGGTGGTTATCCCACCAACCCCATTTGTTGGAGGTAGAAATGGGTGGTGGGGGGTAGCTTTCAATGGAGTGATTTGCGTGCATTAAACTCTTTCTCTCTCGTCGCGCACCACAAAGACGATTTACGCGCTCCTCGGGGGTATCGTGCAGTGGCACTTGTATGTCAAATAATACCAACCTCTAAATCTACTACTAACCACCCAGTGCACGAGGAGGGTGTGCCACTAGCCCGCGAAAGGGTTGAAAACTAATCTTTTATTTGGCGTAACAAGGAAATTGGGGACTTTCTTTTGCTTTTAGCGTCTTTATTAGAGTCCTTTAGTGTTATTTTTAGCGCCCTTTCTAATTGAAAAGAAAGTAATAATTTATTTTCTATAAAAACCATCTTTAATAATTTCCTGGCTTCGTGTCTATTAAATAAATCTTATTTAAAATCCTGATTTTATAAGAGATTAAAAAAAAGCTCAAAAATATTTCTTTAAAAAGTAAATTTACATATAATCCTAATATTTACAAACAACTAATGCAAAAGCCAACACACAGCTGAAATACATTCCTGGGAGCTATTTGCCCCTTTTGTCTCGTCTTGTGAGTGACTAAAATACGGTGAGTGTGGGTGGAAAAGCTTTGAAGAAGAAGTGCAAAAAAAAATGCAGAGAGTGAGAGAACTTTGTTGTTGACTTTCTCATCGGTAGAGTGAAGAAATTTTCTTCTCTCTACGGCATTCTTTCCATGATCCATCTTGACCCCAAACGACATATTGCAACAAAAAAATCCTCAAGATCCCATTTAATTTTAATGGGAAAATCCTTTACCTTCCACCTTTGAGTTTTTTTTTGAATGCGGAAGGAAACGAAGGAGATTACAGGGAAGCAAAAGAAGGTACATTTTATCCGTTTTCTTTGTGCTTCTGTACACCCCTCAATGGGGCGGAGGGACTATTGAAGTGCAAGTAAAGAAAAAAAAGAGAGAGAAGTTAAACACAATTTACGTGGCTTTGGGAATTACATGACGCGCAAGGAAGGTGGTGAAACTAATTGAGAGAAGAGATTATAAGAAAGCTCACAGTGTGGGGGTTTAGCAGAGGAACTCAAAAAGTGCTTTGTGTGTTGCATCAACATGAAGGAAAATCACAACTTTGGCGTGAAAGATGAATGGAAAAGTCAAATTGAAAGGGATTTTATGTTCACTATGCAGGGGAGAGTGGGGCTAATAGAATCAAATAAAGGGCAGATTTTCACCCAAAATCCTTTCCTTTTGATCACTCTGTTCAATTTTGAAGGAAAATATGAGCTTTTGAGTATTTTTTCTCTGACTTTTTTAGCCCCAGTCTTCCCTATTCATTGCTCTGTATGTTCCATATATAGTGAGAAAATCCTCTTGTGCTCTTTAATACAAATGAGCGCATTTTTGAGCAGCTCTTAATTACACGCCGCGACAGGCGGGATTTCCACGCGCGTGAAAAATCCTCTCACAGATGTATTTAATAATGAAAAATTCACGCTACCTATATTATGTGGAATTTAAATGATAAGTTGCAATTAAATGTGAATATTATACAATGAAATCCCCACGTTGTGTCTTCCACACACTCCCGCACTCCTCTACCTATCCCCCATCACCCTTCATCCACCTTCTTCTCTGTAACTTCCCTGAATAAATACAAAGAAAGAGAGAAAAGGGAGGAAAAAATCCCGCACACGAGGAAATGCGAAAAAGAAAATATTACTCACAGGCGGAAGGATTAAAAGCGACATGGAGCTACCCCTTTCTCCCCGTCTCGCAAGTAAAGGGGAAAAATGTTCTGGCATGTTGCCGAAAAAAAAAAGATACAACAGTGTGACAAAAAGCTCTAAATTAAATGTTTTCTCTGCTTGTGCTGCTGCTGCAAAAAAGACGAGAGAGCTTTACGCGCCACAGAAGGACAAAGCAAAAGTTGAAAAATATTGAGAAAGGAGTGGCGGATAGAAATGTTTCTACTCTCTGACCCGTGTGTCACACACATGGATGGCATGAACGAATGAACAGAAAAAAAACGAATGAAGGGGGTGGACTTAATGGAGAAATGATGGCAAATTTGCCGTGTGCATGAGAGGGGTGAGCGTGAGAGTATTAATTCAGTTCACCAAGAAAAGTGGTATATAATTAAAATAAGTTCTTTTCCCACCCTTTGTGGAATTTCTCATTGCACACTTTTTTTGTTATTCTTCCTTTCTATTATAAAGTTCTCATTGCACATTGAATCAACTCACTGAAACAGATGCTCTCCTTAGAGCAAGAGAGAGAGAGAGAGTGAGAGAGGGAAAGAGAGAGAAAAGGGTTGAAGAAAATTTTTAATTAAGCAGCTGAATAAATTGACTATTGTTGTGGAAGGTGGCAAAAGTCCAAAATGCTTGGAAAAGAAGATATATATTTTGTATATAAACTGACTAAGAAATTTCATTTGCAAATTTTGAACTTTTCCAATGAAATTTACCCACCCTCCATACACAAATTTTCCCCTGTATGTTGTATATAAATAAATTTCCACCACTTAGTTGGTGTTCCACTTCGTGGCCAACACCAAGTATTGTAATCGTCGGATTTTCCGACCACCTCAGATCGGGCTCAAACTTGGTATGAGCACGTTTCAGACAACCCACATTCCAAAAATGGTGGTGGAAAATTTTTGATCCGGCCGGCCTGCCGGCTGGCCGGCCGGCCGGCCGGCCGGCCGGCCGGTCGCCCAAACTTTGCCTTATAGCTAGAGAACGGTAACAGATAGAGACTTCCGGTTTGAAGTTTTCTATAGAAATGTGGGTGTAAAATTTCATTTTTTCGCATTTTCAAAATTCAAGATGGCCGCCATCCGCCATTTTGAAATACTGTCAACCACTTCCCTTACAGCTAGAGGTCTGAAATTTTAGTATGTTGTAGAGCTCAGTGAGACATTTTCATCGACAATTCATACTTGAAAATCGGTCAAGCGGTTTAGCAAATATGGCGGCCTAAAGCAAAAAGTGTTTTTTCGATATATCTCGAGAACGGCTTGACCGATTTTGACCATCTTGGTATCAAATGAAAGGTATTGAGAAGCCCTACAACTACCTAGAACATTTCAAGTTTCAAAAACATCCGCAAGAGGCGCTAAAAACAAAAACAAAAATTGCCTAACTTTAAGGGGCTATATCTCCCAACATCTGTTATCGTTTTCCTTTAAACTTTGATATGTTGTAGCCTGACTCAATATCTTTCTCCAGTCCGAAAATGAAGAAATTCTATGTCGCCGTTTAGAAGATATAGCCATTTGAAAAATTCTTGAATTTGAAAAGTTCTAAGAGCCATATCTCCTGCACTGCTTGACCGATTTTGCTCATCTTAGTATCAAATTAAAGGTTTTGCAAAACTCTACAACTTTCTAGAACATCAGAAACCTCTAGAACCATTCCTTCGAGACAAAAAATGCCAAAAACTGTTTTGGTAGAACAAAAATCCGCCATTTTGTGTTATGGAGATGACCTTGAAAATTATTGAAATTTATGTCAATTTATAGCCTGTTTTAATACCTTTCCAAAACTAGTCAAGAAATTTCTGTAGGTCTTATAGAACCAAAGATATAACCATTTTTATCCATCAAATTGCCGAATTTTACAAAAAAAATTAACTTTGCCTACTAATACTGCTCACAAATAGTATTACAACGCATAAACAAACTTCTACACGTTGTGGGACACCAACTCTTATAACTGGACGCGTTATGATTGACTTTTGCAATGTATTTAATTGTATTTAATTACAAAATGCAATGAAAGTTCTATATTTTGGAAGTTTTGAATTAATGTTCATTTCCACTTTAGGTTAAACTCATACCGGTGTTCTCTATATAGCTCACGCACAATTTAAACAAGTTAAATAGAGCTTTCCACACTTTGTTGGAAATTATATATAGTTTGTGTGGATAGAGAAAGTTTCATTGTCTAACGAAACTATGCTATATATCAGTTTATTAATTTTGTGAAAATGAGCTTTGTTTTAACAGATTATGGTTTTAAATTTATATCTTCAACGTTAAAGGATTCATCGGGGATAACTTTCAAGGAAAAGTTTATTTTCTATTTTATTTATTTTTTAAGATTTTATTATAATAATATTCTAAAATAAATTTCGAAAAATGTCTAAAGTTAGAAAGAATGTCCTTTTCCTTTAACTCATCTCGTTGCCAAAACATTCTTGTAAGCTTTCCCAAAGCTCTGAAAAATTCTATTTTCCCTCTCTTACCTCCCCTCCCACAAGAGTAAAGTAAATTGTGAGAAAAAAGTAAGGAAACTTCTCTAACAAATAGGTAGAAAATTAGCAAATTTCCCCATGAGATCTTTACCAACATCATTATTCACTTTTTCTTCTCTTCATGAAATTTATATGAAAGTCTTCCTTTTTTTCATTTTTTTTTCTACGAGAATGGTGGTTTGTTGAAAGCAATGTGATGCCAAAATGGGAGCGAGAAAGGAACTTATTGAGTTTCAATTGAAAGTTTTTTTTCTCATCGTCAAGTAGGAAAACCACCAAAAAATCATTTTTCCTATCGTGGGCGATTTCCTGGGAAAAGTTGAAGGATTTTTTTCTTTTTCAACTTTTACACGAAACTCTGTGTGCGTTTGCACAGGATGATGACTCTTGACGATGAAGCTTCCTTATATTGAGCATATTATGTATTACCTAGGGCATATGGAAATATTTGAATAGATTTTCCCATCTTTTCTCTCTCTCTCTCTCTTGCTTTTCACATTTATTATATTATTATAGTTCCAACCGTACGTCTCTGCCGATATAGTTCTTTTTTTTTCTTTCATTCTTCCTCTCGCACAGGGGCGGGAAAATGAATACATATAATGGGGCGAAGAAGGGAAGGGCTGTATAGGAAGGGAAAAGGAGGAAAAAATGAGGATGCAACTTGCAATGTACAGAAGGATGCATTCATTGAATTTCCACCCTCGTAACACACGCTTTTGGTATGCACAATCAAATATATTTAATGAAATTATTCTGCATATATGCTGCAGCATCATTGAATTACTTTATATCCCCTCAACCAACCACCTTCCAGTGATCCATTGTTGCCGCATATTCCTTCGTTTCTTGTGCCCCATGGAGAGAGCAAAACAGGAAGTGATCTCCTGTTATGAGATGGGAGGATGGTGTGCAAAAGGGTGCAAAGGATTGCAAAATTTTGCCATTCATCTCATGTCCTGGCAAAATCTCCTTTCTCCATTTACAAAACAGATTACTTTCATATATACAAAGTTATGCTTGAATTTACTCATTCCAATCAGAATTCAATAAATTTTCCCACAAATATTTTGTTGGGTCAAAAATTTAATTGATCAATTGATTGGGCTCAAATTTGACTCAACGCTGTGTGTGTGTGGTGAATGTGGGCCAGGAAAAGGGTTCATTTTCAATTTATGTCCCTTATGTGGGGTGTTTTCTTTAGAAATTTCTCCATTCATTTGGTGTTGTTGGGTATGAGGGGGGTGAGATGGAAAATTCAATTGTGGGAAAATATTGTGCCACTTTACAACCACTTGTCTCACATGCAAATGCCCCCGGAGCTTCCGATGAAGTGTGGTGTAAATAGTGTTTGAGATATTGTGGGAAAACTTTCCAATTTCCTTCTCTTTTCCCAACTTTTGCATCATCCCCTCTCTTCGTCTCAATCCCACACACTTTCCCCACAACTTCCATACTCTTTTGCTGTAAATGTATGTATCAAAACCATGAGAAAAGGACTAACATTGTGGAATGAAGGATAATCTCAGCCTCAATGTTCAATGTGGGTGGTTGGCGTGCGGGGGAGGGTTATGAGAAAATTGAGAAATCACCACCATCACTGTTGAGGAACTTTGTGAATGGGTGCGAGCGCAGGAGGGGGGTGGAAAATTGTAGGGAATTCCCTCAAAAAGGCACTCATTGGACTGTTAAACACGATGATGGAGTCTCTCACAGTCTTCTCCTCAAGGCACCACGAGAAATCTCCATCTCTTCCACTTCATCAGTGGTTTCATGTCAATTTTCAGTGACATTAAATATTTATGGAAATTTACTCTTCAAAGCATAATTCCCTACATGGAGGATGGTCTTTCATGTGTCCCCTTGACTTGCACTATTTGTTCTCACTCTCTCTCTCTCTCTCCCCACATATGAGCTTTTATCTACCACCCTATGCTACTCCACCCCCTTCTTTTTTTTATTCTCCATCAAACTGTAAGAACGATGAATTTCTTCCCACCTGCTTTCTCACAATGATCTACGACGGTCATACCCATTGTGTGTTGCAATGGAGGAAAAATAAATGATAAAAAATTCTGTGAAAAATGCACATTTTTCCATTTCCTAATGCTTGAAGGTGAATATAATTTATCTTTGGACGAAGAACCACAAAAAAAACGAACGATTTAACAAAATTTCTTCCACACAGAGTGGTCCCTTTTCAAAGGACAGAGATTTGTAGGAGAAGGAAAACTTGGAGGAAGATATTGAATTCTCTGATGCATAAGAATTTTTTTTTATGTTTTGGTGAATTTTCTTTATTTTTTTCTTTCAAATTTCAAGCCTGATAATTTTAATTTTGAAATGGGAATAAAGAATTGAAATTTGTTTTCAAATTAGGGTTGAAAAGTTAGAAAAAGGGAAGGAAAGTCGCCCTTCTTTGCTCTTATAGAATAAGTTCTATTCAGCCCACTCTAGGGGGAAATTCTAAAAGAAAATTAATAAAGCCTTTAATTCTTTAAGCCTTTAACTCTAATTGGGTAATAATTCTAACTCAAACGATTTACCAGTAAGCAAATGATTGAACCAAATCAAATTGATAAATGATTGATCAATAATTGATAAATCAATTGAGACACTCAAGCGATTAATTGATCAATTATTGATCAAAAATTGATCAATCTGAGGTTACTTCTTATTGCTCAATAATTTACCTTCTATGTGAACCTATATTGACTCAATATTAAGCTAAATTATTGATTATTTAATAGCAAAATTTGGACAAATCTTTTACCTATTTTACCTAGAAAAGCTGCAAATTTTAGGCAAAAGATTCGTCTAAATAAGATACCTTTAAGTCCCAATAAAGCATTTAAGTCTCAATTAGAATTTTTTAACTTGTTAATTAGGCGAATTTGCGTCCATCCTTTAAGATTTTGAGCTTCTATAGGAAGATTATCATCATATTTTGCCACAAAAAAAATCTTCAATAAGATTTTTCCACATATTTTGACCTACTGAACCTTCACCATGATGTCTTCCGTATGAGTCACATGCTCAGACTTTTCATATAAATCATCAAGATTTCGCATTAAAATTAAAAAAAAAAAACTTTAAAAAAATTACCGTAAAATGTATAATTTTAGCAAGGGCAGAGCACATCGTCTGGAAGTGAAATTTGAATGAGGTCAGAGCCTCAAAGTCCCAGACTTCCCGCACATTTGTGTGGTGGCTGAGCGAAAACCGATCGTGGGGAAACTCCCGTCGATCGTTTATCTTAATGACAAAACTGTCGCACGGCGAATTATCGCGTGAATTCGAGGAAAATTTATTTATTCTGTACGCGTGCGATGAAATTCGAGATTTGAGAGTGGAAAAGTTTCATTGACTCCTCTCTACCAACGAGTGGGGGCGCAGGCAATGATGAAGGAGAGGAAGGTGCCACAGCCACCACATGAGGATGTATCATTAATCCAAATGCTTCAGTGACTTGTCGCGGGTGGAAAGATGAATGATTTTAAAGTGGATGCGAATGATAAGGGGGGAAATGAGAGAAAGAGTGCGCGCGAGAGAGAGAGAAATTGAGAGCAATTAATATCAATTTGAACGAAAGGAAAATTCCTCTCGTAACATTAATTTGCACGAAGAAATCATTAAAATTATTTTATGCTTTATGCTGGATTTATTGTTTTTTCTCTGACGTATCATCAGGGTCCTGGCTGGGAGTATTCTACGGAACTTCCGGAATGGGCTTCTTCGCAGTGGATGGAGGATGAGTAAGAGAATGTGGATGTGGACGCGCGGGAGCCATATGGCGAAATAATTGCGGCGCGACTGAAACCACAGCACATAATTAAATTATAATTAAATATCGCTATTACGCATAAAACACATACAAAAAAAATCTTCTATATTATTAGATTGATATTAATGGCAAAAAGACATTTTTACATGGAAAAATATTTTATTTTTCACGCCCCTCAATTGATTTTTTTTATTACTATTATTCTCTTATTTCTTTAATCATCTTATTAGTTTTTTCTTATTATATATTTTGAATGAAGAAAAAAAAGTAAAAAAAAATATTCTTCCATAATATTTTGTAAAGACGCCATGGCGTTGGAGTGCAGCAAGAAAAAAAAAAGATTATGAAGATGAAAAAAGACAATATTGATAGTTTGTAAATATTTTTTGATACGATATAAGAAGATGACATTTTAGACACCCATCTATACTATCCTTGCGCGAAATATTCTCTCAAATTCCCATTGCAATCTTCGCATCATCCTTGCATTGTCGGAGGTCCTCCACCCTCTGGTACACGTGCAATGAAAAATCCCCACGTGTTGGCAGGAAGAACACGAAGAATTTGCGATGGGATTATCATTAAAAAAAAATCTTCAAAACAAAGGCATTATATTCGTAGAAAATAGTTTTTAAAGAAAAAGAAAATCTGTAGATTTTAAGGGGGGAAGTAAACACAGAAAATATTTAAGAGAAAATCTTACTATAAAACTATATTATATAAAATATTACTGATAATAATAATGGCAGGTAATTATACTGATGATAAATATTTAGCAGAGAAAAAAAAGAGATTTAAAAGCAACACAGCAGAGGGATTTTCCATGGAGGAACGAGGACACTTTTTAATGCGATGGAAAATTCACACGAAAAATCACGTTGAAATTTTAATTAATTTGCACACGGAGAAGTTTTTTGCACAACAAACTCCTGTTTGTTATTTTAATTTTAATTGTTTTTAATTAAAATAATAAACAATTAAATTATTTTTCTATTTAAATACTCCCGGCGGGTGGTTTTGAATTAATAAGAGATGTTAAATGTTTTTTTTTTTTAAATCAAATCATTTTGAAATGAAATTGAACAGAAAATTAATGAATCGAATGTAATTTGAAACTCTTAATGGTTTTATTTTTTAAATCAAATCACTTTCAAATCAAGGGGTGTTTATCTGAATTAATTTATTCGGGTCTTTGGTCATATTCAGAATATTCGCTAATATTCTAATAATTCACCAAAGAAATCAAAATACTGGTTTTAAGTTTCAAAATGGCTCAGATAGAGGAGTAAAAGTGTAAAAAATATTTAATTTAAGCATAAAAAGGACTAAAATCAAGCAGAACAATGGTAAATTCAACCCGAAAATTGATAAATTCAGCCCTAAAAAAAAATAAGTTCAAGCAAAAAAAATTTATTTGCTGTTTAGCCCTACAAAGGCAGAAATTGAAAGGGTTAAAAAAATTTTCAATTAAAGTCTAAAGTGGTCTAAAATAAAGCCGAAAAATTGTATACTCAACCCTAAAAGGGGCTAATTTTTCCGATTCTTATACCGTTTTGAGTTATTTGCTTTTTTTTAGCAATAGATGTTATGTGTGTAAATTAAAATATTAAAAACCAAAATATTTATAAATAAATACCCCTTGTTTGAAATAAAATTGAATTGAAAGTTAATGAATCGAATGTAATTTGAAGCTCTTAATGGATTTTTTATTTTAGCTCTTTTTTAATGCTTCAATTTGGAAGTAAAAAAAAGGAGTTTATTCAATCCTTCAGCATTATTTCATTCGATTAAATTAAAAATAAATTCTTCATCGAAAAAAAAAAGAATAAATTTCTTCCAGCGCAAAATTTCTCTACTGAGAGCTTTTACATCTCTGATAAAAAAAATGAAGAAGAAAAAAATATCAAATTTATTGTGGTTTACCTTAAATGCAGGGTCCATAATTTACACACACGCATAACGTGCGATAAAAAAGGAAGACAAAAACAATGTTTTAAGCAGAAACTATTTAGATATTTACACGGAAACAGAGTAAATTTACCTGCATTTTTTAATTTATACATTTTTCCTTTATTTTTTTTTCACAACATAAAAAATGTTTTGTGACTCATAAGAAAAATTTATGCGATGAAAAAAAATGTTAGAGAGACCAAAGCTTGTGTGAAAGACAAAGGAGAAGAAAAATAATATTTAAAAGGACTTTTTTGTACACAGAAAGCAAAAAATAAGAGGAAAGAAAGGAGAAAACATTTGTAATCAAATATCAATCATTTCATATCACCTGGCTAAGAAAAAAAAATGGCGCAAAAGTCAAAATGCCCCTCAATCAATCACACGCAAAAAGAGGCGCGTGGGTGGTGCGTGAATCCCGAAGGAATATTGCGAAAGTATCCTCCTGGGAATTTTTTTCGCTATGCGTTAGAGTTCCTCCCAAAAACCTTCTCCCCTCCTGCCAAAAGCAGAGAAGTTTCAATGTGTGTATTAATACAGACAAAGTTGTGGGTGGATTTTTATGATGATTGAGGGACTTCAGGCGAGAAAATCAAAATTGATAGCGCCATGCCCCAAAAAAAAAGAAGAAATGATCCCGTAAGAAATAAAGGCAAACGAAAATGCAAAAAAGACACAAAAATCTTCACTTAGTTCGTATTCTTACATTAATACATGATGCATAATAAAATAGAGGAAATCATTTTTTTTTAATGCTTTTCGCAGCATTAATTCCTCTTTCAATACAAGAAGGGAAAGAGAAGGAGAAAAACCAACACCAAAATCATAAAAGTACACTCATAAAAAAAATATTACACTGTTATAGAAATGAAGAAGAAGTTATAAGAAAATATTTGACTATTTTAGTGATTAAGATTTAAAAAAAAAACCTTTCAATCAAATAATATTAGGATGCTTTTTTGTCACGAGCATGGTGGGATATATATTAGCTATTAAGGGATTTTCTATTATAAAAAAAAGTGAAGAAGCAAAGTGAAAAAAAATGTGAGATACTGATTTGTACAATAATGTTAAGTCGCAGCGAGAAAGACAAGATTACAATAAGATAAATACAAAAAAAAATTCGGGGGAAGGGTTAAACAAAAATATCTGTGGAAGTGAAGGATCATGAGGAAGAAAGAAAATTAACAAATCGAAAAAAACTCTGATAATTTGAAGGAAAATCGAGAGAATCGCATTGGAAAGGAGAGGAAGCTTTCTGATCTGATGTTTTCCTGAAGTATATTCCTTAAAATTTGTTTCTTTCTTTAGAAATTAATTTTTCTTCTTTAGTTTCTTCAGTTTCTTTTGTCTTAATTCTCGCTCTAAATATTCCTTAATCTTATGTTTGTTTTTAATACCTTTTTCTTCTTCTCTCATTTGCTACTATTTCATCGAACATCTCTGTAAATTGCACGCAACTCTTGCAAATTTTCCTTTAAAGGTAAAATCTAAATCTCTTCCTCTTTCAATGGGATTCTTTTGCATTTTCTTCCTGTTATTTATAAAAAAAAGCTGTGCTTCTTTTAAGAAAGAATCACAGCTAAAAAGAATAAAATGCGTAAATTCACTCTGAAATAGACATTTTGTGCCTTGATGAAAAAAAAAAAGCCCAAAGAAACCCTTTGCTGGTAATAAAAAAAATCATGCGATTTTCATCGCATAAACTTTCAAGAAAATCCAAAAGTAAAAAAAAAATAAATAAAATAGTGAAAGTCGCGCGCGGGGATTTTGCAGAAGAAAACAAAGCTTAAAAAGAAAATATTTGTTTGATTGTAATCGAGATGAGAAGAGAATTATTAAGTGAAAAAAAAAGAGTTGCATAAAAAAAGTGATATTGAAAAAATATATTAAAACAAAGAGAGAAGAATCTTGCTAGAAGATTACATTTTAATCATTAAAATTAATATCTTATATAGAGAAAGAATAAAACACGAAAACTGTGGTTTGCATGGAAAATCAAAGAGGTTTTTAGACAAAAAAAAAAGAAGAAGTAAATGAAACACGTGTAAATTCATCGAGCTTTTATCAAATATTTATTAACTTCTTTACTTAGAACAGAAAACTATATAAAGTGGAAGATAGTGAAGAAGAAGAAGAAATCACAGGAAATTAATTTACAAGAAAAAAGACAAATTGAAGAAAAAGGACTTAAAGGACCTCTGAGACACACGCAAACAAGGATTTCATTAATCGAATGTTTTTTCATGAAGAAGAAAAATTAGAAGAAATGAATTTTATCGCAAAAACTCCTAATTAAAAAAAAATACAAAAATGTGATGAAACATTTAGTAGAGAGAGAAATGAGAGAATTTATGTAGAGAAAAATTTAACAAACTTCCCGACAAGAAGCGTCAAAGTTGTTTTTTTTTTTTTTGAACTCTTCTGATTAATAAATGAACTTCTTTAAAGAAAATAAAAATTGAGAAATAAGCGAAAGGATTTTCTCATGAAAAGAAAATGAGGAAGAAAAAAAGGATACAATATACGTGTAAATAAATTTGTAGACAAGACACGGGGTAGGGTGAGAAGAATAGGAGAAAAGAGAGAATTTTATGTCCTGTTGCACAGCTCAAGTGTTTTATTTACTTATCTAGTTTATTCGACGTACGTGTAAATAATTTTACGCTATACTACCGACTTTTTTGTCTGTAAGTATTGTTCCCATTCGCCCACATAGCAAACAATTTTATCAAGAAGAAAAAAACCCACAAAATTGTCTGAAAGTCGACCAAATCACGGAAAATTCACTTTTCTTCTCTCATTTTGCACAAGTGCAATCAAAGGGGTTTGTCATTGAATGGATGAAGTACTTCTTTCTTTTTTTCCTTAAAGTATTATACTCAGAAATTATTTTTTAAGCAACTTGTAGAAAATAAAAAAAAAGTTGTGGTGCTATACATATGAATTTTGAAATCTGGGAAAATCAGCATCCTGATTTGGTCATTTTGTGTTTATTACTTTTTCCCTTTCTGTCGCAATTTTATGGCATTTTTCTTTTATTTCATGTCTTCTTGCTTCAACTTGTGAATTTCAAATCTTCTGTCTATTCTTCACCTTTGCCAACGAGCTGAATTTTTTTATTCCAATTGATCTTTTTCTATCTTCGCTACGCCCCTGCTTTGCCAACATTAGGAGCATATTGGTCGAAAAGAGAGCGAAAATCATCAAAAATGTCAAAATGTTGATTTTTTTTTCAAATTTCAAATGTATAGCATCATAAAGTTGATTAAGCTAGATTTAAATTTTTTTTTCTGAGCTCTAGTATTTTCAAAAAATTTTTAAGATTTCAAAACGAAACATTTCTTTTTAAAATATATTTTTATTTAAATTATTTTAAAAAATTACACAAAAAACTAAAGAACAATTTTTCCGTGCAATGACAAACCCCTTTTCTCCGCTGCAATACAAGAGAGGCTCCTGAAAGGGGGTTGAATTTCGTGAAAACTCTGTTTTTTTTGTGAAACTTCATGAAAAGCCTTATAGGAAAAGAAAAAGTGTATAGTTACAGCAATTTTCACGTTAATGGAAAATGAAGGAAAATGCATGTAGAAAATTTTTCATCCGCTTGTAGTTTTACTTTTTTTTTTGTTGCTCTTTTTTTACAGCAAAGTTATTTTGCACAACAGAAACAGATCAACATATCCCAAGAAAAAGAAAGTTTAATAAAAAATCATCATCAATCCCAAAAGGAAAAAAAAACTGCATTGATGGACATGAAGAAGAAAAAAAATTAGAGAGAAACGTGTTGTACAACATTTATTATTTCAGAATGGAAGGATTACATAGAATAAAAGAAAATATAATATTTTTAGGCGCTTTTTTCATTCAAACACAAAAGAGTAAAAAATAAATAAATAAATCCAATTCATTGATTTACGATGGAATGAAAAAAAAAAGACGATGAGAAAGGTAAATAAAAATTACGAAAGAAGCTTTTGTGAGAACAAGATAAGAACAAAAAAAAAGAGAATTCTCACAAGAATGATGACTTTGGAGTGATTTTTTGGTAGTTGTTTGTGTTGCAAAAGAGCATGAGAGCGGGATGGCGAGTGTGTGTATACATTTATTAAAAAAAAATGATGAAGAAGAAAAATAAACATTTAAAGGGAATGAGAAGGATAAAAAAAAATTTAATTGTAAAACCCACGTAGATAAAGACAATTTAATAAAATTTTGATTTAATGTGACACCGCGGGGACTTTTTGTACGCCCATCCGGTGGAATAATTGAGTGGCAGCAAAAAAGTATGTCCGGCGAAAGTTCCACCTTTTTTTATGGAGAAACTTTTTCGGGGAGGACTTTTAATGGGTGTCGCAGCAGCTTTTTCAACACTTTCGTGCCACCCACCCCCTCCCATCATGTTGCCGCGTGCCCTGTGAACCCTCTTATGGGTCACACACACACCACCCCCTGCCCTCAACATTATGTGCTTTGGGGCATTTCTCATTAATTTCTTCTTCTTCATCGTGATTTTAACGGTCTTGCTTGGCAAATTGTCTGAAACATCCATCACCCTCCCCAAAAGCCCCAACGGAGCGAGAGACATCGTTTCGACGTTCCTCCCCGGAGGAGCCAACTTGTGGAATGTCCTCACAATGATCAACCCCCCTTTTTCGCAGAGACAGCTGCTGCAGGAGATGGTGAACGTGGACGTGGAGGAGAGAGAAAAAAAAAGAGTAAAGTGGATGATGTTTTATGTAAAAGAAAATGATTTGGATTGGATTCGATTAGCTGTGACAGAGAGATTGGCTACGATTGCCACGAATCCACTCTGGGGGTGAGGGGAGGAGGTTAAAAGAAGAGGATGAGAACATTTTATGGGGCAAGAAAGTGGATGGAAGTCAAGAGAATGTGCCACACAGGACATAAAAAAGGTAAAAAAAAAGTTACTCAAATAAATCCCAAAAATGTCTCCAAAAATTCCATTAAATCCCTGAAGGGCTTCTAATTAATGAATTAAACTGAAATTCGTTTAATTTAATATGAATTATTCTAAAGAGATTTTCTTTTATTTGATTCAAAATTTCTCTGAAGAATTCATTTTTTATTGGCCGATAACTTGTCTTACTTTAGAATAAGATTAAATTTAGGGAAGACCGGGGCTAATAAAATCAAAGTAAAGAAATAAGAAAAGAAGCTCAAAACAGTTTTTTTTTTGCAAAGCGATATAGGAAAGTATTCTAGGTCATATCTAGGAGAAATTTTCAGCCCCATATCATTGAATAACTTTTAATTAGCCCCACTCTCCCCTAAAAGCAATATTATCTTGTTTTTTTGAGATCAAGATTCTATGATTTTGATTTTCTTTTGATCCATAAAAAAATCTATTTTGCTTCCTAAATTAAACCCATTGAACCCAACCACCCGAATTTACCTTGTTTGGTAAAATTCCACATTTTGTGTGGTAAATTAAATAATTTTTATCAGTGTATCGCTCAGTGCGCAAGAGGTAAAGAAACGTCACAACAGCTCTTGAATCTGCGAATCTTTTTTTCTGTGTTAGTTAGTTTTTGGAGTTTTTGGTAGTTGAATGTTTAACATATTGTGATGAATTGCTCTCAAATTAGTTTATTATTTTTATTTTCCTTCATAACTTCCTCCCTGTGCTATAAACCCGTATTCCTCCTCCATGGAATCCTCACGGGTGCTGAAAGTATGCTCATTATGGAAGAGGAGATTAAGAGGGTAAAATTTGCCAAAAAAAAATGATTTTATTGGTCTTTGTCCCCAATTTAATGTTTAACTTTGCTTTATCTTTGGGGGAATTTCCAGCTTCATCCTGGGACGAAGGTTTACATGACTGATCGCTTTGGTGGATGGTCCAGTTTGGAGAATACATGGCATCAGGTGAAGGAATTGGGCAGTGATATTATGGAGATCTGTGACATGCATCCTGAGGGCATTCACTTGGTTGGCTACTCACAGGGAGGACTCCTTGCCCGGGCAATCCTGCAAACATTCACCAATCACACCGTAAAGAATTTTATCTCACTCAGTTCCCCACAAGCTGGGCAATACGGAAGTGAGTTCATTTTAGGTCAATGAGGTCTCATTGAATTAATTTTTGTAATTTTCTCTCTTTTTTCCTCTGGCTGCAACAGCTGAATTTCTTCACTTAATCTTCCCGAGTCTCACCGCCAAGGCTGCCTTTGAGCTGTTCTACTCCTACATAGGGCAGCACACATCCGTGGGGAATTACTGGAATGATCCCCATCATCAGGAACTCTTCTTCAAGTACAGCAACTTCCTGCCCTACATCAATAATGCCATTCGCACCACAAACTCCACACAATTCCGCGATGGTTTGCTAAAACTCGACAAGATGATCCTGATTGGAGGACCAAATGACGGCGTAATAACTCCCTGGCAATCCAGGTAAAACCTCTTTTGGAATTTCATGAAGAAAAAAAATCCCAAAAAAGCCTTAAAATTGAATTTCCAGCCATTTTGCCTATTTCGACGAGAACGACGAAGTTATTCCTCTCCATCAGAGGGAAATTTGGACAAAGGACACAATTGGGCTGAAAACCCTTCACAACGAAGGAAAGCTAAAGATACTCTCCTTTCCCAATGTGAAGCATCATCAATGGCATCTGGATGCACGTGTTATTCAGGAAGCGGTTATTCCCTTCCTCGATTGATTAATCATTTTTTTTCTCACTGAGGCTGTGTGTGAATTAGACTAAAAAAAAAAAGAAGGGACAAAATTTATTTAATTTTGTCCATTTGGTTGTAATAATATAATTGCCATTGATTTAATTGGAAAAATAATTTTTCTTTTCTCTAATTTAATTTGTGATTTTTAGTACACAAATCATCAATGATTTTTCAATGATTTAGTACACAAATGTGTTTCATGCGGGTGCTAAATAGTACGTTAATGATTGTACTAAAATTATGGTGTGAGGATTAACTCAAATAAGTGGCGAAATGATTTTTATCTTTGCTAAAATTTAGTACAAAAGCGAAAATTAACGAAATCATTTTTGATTTTAAATCATTTGAAATTTTTACTGATATTTTTTTTTTAGTACAAATCATTTTTATTTGAATTTATTTTCTTATGAGAAATTGGGGATAATAAAATCAGACAAGAGCTTAGGAAGAGCTCAAAATATCCTATTTCCCAACAAGATAGAGAAAACTATTTAAGACACTTTTATAGGAAATTTTCTGCCCTATAACTTTGTCTTAGAACTCTTTGCTCCTCTATATCATTGAGAAATTAAACATTTTCAGCTTTTTCCTAAGCTTTTGGTTGACTTTATAAGCCAGGATATTTTTCAAAAATTCATATTTATTTTATTAATTTTAAAGTTTAAAAAACATTAGAAGTTACTAAAGAATGTTGATCATGATAATCTTTTGAAAGTCTGCAAAAAAGTTTTCTTTTGTAAGAACAATATGTTGAGTTGTATTGAATTTTTAATAAAATTCTTTAAATAAAAATCATTGGTTTTTGAACAATTTGACAAAGTTTTCATTATTGAAAAAAAATAAATATTACGTTAATAACCCACCCAATCCTCCCCTATTAATCGGAATAGAATTTAATTAATTCTTCCAATCGCCCTAAAAGATTAATAAACGTTCTAAATGTTTAACAAACTTAACAAATTTATTAGAGAAAAAAAAAACAGAATTAACTCTCAAAAGAAAAAAAAACGCATTTTTCATGCAGATGGAACTTTCCCTACAATGTCTGAAAAATACTTCTTGAAGAAAGAGTTTAAAAAATGACTTGTAAGCTCCATCCACGTCCTAGTAAAATTATTCATTCACTCTCGTATTTTTTTTCCTCCTTATTTTTCACACAAAATTGTCATCGGGAGCGACAGAACACACACACTTCGTGATGTTGTCACTGTGAAATTTTTAATTTTCTCCTTGCCATCATTAGCGAAAAGTCTTTTTTTTCTTTTAGAAGGATTTTTCATCTCACCAAACGAGGAAGGACATAATAAATTGAATGGAAGAAAAATTGCCACAACGAAGAAGAAGAAAAAAAAGTCGGCATCCCCTCAAACCCTTTTTTTTCTAGCATGGAGTGGACTCGTGATGAGGGGTGGAAAATCCAATGAGAGTGTGGGTGGAAGAGTCACTTTAATATTTTCACCCCATAAATCATTCACCTTTCCCGGATGGCACATGAGAATGCAATTGGGCAAGAATTTCGAGATTAGAAGAAAAATGATGAAGAACAAAACCTCGCCCCAAAGAAGGAATATATCGGTTGCGCCATGAATGTCAACCTCCTCCTATGTGATGCGTGTATTTATTGATGTTATGTTAAATGCCTTCTCTTTTACACCAGTTAAACAAGAATTTTTCACTCTCATTCGGATCACGTAAGAATTGAAGAATTTCTATTACTTTTTTTTTGACTTGGCTTTGGCTTGCAAGTGGGTGCAAAAAAGCACAAAAATCGCGCATGAAAAATGAATTTTATTTCCACCAATATGTACGTTGAGAGTCCATCAATCAGGACACACAGTGCGGGACATCAATTAATCGCAAAACGTGAATTGGACGGAAGACTTGTGGGCTCATTTCGATAAGAAATGATTTTATTTCCCAGCCTGCCCGTGAATGGGCTGGAATCACGAAAGATTGCAGAGGAAATCAGCACGGAGTGGACGCTGCGTGTGTGAATTATTCACAAAATATTCCCCAAAAGGAATTGAGTTATAAACATCAATTACCGTGAGACAATGACGGATTTCTAGGCTCTCTCTCTCTCTTTTTCCCTTTTTTCTGGCCTAGAGGATGTCTAATTTTATTTATTGTCCCATCAGTAAGCTTCTGGTGAGCTTTTCGACTGTCTTTAAGATGATCTTGAAAAGTTTTGAAAGAGCTTTCATGGAGAAGAAATCCCCCAAAAGAATTATTTAAAATTAAAAAGATTTTTTCTATTGATGGAGGCGCCTGGTAAAGTACAAAAATATTCGTAAAATCAGAGAAAATTTCTTAGAATGTCTTCCAGGTAGAACAGATGTATTTATGTTGGATTTAAGTAATTTTTCTACATAATAAACCTTCAGGAAATGAACAAATAAATTAAAATTCATGTTCAATTTTCCCACCACAGAAATAAACTAAAAAAAAATCATTTTTCTCATGCAAAAAATATTCAATTAAATGGAAAATCAATAAGAAATTGCAAATTATGACCGACAATTCATAAATAATTCACTGGAACTGTGAAAAAAGGCAAGAAAATAAGTAGAGGACGTGAATGGAAGGACCACAGAGGGCAAAACCTATAATTCCTAATATAATTAAATTAGTGCCTATATCCTCTTTCTTTTTCCCGAAATTGCCACATAAAAACTCCATCGAAGGCCTTAAAACAATCGAATTGGTCACGTGTCGCATTCATGTTGATTTATTTCCCAAAAAGAATGTTTTTTAACTAAACACACCCATACACCCTCATGGAATAAATATGAAAATATATAGCGACATTTAAATATTTAATTCTACATTGAAAGAAGCATTGGAAGAGGGAAATGATGGATAGGGGCAGACTAGGCAGAGCGGGATGGATCTTCTTCATTTTTATCACCTCGGAATTGAATAATTGAGACGACTGGGTAAATGGGAAAATTTTACAATGTGAGTAAAAGGTGGAAAGAAGTAACATATAAAACTCTTGATGACCGGTGAGGACTATTAACGGCCTGAGAGGTCAATCAAATGCTCAAGAGAGGGATGCGCTCAACCCTCATGTTAATTTGTGAAAACTTGCGTGCTGCTAATTCATCCGATTTTTGTCATTTTACCGAAGAAGCAGCAGCAGCAGTATAAAAAAAAAGACCATCCCCGGGAAATCTATTGCACTGCAAACAGCCAGACACAAATTGTCAACATGTTTGCATGTCATGGGATTTTATTTTCCTCCTACAGTTCGGAAATAATCTCGTTATTGGTCAGGGAGTAGGTAGGATAGAGCGCTGCAGCGGGGAGAGGGAAGGACGATCAGACACAACCAATTTCGATTGTGGGCGGAAAAGTGTGGGAAGGAGGAAAATGGATGTGACGTGAAATATATACCGAAGGTGTCCCATAAAAGCAAGGTATCCTCCTGTGGGGGTAGGTGGGTGGATGGGTCACTCCTCCTGTGACCTGTGAAGGAGCCCCCCATAGCATGGCCCAAGGTGTGTGTGTGTGTGTGCAGAAATCGCGTGATGTCTGCGGGTAGAACATGGCAAAATAGATAAACATCCAATAATGTCAAATCGACTTATATTCCTTCCCACAAAACCAATTCGCATCGATACGAGCCTCCCAGTGGAGTCATTTGTTACCCGATAATGTCCTTTTACCATCCTTCCATTACACTAAAAAAAAAAACACGAAGAGAGAGAAAAACGAGGAAAAACCTTTTAATGGATGTTTGTCACCGACTACGAGAAATCGAATAACGACCACACATGCTGGAAACTTCTCATCACCACTTAATATTAATGGTATTTCTTACATCGCGTCAGCTTTTGAGCTTCTTTTACGAACCTGTGAAGTGCACAGTTGAGGTACATAGTCATCCTGTTAAAATATATGTATGTAAAAGCTGTTTACAAACTCTTTCCCTTTGCATTTTCTCCACTCTTTTATAACATTCATTGGATGCAGTATCGAAGTAGGATTAATCAAACTACATGGAGCTTTCTAAGTACTTGGAGAAAATTTTTATTGTAAAAGAAAATTGGAAAAATTCAGAATTCGTTGAGTTTTTTTTTACATTTTTAAGCACGGAGAGAGACCTTTATTTTGAGAATAAGAACTTGACAATGAATTAGAGTTTTTTTTAACAGTCATTTCTCGTTAAAAACTTCTGCAATTCTTTGAAATGTTCTTATTCTGAAAAAAATCTTGTAAAATATTCATGCAAGTCTGATGAAGAGGGAAAATCGAGCTCTCGAAACCTCGCAAAAAATTAAAGCTTCTCTCTGTGTTCAAAAGCTCCCACAAAATAAAACATTATTTTTGCTCAAAAACTTCTTTAAAAAATATAATAAAGGTAATATTTTATTAAAAATGTTAAAAATTATTCTAAAAAACTTTATAATCTTAATTTAAGTGCATCCGTAAACCATTCCCATTCCATCCTCCTACATACAACGCAGCAACAGCAAATGAAAATATATATCAAACATGAAAGCATAAAGGGGTTTTCAAACACACATTGGATTCAAATTGTAGCTTCTTTGTGCATCAGGTTGCTTGTGATCCTTCTGTGAAATGCAAATTAATGGCCTGGAGGTGCTGCCCCTCATCTCCTTTTCCGCATGTCCTTGTACCGTACATCTCTCAGAGGAATCCCACATTCAATTGAATTTTTGCAAGAGGGGGTTAAAAACTTCTTTACTAAAAATACAGAGAGACTGAACGGAGGAAAAAAAAGAGAAATCCAAAAGGATTGAGGGACTCATTGCGAGAATCACACACAAAGTCACGCTGGAAAATGGTTTTCACAAGCTGATAAAATAACACACAATGATGGGGGGCCAATAGGGTCGAGAAGGGTGAATTTTCTTTGATTATACCCCTTTTACTCTTCGTCTATTTTTCTTAGCTCGCTTTTGGATGTATCTCTCTCTCACTATGCTAAATGACAAAATTAATTCATATAGCCCACGGCGAGAGATGAGAATTTAAAGAGAGAAAGAGGGAGGTAGGAAATTGGAATAAAATAAGGAAAATCTTATGTGAAATGAACACCTGATTTTCAGACAGAGAGAAACATTTTTTTTTTTTGTGCGAATTTTCCGCACAAAATCTTCAACAGGGTTAAACCAAAAAGCATCCCACACCCTCGCATTCGCATCCAAAGGGAAACTAAATTAATTCAGCAATGAACAGCTCAATTCACCCCTCTGTGCGAGCGGCACGATATAATTCGATAAGTACAGAGGACACAACATGGTGTCAATGAAAATTCCATCCGGTGTGTCAAAACAAGGAGAAAAGAATATGAACAAATAGAGCCAAGGCATGGGCAGGAGAAAAAGTCTCTTAACTCTGCCCCCCAAAACAGGCGTGCAAAGTGTGTAATTTGTACATTGGACATATGTCCTGGGCTCGTTTGTTGCCCACCATTTAATGCTATTTGACTTGAATATTTATTAATGTTTGATAGGACACAACCCCAAAATGCTAACACATGGTGTTAACAATTCGGAAATCAAATACGGTAACTAATAAATTACTATTTTAGTCAACTTTTTTGTGTGTGTAATGTAAATGATTCGCTCTCTACGGTGTTTTCCTTGTCACAGACGTCATCAAAATGAAAGGACACGAAGGACTTGAGGGATTTGTCATTCTTATTTAACGCCAATGCCACTGAATTGAGTCATTAAAACCCACATTAATTTGACTTATTTATTAACAGAACTCTGTGTCCTCCGTAGACGTGGTTTGTTGGTTTATTAAATATTTCTTCCAATAAAGAGTGGAGGCATTGTCCTTCATCCTAACGATTTTAACGGTTTAATTCGAATTTAAGATTACTTCCGTAGGAATATTCTTTGTCAAAGATTTATTAATTTGATGTAAGTTAATCACGTATAACGTCAGATTTTTTCAAATTCTCAGAACTACCTTAATGTTTTAATGTAAATTTTGAATAGTTTATTAATTATTTTCGTCTTATGAGCAATTTTGGCATTTCTTTGATAATGATTATTTTTTAGAAAAAGTTTGTAATTTATTTTCTCAATAAAACTTCCCTCCTAAACTGTGCATAACATTAATCACGTACCGTGAAGTTTAAGTAAGGTGTGGAAATAATGATAGTTTATTGGGGAATTGTTGATGGTGTAAGTGAATCCATTAATTAAGATTGTTACGACAAAATCTCCAGATAATTATCCATTCGTATTTTAATCATATCCTTATCATTTTTGGTGGCTTCATTAGGATAAATTCAGCCTAGAAAGGTGGACGTTGTGAAAATTTTAGTGTGTGTGATGTAATTTACTAATTGAGTGACTTTCTGTATGCCTAAAAATCACCCTCGTCGCATTTAGTATTACAACCCCCAATGAACAGTTCACGCTTGGTTGGGAAGTAGCAACACTTTTGCCTTTTAATCATTGACGATTGAATTGTTAGTAAGATGAAATTTCTTGACTTTTTTGTAAAGAAAATCTTAACAATTGTAGCACAGAGCTTTTAATCCTTCCTTCATCATTCTGATTTATTTCCGACTAAAATTTCATTTTACTGACTAAAAAATATAACTTACTGATTTTACAAATTGACATCAGCGCCCCCTTGTTTTTAAACGAACAAAACTTAACAGTCTTTATAGGACTAAATGAATAAATCAACTATTACTGCTAATACACAACGATATTCCATATTCATCCTCAGCCATCCTCAGTCATTCGTCATCAGACGCGTGGGAGCGTATAAAATGATGATGATGATGTTTAAATATTGCCTGGCGTGATGGTGAAGGGTTAATTTCGTCCCGAAAACATTGAGCGTGTGTGGATAGTTTATATGTAAATTTTAATGATATCACGTGAAAAATGGCACAGAGCTCGGCCACTCCTTTGCTCACAGCTAGGCGCTTCATTTTAGGTCTTTTAGGACATAGCAAAAATTACAACTCCATTGCATGTGATTGCCATCGACTTCTCGCACCCCATCATGTTGACTTTAACGTTAGAAATAGAATAATCTTTGAATAATTCACAAATTGCTGCAAATTGCCTTTTAAATGCCTTCGAACTTCTTCACCGCACTATATATTCTCAAGGAATTTTCTCTAATTTTCTTTGTCCTGTATGCTATATTATATTGTATTTAAGTTCTCCATGGGTATTCTCATGTAGGTTTGAAAGACATAAACATAATATGAGGGTGAGGTAAATTCGCCATGTGGTATTTCATGCTAATCTGTTGATCAGTAATTAGCTGTTGATGAACTTTCTTCAATTCCCATTTGAAATCAAACTAATGCGACTCATTTCAACCTTTTTCACGTGCTTCCATTCCCGCATTTTTTCCATTTCCATTTGCTCTGTTTTTTGTTGCGTTATTCGTATGAAAAGTATATTATTTTTTTCACTCGCAATGTTTTTAAACACAGGAGTGGAATGGATGAAGAATTTTAATGTAAAATAAATGATTTTTACTCTAATTAGTTAAAAATATTTCAAAGCATTGTTTTCTTATTTTCACATAAAATCTTTTAGGGTAAAATTAATTTATTCTTAAACTCTTTTTAATTGTCCATTTAATTAAAATTCATTCTGAAGGCGGAATTTCCATGCATTGATTGAGATTGAGTTAAAGAGAAACGCATTTTCTCCTAATTCACCCCTGTCCAAAGGGTTGATTAATAAACTGAAGAGTATATCGTGCTAAAAGGGGTTGAGTTTAATCCATATAAAATAGTATATGTGCGGTGCTCACCTCTTTTTTTCTCCGACTCATGCAAAGCAGTAATAGTAAAAGATTATGTGGAAAAATCTGAATTATCTAATGGATTTTTGAGGTGATTTATGTCAGCATTGGGACACGCCAAGGTGTCATCGATGGTGAAGTCCTGTGCGTGGCTCTTCAAACTTAATTAATTCACCATTCATAACCCGCTCTAGTTCTCCTACAAATTACTCTCGGGACTCTCAATGTGCGGGAGCTCTATCTAAAAGGGGTTGAATATTCTATTTTTTTTCCTGATTCCAACTGATAGTGAAAGAATATCCTTTCTACCATAATAATAATATTTCTTCCCATTCTTTCCCCAAAAAGTCACGCTAAATATTTTTCTGCTCTGATTCCTCGCAACTAAAATGCATTAATTATTATTTTTCTCTTGGTCTCTGCAATGTATGCCCGCGTGAACGTCGGTGAAAAAAAAGCCCTTCATATATGCTGAATAAATTACAAAATAAATGAGAATTTTCCTTTTTGCAACATTAATGAGTAAAATGGATAATAAATGTTTTTCCCTTTTGGCGTGATGTGGTACACACAATGCATTTTTAAAAAGGGTCCTCTCTTTAGCATTTAAGCGAAACATTCATAATTCTGTATACTCTGTTGTTTTGTTAATTAAAATAAATAAAATAAAATGGAGAAGAGTTAATTTTCACTCCTGTTCATTTACATGGATCATGTTTGTGGATGTACCAAGTCAAAAAGATCCCCAACTTTTCACTTCCAAAAGAGGCTTTTACCCAAAAATTTCTTCTCGCAATTTTATGCAAAATATCTACAATGCAAGGCATAAAGAGGTTCTTTCATCCCCCATCTGGTCAATAAAATCCACCCCCCCCCCCCTTAACTCTATCAGCGCGTGTAAAACCTCGTGGAATTAAGCATTATATATAAAGTAGAGGAAAGCAGAGAAAATCGCAGAGTGAAAATTAAATGGCCACAAGGAAAATTGTAGAAATTTTCTCTCTGCACAAACATTGCGGATGAAATTTCTGTATACCTTTGTGCACTTACAGGGAAAGCAATTAAATTAACATGAAGCATATAATATGGAATCTCTTTTATTCCTTTAACCCATTTTCATTCCACTTGCAGTGTTAGCTGTATGATGGGAGGAAATGTGAACAATATTTGCAAAATTTTCCCTTTTTTTAAGCCTTCATAAAATTTATTTATTTGCAGATTTTTCTTGTATTTTGTATTTCAACTGTTAAATGAGGAAGAAACCCTTTGAAAAATTTTCCTTAATTGTTTTTTATGAATTTTATGATTTTTAATTATTTTTTGTGAATTGAAAATATGGGGAAAATATTGTAGGACAAAGGGAAATTCTTCTCAAAAGGTTTTGGTTGAAAACAACACCCCATCCCTCTGGAGAAAAACCAATTTTCCAATACTCTCACAGCGCCAATTGAAAAGCAATTGAAAAGTCGCGCGGGAGGAAAACCACCGTCGAGGGATGGCAAAAAGGCGGGAAAATCGTGCAGAAGATGAAATTGCGCGGGGAAAATTTATATCCTTCCACCAATATTGTTCCACCAAAACGCGTTTAACCCCCATATCGATGGTCCCATGGGAGAGATGCAATTCAAATGACTGGCTATCGCCATATTTTCAGTTAAAACATTCTCCCTCCTCCCACAAACCCACACATCCCCTTGCTGAAAATCATTTAGTGGGGTGGCGGCATACAGAACATTTTAATCTTCCCATTCTGGAAGATTTTCCCGAATGTGGCACAAAATATCTCGTGGCTTTTTCACACCTGGGGAACACGGAGATTCGAATGGGAAAAAGTTGGTGATTGGTGAGCTTTTGATGTGGTTGGAAGTACAATTGAGAGAGTTTTCGAGAAGATTGCAACTGAATTCAAAGTGAGTCATTTGTGGAAGTATTTTTCAAGGGGGTATGCAGTGAGGTAATTTTTGGGCATTTAAATTTTTTTTCAGAGAAAAAGAAAAGAAAAATTCACTTGCACAGCATTTCCCTTCAATTTTCTCTCAAAAATATTTTCTCTTTAGGATAACAATTCCTTCTAATCCTTGTAAGCCAGTCTAAATAGAAGTAAAGACTTGAGGGGTGCCAAATGTACAACCCCTTGAGAAAACAATAAAAGCTCCTAAAGTGTGATACCCCCCACAGAATTTTCATTTCAATGTTGAACGTTATTTTAAAAAGGGTTTCAATTTAAACTGTTACGACGCCACATTAGAAAGAATGGTGTTGAGTAGAAAATTTCTTTTCTCCCATGCATAATTATATAGAAAATTCTTCTACCAGCAGTGATGGCTTCTTTGGGATTTATCTTGCAGAGGAGAATTGCCTCCAATTTCGCATTTTATTGAATCAGCGTGAAAAAAACATGGATTTTCGCTAGCGTTGGTGTATCAAAATACAGCATCAATGGAGCAAATGTGAGTGGACAAAAACCATTCTGGGGAGCTCACTAATTAACCTCATTTAGGAAATATATCTCAGTGTATTTGCAGCATTTGCCAGAGAAAATGGGGATTTTTTGAAAATTATTCCCATCAGAGAGGGATTTAAAAGAATGTGCAGCAAATGCTATATAGAACGATTTTAGTTCATTCTTCCATGCCTAAGAGATCTGAGAGCTCTCATAGTCTGTGGTGGATGCTCTTGTTAATTGAGATTTATAAAAAATATTTCTCTCTCACTCAAGCATAGCTCGCAAGTGCGAAAAATATTGTGAATCATGACAATTTTCACACAGCAATTCACTGATGACACTCGCAATTTTCCGGGGGCGTGAGAATTGTATGCAAAATATAGCTTCCAAAGCAAAATCGAGCTAATTAACTAAACTCTGTGTGTGCTGTGGAGTTTTATTGCTTAAAAATAAATACGCAACTCATATGGGAAAAAGTGTTACAACTTCCTCACAACAATGCATAGAGGAGACATGACAATTTAGTGCCTTAATTGTTGATTGAGGGAAATAAAAAAGCGATACTCCCGAGGCGAACAATTTGATGATTGCGCTAGAATTGATGCTCAAAAGTTGATTAAATTGCCCCGATGACATGTAATTTTCAATTAACTCTTTCAATTTTTTTTCCTTATCTCAAGAGTAGCCAATGGGAAGGGCGGAAGAGGTGGTTTCAGCAATGGAAAATCCTCTATTTAAAAAATTAAAATTATTGTCTTTAAGTTCATAGATTGCAATGTGAAATTTTCTCAACAGATAGCGCTGACACAAAGTAAGGAAAATCATTAATTTTTAAGTGAATGAAAAATCGGATAAGCTCTGTAAGGCAACCTCCTTGCCATTGAGAAAAGTCGATGGGAAAAGAAACAACTTAATGGTAGAAATTCATCACAAATTAAATCCTCAATATGAGATTCATTAAATCTATTACCCCCATCGCTGGGTGTGCAATAAATTGTGAAATTTATCTGTCCATCTGCTGCGCAAAAAATAGCCGAGACTAAGAATAGAGAAGAATCTCTCTTGCCTTCTCCGCAGATTCTCTATAAAATTAGAAATTGTATAATAGACGAAGAAGAAGAAGATGAAAAAAAGATATTCTATTTCTGTCTCAAGTTATGCAGTCAAATTATAAATCATGCTGAAGAGACGCGATCATTTATGCATATATTGACATATTAAATTTTTAGTGATGATGTCAGTGTATCTCTCTGGCTGCAAATGATTTGCCAAGTCAATTAATTCGTTTCATGAACTCATTCACGCCAAGTGAGTCACTACGCGCCACTAGTCTGCACCCATCCTCTAATCAACGCATCCATTACGCGCCACAATCTGCGCGGGGAGATTTCACATGGAGATCTCGCCCTCTCTCTTCATGTTTATATTTTTCTTTTATTTTGCCCAAAGAAATCTCTCCACACATTGTGCAAAGCGGGACGATGGGATAAAAAGGTCGTTGCAATTTTTATGACCTTTTTCCCTGCTGGCTCAATGAGGGTCTTGCCAGTCAATCATTTGCGTCATCACACTGCAAGATCATGGTACGATCTTCCATCCAATTAGTAGCAATATAAAATGTTGTAAAATGGAATCACTTTTAATTGTTTCAACTCTCGTGTATTAAGTATTAACATGAAGATGGAATTGACCAGCAACAACCCTCGTTTTACAAATTCAACCACAGAAAACATAAAAGCGCATTAACACTGGTGGAAAAACATTTAGAGACATTATTCGTAAAGAAAGTGGGAGAGGAGAAAATTTTCTTCATCAATTAAAAAAGAAAAGAAATTTTCCTTATTTTGATTTATAAATTTTGCTTAAAATTTAAGACAAAACCAGCCGAAATATTCTTTTTTATTTTCAGTCCAAGTCAAAAAGCCATGGTGATGAGAACCGTAATTAATGTAAAGTGGATGCAGAAAGTGAAAATTAATTTGACAAAAATACCCTCAATTATTAATGCCTGAGGAAGGAGAAATAAAGCTCCGAAACGTCGCAGAAATAATAAAAGAGTATTTTCTAAAGGTCAGATCCCGCGTTTTGACTCCCACAACATTTGTAAATTGACCGAATCTCCAACATTCTTTTTTTCCCTTCGAGCCTCAATAAATCTTCTATGGAGTGTTTTCGGAACACAACACAAGGAAATTATGAATCGCACGCAATTTTTGGAAGCATAAACCACTCACAGAAAAATTATAGAAATTCACTGACACATGAGAACTGCAGAGGAACTATGAAAAAAAAAGTGATAAATTGACCACATATTCATTTCTATTAATCACAGACCATCATCTCCTGGGCAAAAGAAGTTCAGGGTGTGAAAAGTTGGGATGAGGGTAAATTGCATAAAATCAACTCAATGCGATGTCCCCCTGAAACCACCCTCCCTTCCTCATTCAGCTTACAAATGATCTCTTGGCTTTCTTCTGACATTAACACACACCAGAGTTTATAAGTCGAAAAATTGCTTACATCTCGGTAATTGGATTTTTTGTTCCATTGAGATGAGCAGAAAAAAAGAGTTTGATGAAGAAAACATGTGTCGTTGCGTATGAAAAACTTCCTCCGGGAGCTAAATGGTGGCGAATTAGTTGATGATGGAACCCCTTTTTTTTGGCGGAGCTAAAATGGCTAAAAAGGAAAAGATGAAAATTAGAGAGTAAACCACAAAACTGTCGAATTGATTTAGATTTAGGAGGTACCAGATTATTTTTTTTTTGACAACGACAAAAGACTACTGTAGAAGAAAATTACAAGGAAGGCAACTAAAACCCCTTTCAATTTCACCAAATAGGGGTGGATTCACCCCTTTCTCCGCTTTGAGCCACGCTAATTTACCCTTAAATGGGATTTATCTTTTGCAATCGAACAATGAGAGAGGCAGCAAACTGGCAGATGATTCCACAGTACAAGTGGAAAATCTCTGAAAAATCTGTGATGGATATTCACGTCGAGATAAAGAATAAAAAAATAAACCAAATAGAAAATTTTCCATCATTCCTCCCTGATATGTAATTCCAAATAAATTTTCTCTGTATGACTCGTAGCCATAATTTTTTCTTCCATAAAACCACATGGAAAATCTTCACACAGAGTCCGTGATAAGGAAAAATTGTGCGCTTTTTTGTCCCTGATAACGACAATAATTCATTTTATTGATATAGCACTCTCTTATTTTCATTTTTTGGCAAGAATCGAAGATTGGAGGCGAAAAAAGGCAATCAATTTTATCAAATTATAGCCACGCAAATAACCGAAATGTAGGATTGAAGGCAGATAAACTTCACATTAGTTTTTTTTCTCCTCATTTTCAAACTCATCGAGATTATTTTTTACACCACAAAATTGCCCC
Source organism: Lutzomyia longipalpis (assembly GCF_024334085.1). Taxonomy (NCBI): domain Eukaryota; kingdom Metazoa; phylum Arthropoda; class Insecta; order Diptera; family Psychodidae; genus Lutzomyia; species Lutzomyia longipalpis. The sequence continues at coordinate 745,631 of NC_074708.1, forward strand.
TTTTCTCCCACCCGCACAGCTTTTTTTTTTTATTGCACGACTTCTTATCAGGGAGAATCTTCTTCAATTTTTTTTCTTGCTTCACCATCATGGCCCACCGCCAACCTTCCGCTATCAATTCAATAGTCATCGCGGATTGAGACAATTTCATCAGGTATTTTTTGCTTTATCTACATTAGTCTCTATAAGGTAATAAAATCACCTACAATAAATAAATCCATTTTTTTCATGCCTATTTAAAAAATTTTAATCAGTTTAGAGCACCCTTCAAAGTGATAAGAATTTCTTGCTTTTTTTATTTTCCACACACTGCTATGGCCAATTGAAAATCTTGGTGAAAATGCAAAAAGAAATAAGATTTCAATATGGAACAAAAAAAATGTGAAAAAAAGGAAACCCTCACATGGATTGACATTTGCAGCAATTTTCTTGGCTTTATTGAATTTGCTAAAAATCAATCATCGAGCCTGACTCGCAAAATTTGATGTATCGCTCTGGCTTAATTCAATTTAGACTATATGTGCGAAAATTCATTCATGAAATTTGTATTACGCTTTTATCACAATTTAAAATGAGAGTGAAAAGCTGATGTACTTTGCAGTGTACTCTCAACTTGAATCATTTTTGTAAATTCTATTTTTGACGTGAGAATTAAAAATTTGATGCTAAAAATATATTGAGCTAAATTTTCTTTGATTTTCTCTAACCTTAATAAATAAGAAAATAATCAAACTATTGATTAACTTATTCCATGAATTAATTACATATCTCCCTCCCCCATTGAAAAATCCAACGAGTTTGGGGTAACAACAAAATAATATTCTTAATCAAAGGCACAACAGAGCGATGGTTCATTTTTTTTTGGAGATTCATCTGCTCCCGCCAACATCACTGATTAAATATTTTCTGTGGGATGAAAGGAAATGGAATTAAAACAAAGAATATCATGTTGTTTTTGGTAAGAGATGACGGGAAAAAACGCGGTGCAAAGACAAAGAGACGAAAAAGAAAAAACCCGCATTTCCACTGATGACAAGCTATAAATTCGAATCAAAAGAATATTTACTTCCAATTCCACCCGAGGGAGAGTCCCAAAAAAATGTCTATCTGTGAAATATTTATCGGGATATGTATCGTACCCTCCGTACAAAAATTACCACCGAGGGAGAAGAAGGAAAAAATAAAATTTTATTGAGATCTTTCTCTTGGAGACTCCGCTCCCAATTAAATCCCAAAAGACATTTTCACACGATCTGTCGGTTAATTTGAGGCACTTCTTGAATTCTTTTTTTTTTCAATTTTTAATTTTTATAATGACCGTCAGATCTTTACGAAATGGGAAGAAAGAAAGGGTTTATCTTGAGAAACTTATTAAGAAATTATTAATTTTGCCACAAAAAATAAGAAAGGAATTTCCGTTGGAAAAGCTCTGTGTGAAAAGCTTTCCAGAGCCCCCAACATTTGTGGATTTCAAATCAAACAGACGGCCGGAAAGTAAACGAATCTGCGGGCAAAATCACCTGCGGAGCTGAAAAGCTCACCCACAGCCACCCCCTTGCGGAGCTTACAGAACCCACTTTTCCACCCTTATCGTGTGCTTTCGCACAAGCCCAGGAGCGGGAAATCCTTCTCGGATTTTCCCATTCTGACACATATCACGGCGCTTTGTGTTTTTCCACCATCCATCCTCTCACTTTAACCACTGTACCCCGAGCAGGATGGCAACAACGGGTCCGCCTCCCAATGATTGTGGTAACCAATCTCGGCACCACTCGTGAGAGCGCAAGTGTTGGATTGAAAAAATCCCTGCGTTTTCTCCAAGACTTGTGGAACGCATTCAGGGGTTGTTGCTAACGACAAGAGGCCTCTCTCTACTCTACCCTTGCATCACCACAGGCAGGGTACAAAAACAGGGGAAATTTCTCTCCTCACAGAACTATCTCTTCCGCCTTTCTTTAATCCTTTTATTTTCTTCAGCTTTCTTTCGTTCCTTCCCCCCTCCCCCTGTAAAAGGGGAGAACACTCAGAGAAAAAAATCTATTTGTCCATGAGGAAAAGAAGTGGTGTTGTTACCATTGATTGGGAAATAAGTCCGCTGATTGCTTGAGACATTGCTCACTTCTCCCTAAATCAAAATGATAAGATTAACGCACAACGGTGTTTCCACCTCTCATAAAATCCAAGTGCTCCCCATAAAAAGCCCCTTATCATTTTCAATCACTTTTCCATATTTGAAATTGGGTGATATCGCTGAGCCTCCACGCACCATATATATTTGGGATTGTAAATAGATCGAAATCAATTATCGAAATCAATGTTGGGTCGTTTTTTTTTTCTGCCGTCTCTCCCACCTCCTTTTTGCTATTTTGGTTAAGTGTGTGGCTTTTTTTTAGAGAACATGCGATGCTCTAGTGCGCCACTTGACATTTTCAGGGTTATTTTTCACGAAAAATATTGGAGTTAAAGTGAATTTTCTTACATCAGCACATTCCTGGGGTGTGAGCAAGTGCAAATTATAAATTTTGGCAATTTGGAAGTAAATCAGAGAAGAAAAATTTAGAATTGTTTGAAAAAGTTAGGTTAGAATTTTCTTTTTTATTAAATTTTCATTTCGACCGTTAAATTTTTTTATTGCAATGAAATATATAGAGTCAATGAAAGTCAAGAGGATTAAATAATACAAATTATTCATAAAAACTATTAAAATCTGTGGAAATTAAAATTAAAATGATTCTTCCATTTAAAATTAAAAGGGAATAGTATCTCTGAGATTTTTAGGAATAATAAATAATTCCCTTTAGGTTTTTCTTTACACTTAAAACGTTTTAACGGAAAATTTGACACCATATCGCATTTTCAAAAATAAGTATTTATCAAACGGTTGCGAATTTCCTAAAACTATTAAAATGTCAAGAATCTTTTTCCGTGAGCAAAGAAGAATATTATCAAACAAACTATTTTCATTCCATTTTCTTCTGAGTACAAAACAATCTATCTATTCTTATAGTGTGAGTATAGAGTGAAAAAGCATAAGTTGTACTACCCTGACAAAATGGGGGAGACAAAGCGGATCTTGAAGAGGGTTAAGCTATAATCTTTTCCATTTCACTTTTCAGCTTCATTTCATGGCATTCCCGATTGAAGAATGGCGCTCCTCACGAGATAACTTTCGTGGCTGCACCACACAAATCGCTTCCGTTTCTTCTCCTTCGCGCCACTCACACTCGCACGCTATCCCTCGTGCGCCGCGTTCTTTTTTTTATTCATTCGTTCGTCTCATGCCGGATACGGGAGTGATTTTCTCTGAGTGTGTGAATCCGTCGACCGCCCAGAACAAACACTGAGACACGAAGTTTTTGGGATTTTTTGCACCAGCCGTTCGTTTCAGTGTATTTCCAGCGACGACATGGAGGGGATTTCCACACTGAAAGGCGGAGCTTGAAAATCTGTTGCTCTTTCTATCTGTCACACTCGCCGTCAGCAATCTACCATGTCCGCCAAGCTGGGCAACGAGCGCTATCACTGCAAGATTTCAGTATTCGACGTGGTTTTGCCCAAAACGGGTTGCGGGTGAGAATTTAGAGAAACGAAAGCGCGCGATCTTAAAACCGTCTTTATTTTTTTTTTAATAAAACCCCCAAATGCGTGAGTGAGACAAACCTCTGAGAAAGTGACGATGAGACAGACAATTGTTCAGGAAAAACTCCAGAATACTGATTTGTGCTACTAAATGCTCAATTCGCAAAAGTAGTGTTAATCCGCGCTCCTACCGCTCAAGTCATCCGTACATGACTCGTGAATAAGCTCCTTTTCATCGCGTGTGAACCACAAGGGTTGTGCATCCCTGAGAAATGCTTAAGAGGATTTTTGGGACTTTTATTTGAGAACTTGAAGAGATAAATTAAAAAAAAATATATTAATTTTAAAATATATTATGAACATTGCTGACCGGAAGGAGAGAATTGTTCTGAAGATGGAAATTGGGGAATCATCAGTGCATTTGCCACTTGATTTTAGTGTCAGTGAAAAGAACCATTTTAGCAGACAATTGAGTAGTGAAGCCAAATCAATGATGCTAACACAGCAGAATGGTTCAACATCAAGTGCTTTCAAAGTAGTTACGCCAAAAGGGAAATCCGACGGTAAGTTCAAACTATTTTGTAGTTAGAATTTTGTGAGATTTAAAAAAATCTTTAAAAAAGCATTTTTTTTAAATTCATTTTTTTTCGAATAAGTTCTTAGTTAATGTAAGGAGGTATAAAATATAGAAGAAAATCCTCCTTGAATCTAAAGAAAGGACTTTAATCATTTTGTAGTTTATGAAAGTGCTAAGAATTAAATTTTATTACTTTTAGCAGAAGGAAATCTTAAGAAATTTTTCTTGGTAATATAAAACATTATTTCTAACAAAATCTAATATTAAAATGTTTGAGCTTTTCAAATCGGATAATTATTTAAATAAATCGGAAATTTTCGGTTAAACAAATAAAACTGATAAAGCCTTTAAAGTCTGATTGATTAAGGCATATTTTACAATATTTCTGAATATAATAAAGTTTATTTAAGTTAAATTAAATTGCTTTAATTTTAATTGTGTTTAAGACACGTCACAAATCGTAATATTTTTATTTTATTTTTATGCAAGATTCCTATTATCTAAAACAGTTTAAAATTTGACTTAAAACAAGTTAATTTTTTACGTTTTCTCTGCAGTTTTTTTTTTAGCAAAGTTAATTTATTTTATTTATTTAATTTATTTAAAAAAAATGTCAAATTCATATAATTCGAAACGAAATAAATGTTCAAAACCTCCTAAAGCTCATAAATTTCCTTTGACTTTGGGAGTTGCAATGGGGTTGGTATGTGCCCCCAAGGGACCATTCTAAAATTGAGCACATATCCTTTGAAAGTCTCTTCGGGATGGGCCACAACAGAGTTCACAAGGAAAATTACAGAAGCAATTAGAGACGTTCTGGGAGATGTTGTGTGACACATTTTCCGCATCCAAAGAGTGCAACAGATGGGAGAGGAAAATACTTCGTGATGAACTTTCATTGCAAACTTCCAGAGATGTTGTTGTTGCTGGGTAGGAAAATGGGAAACCAAAGACTCCACCCCAGCTTCATATAGGGATGTGTCCACTCGGAAGGGAGAGAGGATGAGGTGGAGCACATGATGGCCAAATCCCATGTCAATTGCATTAGGCAAAAGGGATTTTGCATTTGAAACCACTAATTAATCCATGTGTGCGTTTCCCAAAAACCACTTTAAGCCATCCTCCCCCTCCTGTCCGTCACCCACCCACATACCTCATTCCGCGGAAATAGCAAATTGAAAGCTCAACCACACAGGCACTGAAAGCTTATTGTTTGAGCTTTTTTTTTAATTGCAAAAATATTAATATTTTGTCACAAACAGTACCCAGTTAATTGGGACATGTGTACGGGCGGGGGTGTATTTTGATAAACAACACAGATGAATTATAAAAGGGAAATAATGCATGGTGTGAGAAATTAAAAACACAATCCATACATATTTATTCATGTAATCATAAATCATGTTGCATATAAATTTCCCAATTGAAAATATTCGAGATATTTGTAGGTATACGTTTCTGTAGTTAATTTATTTTTGCACTCTGTATGCAGAGATCCCCATGGGATATGAGAAAATAATTCGCATATGATTTTTTGCTTTCATCCCTGATCAAAAAAAAGTAAAACCCCTCGGTATCCCCCAAATATTTGCGGGGGTTGATATAGGTATTTATGGAAATTTCAAATGCAAGAGGGAATTTTATTCGATAATTCCCCAATTATTTCCCAAGAGAGATACTTTTGTACAGGATTTCGCCTTTTCCAGTACGAGAAAATGTGGATTAAAATCAATATTTTCTTTGCTTAGTGTGGGGGTGCCAGTGGGGTAGTACACCGTGTGCAAAATCTGATGTTCTTCATGAAAAGAAAAAAAAATTCAGGAGCTTTCAGGAAGCTTTCATTATTTCTTTTGACAAACTATATAAGTTTAATTAATGAATTTTTGACGGAATTTTTGTAGAATGTTCTTTAGGAGTAATTTTCTCCTTCCGGGGACGTCAATAGGGGATGCGGGTTTAAAAGAAAAGAATACTTTCCCAAAGCTTTCGGTGTTTCACCACGACTTCTTCAGTGGTAAGATTGTCAGTTATTTGAACCCTTGTCAATAATCTCCTTTGCTTTGCAAAAGGAAAGGAAAAATTGAGAAAAATCGAGTGAAAATTCCCTGCCAATGTAAAATGCCAAGAGAACTGACAATTTTACCACTGAGGAAGGCGTGGTGAAACGCCGAAAGTTTTGGGAAAGGATTATTTTCTTTTAAACGCCCCCGGAAGGAGAAAATTACTCCTGAAGAACAAACTATATAAGCTCAAAAAGCAACCTCCAGAATATTCTTTTAAATGAATTCTATAGTTTATTTTCTAGATGGTTTTCCCCTCAACGTCCTGCCCATCTTATGTGCTACATATTTTTTCACTCTCTCTTTATCCTTGTTTTTCCTCTCTAGAAAACACATATAATATTTTTTTCCTATAAAATTCATCACCATCAGCACACAGATATATCTGGTTTAATTTGTCAAATAGCAAAGCCCAGTGCGTAATTACTTTTTCGTCATTTTCAATTAACTCCATACCATGAAAATTCCTAGGGATTACGTCCATTTTCCCTTTCCAAAAAGGGAAAAAATTGTCCTCTGTGTGTGGAAAAACTCCACAAGAGTGCGGGGATAGAAAAACTCTTTTGCGAGCAAAAAAAAAGTGTCATACGGATGGATAAAAGTTGCACATAGTGAGGATTTATCAGCAAAGAGAAAATATCATTACTTTTCCTCCCCGCACTTTTTTTTCTTCCAATTTTTCCACGAAGTTCCTCCACATATTGTGAAAAATCATCATTGAGATATTTTTAGCGACATCCTCTCATGTGAATTCCTCATGATTGAGATTATCAGCCGTGGAAAAAAGTGATTTCGCTGTGTTGCGAAAGATTTTTTTTGTTATCTCGTCAAGAAATGAAAAATTCAGCCATATGAGGGGCGAGAGAAACCAAAAAAAAGCACCGAAGCAATTGAAATTGTTCCAACGCGCGCAATTTATTAAGAGATTTCTCAGAGGGATTCACAGTAAGTCCCATAAATTATGTTGTTATGCGATATCTCATCTAAAAAATCCATCGACAATTTGGCTCCCAACACCCACGCCCGGCGAACTTCACGTGAAAAACAAATTCAATTTTTCGTGGGTATTTCGAAAGCTCTTTTTGGGCTTTTTTTTGGGAAAATTCCTCAATGAAACCATACCAATATTGCGATATATTTTATGAGGAATTCTTGCTTCAATTGGTTAATTAGTTGCTGGCGAGAAAACAAAAAGAAACATACGGCCACATATGGTGCTCTTTCACATTCGAGATTCATACAAAACTGGCAAAAAACTACAAATCTTTGACATTTTCAAATGGACCAAGTGTAAGACATTAATTATGCGTGAAGAGTAAGATATGAAAAAAAGTAATAAGGGGAATCTCTTTTAGAATCATCGCAATGTGTTATGCAGGGAGAAAAAAATGTAATAAAATGCCGGAAGACTTTGCTGTGTGCTCTACAATATCAATATATTTTATAAAATCTCCTTGTTGTTCTATAAAGTTTTAAGATAAAGAAAAACGTCGCTGGAATGCGGAAAAATCATTTTATAATTTTTATAGCTTTTAGGGAGATTTTATGATTGCTCACAATTTGTATAAAATTGTCAAGAAGCGCCCTAATCTTCCTTAAATGCCTAATGGGGTAAATTTTGAAAGATTAACAGGTTTAGGGGTTGGCCTAAATCTCTCACATTTTATTACCATTCGGGGTCAATCTCCAAGCAAAGCTTTTAGCTACAAAATGGGAAACTCTCAAAATTACTCTCAAAGCTCTTTGACATTTCCTCAACAACTGTCAACGTTAGTAACTTTCAAAATCTGACGGTTTCTTCCAAACAGATTTTATATAGTTTTACCAGATGCTAATCGCTAAAACCATTTGAAATCAATTTATCGGAAATGCTTCTGCAAAATGAATTAATAATAATTGATTAAAATAAAAAGTTTAAAAGATCATGACCCAGAAATTATAGGTACATTGTAGGTAGGCATCGATGAACTGCATTATAATAATAGTTTGCTAGCGATATAATTGGGGGCTTCTGGTGTGTGAGTAGAGTAAAGTGGTTGAATAATTCATTGATGTGCACCATGAGTAACGCACATGTGGCACGTGTATATTTTAAAGCGGAAGTGTTGACCTCTCATCCAAAACACCATGTAATGACATTAAGTGCTTGAACTCTTCACCCACGGGAGGATTTATTGTGATGTACTGAGTCTTGCGCAAAATCTATATGGGTAAAGCTATATAGAGAAAGACTCTCGTTAGTCATCCACCCGGCATGTATGATGTTCCCTTATTGGTGGCATTATTGATGGGCCTATGTGTCGCGTGCTATTTCCACCAAAAAAAAAACTGTTCCCATTTTCTTTGGATGATTTAAGTTGTGAGTGGCGTCATTTTTAATTGTGCAATTGAATTGAATATTAAGATAATCCCCAAAAACCATTTTCACCCATCAATCATCTTCTTGTGTGTGCGGTGAATTCGGTGTGCTGGTGCCGTGCATTGGTGAGGAGAAAAGCCATATTCAAATTGGGTATGACCCCAATGACTTCTGGGGTTGCCCATTTAATTGAATCCAAACAAGACGACACAGTCAAATTAGTTCCCATAGCAGTTTGATGCTTTCGATAGTTCATACACTATACTATTTAATACAAATCAATAAGATTTATTTTCCCTTTTCCACCCTCCCGCACGTTTCTCTCTCTCTCTCTCTATTGATGCTCTTTTTATTTACTTAAATATATAAGCCATATAACAAATTGACTTCATATTTTTCTAATAGGATTTAACCTTTACCCCCCTTCCCATTCACCACTGAGGAAATCTTTCACGTGCGGAAAACATCTTACATGAAGAAGAGAGAAAGAAAGAAAAGACGATGCGATATGACATTGGTTCACATTAATAAAATATAAGATAATTCTGATTTGTGTCCACAAATTGATTTTCTTCCATATGACTTCTTCTCTTTGCCAAAGATATATAATACGATTTGGTTGTGTTGTAATTGAATCAACGAGAAAATGATATAAAACATTTATAAAAATCCTAATACGGCGGCCCAGAAGAATTTTCTTCCACACAGGAAATTAATCGGCAAAACTAGTGGCGCACAAAATGGATTTCTGTCATCACCATAGCATATTTTGGGCATGAATTATTTCTGTATGTTGTACTTGATTCTTAAATTTCACAAAATCTTCATCCGGTACTTTGGGAAGCTCAGCAAAAAATTGCTCCAAAGACGTTACTCGCATTGAATGGGGAGAATGCTTGAGGAAAAAAAGACCACATGTTTGACGAGAGAGTTTTTATCTGCGATTTTTGTAATGAAACTCGCAAAGAGTTTAAGCGGAGCTCTGTTGTAATTTAATAAAAATTAGTTTTTTATGAAAATATTTTCGATTTACGATTTAAATAAAATTTCAAACAAATGTCAAAAAGCATGACATTAGCAAATGTCAAAAACATGACATTTATTGCTTTCAACGAGCAAAGCCGACCGCTCCCGAACTTTGAATTCAAACACTAATTAAGTGTTTTTCGCAAATAATCAACTGTCACCCCAAAATCGCTCAATTTTTGGCACTAATTGCCCAATAATTCACATTCAATTCATCAGGATGAGCATTTAATTGAATTATTGGATTTCAAAATCATAGATGTGACGTATACGCCTTGTGAGACTCAAAATAAATTGAACAACCAAAATAGCTCGCTCCAAGTTTAGAAGAAAAAATTATCCAAATGAAGCATATTTGTTAATTTTTGGGCAGACAAGCAAACAACAATAAAAAAATTATTTCTTCTTCACCACCATAAAGAATATTTTTCGTGGTGGACAATGCTTAATTAATTCAGTTGTTATGTTCCATCGCGCATAGGAGAAGAGAGAAATTCGTCTTGATGAGTCAAGAAAATTGACAAAAGCCTCAATCTCCGGCGGCGGCGGTGTCGCCACGCGATGTAAAAAGATGAATCTTAAATGGTTAAATGACAGAGTTATTTGATATTCACATGATTTACTGAGCAGCAATCAAAATTTTCCTCCTCTCACCAAGAAAAGCAACGCAACCAAGCCAAGCTTCGGCCTTTTCAGTGTAATTAAATCGAAGCATTTTTTAATTAAAATAGATTTTGAGATTAATTTTTTCCTCTCTCAGTTGATGGTGTTTGTGTGCCTTCACCAATTTTCAACGAAACTGCGCTGAAAAAGGGAAATTAAAGGGACGCCAATGAAGATTACACAGTCATGCCTCCTAATGAAAATTTTATTAATTCCATTGAATCACACGCAAGTGGTGATTGTTTTTGCTGGTTGTGGCAATTGAGCTAGATTGTGTGATGGAGGATGTTTTCAGCAAGAAAATATTATCTTCTTTGCTCAATCACGGATACGATAGTGTTTGGTTTTATAAATTAATTGGGAATGCTTGTTGATTATTTTTGAATTTAATTTATAGATTTTGAAATTAAAAAAATATTTCTTTTGAATTTCTATTTCAGTTCTCAATGGCGGAGGAATCCCATTACTTTTCAATGGAAACTTCATGAATCCATACAGATTTATGAATCCTATTGCACCCCGAGTTATCGCTTCTGGGATTACAGATCTAACTAATGGCAGTGATGGACAAAAGTGCAAAGGTAAGATCCCCAAAGCCGAACTTGAAAAATTATAAATTAACCTAAGATTAGGAATAAGATATTAGTAGATAAGAAAAACTTGAAATTAAAAAATAGCCAAAAAAATTTAGATTCACCTTAAAAACCTAAAGTCTAGATTAGTTAGAACTTACGTTACGTTAAATGGGGTTCGGAGACTTTCATCTCCTGTGCACTGCGGCCCATGTGGGCCTATTGTGCATTAGTTAGAACTTAAACCTAGAATTTAAAAAAAATTAGGCCTAGCTTAAGAAAATAAATCAAGCTTAAATTTCTCTGAATTATTTACTCTAAAATATTTAAGTCGTATCTTGAATCAGACTTAACCTGTTAAGCTAGGCCTAAGCTCTTCATTCTAGACTAACTAAGTTTTTCTAAACTATATAGACTTTTGTTATTAAATCTTTATTGGATTTAATTAAAATTGAAACAAGCAATCATTTTTTTCCTTTTTGCTTTTTGCAAGTGTGCTAAAATCGCGATTTCATTATGATACAAGAGAGGGAGAGAGAAGAAGTTTAATGTTCAAGTGCGCAATGGAATTTGTTTAAAGCAATACCAAGTACATATGTTAGGTACTTTAAAACTTCGTATATACACATAATATTTTATCAAAAGGCAAATTCTGTGTATGAAGTGATTTAAAGTGTAGTGTGGGGTGAGGGGTTTAGCAGCTCGTGGAGTAATAAAATTGAATGAACTCTGGAGATTTTATTGTATTTCCAATTCACTATCATCGATATCTATTAAATTTATCCCACACTCCTACACATAATTATTGAGCTTTACCCACAGAAAAAAAATAATAAAACTTTATCAGGTGTTTTGAGTCATAGAGAATTTTTGCCAAAGAGCAATCGCGGGGCATTTCTCATTCAATGATCCTAAATAGTCTCACCGCATAGCCTGTGTGGAGTGTGCTATGCAATATTATGACTGATTTTAATTAATTTTATCTGGGCCGAAGCTACAAATACACCATAAATAATATTGATTTTTTGGGAATGACGGAAACTTTTTATTGCATCCAATCGCGAGTATGAAAATTTATTGCTATTCTTTTGCCGTGTGTGGACTTTTTTTTTCGAGGGAGCTCCTATCGCTCACATACTTGGCATTTACCTACAGCCAGCACCTAATCATGCTTTTCTCGTGGGTGTGTTTTTTCAGGTTACTCTCTGTGTACCTTCTCACGATGAGAAAATTCCTGGAAAATCATAATGCAACATTCTTCCACACACTTTCCAGGTTTCTGGAGCAAAAAGAAAAAAAGAATTTGGGAGGAAATGCAAAGAAAAACAAGTAAAAAAATTGAGAGCAATGTGCAAAAGGCCACGATCAATTGAAAATCAATGACTAAAACGGAAGCTTCCAATTGAGAAATGGATGCATACTTTCACTTAATCCGCATCTCATTCACTGTACGTTAGAAAATAGAGTGCAAAAGAATTTCCCGCAAAGGGTACTCTACACAAACACTCCACATTCCCGCTTTTGCCTCACATTCTCCCGCGGGGGCTATACGCGGGGTAAAAGGTGGGAGACCTTATTTAATTGGGAAATCACGATAAGAAGTGAAAATCTCAAAATTGCCCTCAAAAATTCCACGAATAGAACTAACTTTGGTGGAAAAAAAGCCATAGATTGTGCTGGTGGTGTGTTTATATTGAATATCGAGATTATGGGTGGGATTCATGATTCCATATGAGTGATTTATTGGCTCCCGATCAGTCCACAAAAAAAATTATTCCCCCAAATCAACAAACGATGAGTGAGAGAAGAAGGTTTCCATTTTTTTTATTAATCATACGATTGAGGGGAGAAATCGCGCGTTATCTTGTCAAATTTCATATGTTCTGTGTTGATAAGGAAATGTACGCCATTATTTTTGCAGTAGGTAATAGCAAAAGGGAATTGCAGGAAAAATTGCAAAGGAAACTTAAAAGAAAATAGAAGAAAAAATATTAAATAATCTTAATCAGTTTCTTATGTAAAAAATAGATTTTTCCGGTCAAAATCTTTTAGGTTCTTTTAAAAATTAGAGATTATCAAATTCTTTGCATTATCTCTGAGTTTTCCTGATTTTCCAGTCATCGCCTGGGAGAGGATGTTTCCTCTAATAAAGTAAATTTACTTCCCAAAGCTTTTAAACTTTATTTGGGCCTTCCGAAAGGTTGAAAGCTTTGGGAAGTAAGTCTACCTTATTGAACGAAATGCCGACGATCGGAAAATCAGGAAAATTAGAGATTCACACCAGGGGCTGTATTCTCTAAGAGTGAAAATCTCTCGTGATAAACTCCCGTAAGATTTTCCCAATTTTCACATTTCTTTTAAAGCGCTAAAGCCTTCAGGAGTTTATCACGGGAGTTTTTCACTTTTAGAGAGTTCATGCCCAAGAAAAATAGGCAGATTATCTCTGAGGATCGTTGCTGTTAAGTGAAGATCGATCGTACATTTTAGCTTAAATCTTCTACAATTTATCCTTAAGATTACATAAATTTATGAGATCTTTCTCAAATCTCTTTGAGTTATTTTTGAGTTAATTCAGGAATAATCAAAAAAAATATCATTTAGAGAAAAGAATTAAATAAGCTTCAATAAAACTTTTGTTTGAATTTTTTAACTGCCTCCTCACAGAGTTTTCCAACAAATTAACCAACTCAATGAGGATTATTGACAACAATATTTCCCCATAGATACCCAAAGAGTCCATTTTAAGTGATTTACAAGCGGACTAATAAGAAATTTCCAATAGCACGTCATAAAATCAGAAGAGAGCAAATTTACGCAAGCCCACCTTGGTGACTCTTTTGCAGAAAAAGTAGGTACTGCGTGTGCGAGGAAATGAAGTGTCTCACACTTTTTATCAATCCTCAACCTCTTTTCACCGTCGTCGTGGTGTCAAAAGTGCGCGATAGTTAAATACAATATTTATCCATTGGGTGTTACACCACACACTTTTTCTGCTCCTCATCTTGTCACACCAAGCAATAAAAATTGTTATCGATGAGGTGTCATAAAATGGGGATTTTGTCGAATGCTATTTGGGGTTTATTTTCTATTTAAAATTTGATTTTTCATTTTCTCCCTCCCCCGCACAACAGACCATTCTTCTACGCCGCGTACAAGCTTTTGAATATTCTTCAGTCTTTGGGGGGATTTTGTGGGGTGATCACGCGGATTTTTCTCTGCAAAATTGTACTGCATTTGTCGCGCGTGAGAAAACACCTCTCGCGTGTGATTTATCACACAGAGGCGCACAGCCAACAAATCAATGTGTGGTGAGTTGTTGGAAAGCAAAAAAAAAAAAAGAAATCTTCCATATCTTCGTATCAATTTCCACAGTTGAAATTTTTTCTTCACTGCGCACGATATCTTATCACCTCGGCAGGAGGATTAAGTGCAATGTGTGATAATACTTGATTTATACCAATTAAGTGTTTAATATTATTAGCATATGCTCTCGCGTGACATCCCACATTGTACCCAAATGGATTTATTTTTCATACAGAAAAAACATTTATCTATCAACCCTCATCCGCTTTGATTTTTTTCGCTGTTATTTAACTCCAAACAAATGTGGAAATTCGGTGGGAATTTATTTAAGAACAAATATCATAAAATTCAAATGCATTTTTTGATTTCTTCGGAACTTTGATCGCTTTTTCTTCAAAAAAATCTATATCATGCAGCTTGTTGATTTCTTTGGTGTATGGAAATGATTTTTTTTACGTATGGTTTTATGACTTATTTACCAAGAGATATTCATTGATTTCTCTTATCACATCCAACACAAACGTCTCAATCACCACATTTTCACAGAGAGATTTTCTAATCATCAAATAGAGTCATTGTGATGTGAATAATATTTCAATTGAGACCTATATAAACCCCTCATGTTACACAACCCTCTTCGGCGTAGAAGACATGTGTGTGGAAGCATTCAATGAGGGTCCCAATGAAGACAATTGCAATGCAATTGAGGCGTACTAAAAGTCGAAAAGGGGGTGGTGGTATGAGGTTGAGGCGAAAAAAGAGCAATATTTCGATACATATTTAAAATAAATGCGCATAATAAAATATTCAATACCGTAAATAATCAAAATAAACCTCCCCCAGGGTTATCATGACACACAGGGGTTGGGAGGAGTGAGTGTGAGCATTGCAGCGGGGGTTGAGATGAAGAAAAACCACCACAGAGTAAATTGGACCAAGGGATGACTGCATGAAAATTCAGGGGGTTTATCAATTCTCATGAAAAATGCTACACATTTAATTTTTCGATCATGAATTTAGCTTGTTGGTTAAAGGTTCTAAATGCTGTAAGTGAGATTAATTATATTATCCATAAAGATCCAAAACAATAATTTATTTGTTTATTACAAAAAAAATATGAAAATGATTAATTTTAATAGAAAATCTCTGCGAATTTAATTTAAAAAAATCACCTAAAGCCAAAAGTTTTATATGAATTGCAGAGATTTCTTTTAAAGAATAAATACACAACTAGAGCAGTTAGAAGATAATTCTAATCCCAAAATTTTCAAATGATAAACCCCTTTGAAAAATCTGCTAGAGAAGCTCTAGAAGAGAGAAAATCAGTCACAGAATTTTCACTTCTCTCCCTTTCCGTTTTTTTTGCCTTTCAAATGGTTCTCCCTGGAAAATTGCGAGGGTGGGAATGAGATGGGTGTATGTAGACGAGGGGTTGAAAATACAATACATGAGGGATATTATTGTTATTTTGGGGTTTACGAAGATTACTCACATTGTTATTTGTACAACTTGTTTTATTGTTTTGGTGCGCTTTTACCCCTAT
This sequence comes from Lutzomyia longipalpis, assembly GCF_024334085.1. NCBI lineage: Eukaryota > Metazoa > Arthropoda > Insecta > Diptera > Psychodidae > Lutzomyia > Lutzomyia longipalpis. The sequence goes on from NC_074708.1 coordinate 761,313, forward strand.
TTTCAGCGAGAGCAATGCCATCTCTTCCGCCGTACACCTGTCGACCTCTCATTGAACTTTCCTCCCCAAAAGTAATTTTCCCATTGTATGGAAAATAAATAACATTCGTGGGTTTTAGTGTTAAAATTTAGAATTTAGATCAGAATCTCCATCCCCTTTCCCCGCGAATATATTATTATTTCTTAAGGAAATTCCAAGAAAATATCCATCCTTAATGGTTTTCGCAACAATTTTCCTCAAAGAGAATTTCTAAAAGTGGGTAAGTGCTTCGGAGAGATAGAGAGAGAGAATTCTATAAATAGACGCGATAATTTGAATTCAGTTGAAATCTCACCCCCTCAAAGCCCTCTCGGTGTAATAACAATTACACGGCTTTGCTGCAATCAGATGGATGATGATGTGAATTTCTTCCACGGTGTTGAAAGTAAATAAAACATCTGTTTTAGCCGACGAGCAATGCATAGTAAATGGGGCATGCAGAGAAGTCCATATGGACTATCAATTCTCAAACGCCAGGGTTGAAAACAATTTGGCAATTTCCTAATTCGCCACGGACATTGCGACAGTGATGCGCATGAAAGGGATGAAGAAAATTGCAATGAAATTTTTGAAATTGAAGGGGCTGAACAAACACACAATCCCCTTTTGATTTTTGGCTGTACTGCCGAACCTATCAACCCTCGAGTAGGGATTGCATTCGTCTCACCGATAAATGCTACAAATTACACCCCAACACTTGGCTGTGTGTGGATTTTTTTGCACATGACCTCTACTGTGGATCAACCCTCATTAATCACGCGTGTTTTTGCCACAAAAGCTCTGACGGATTCTTTTTTTTCTCTACAATTTCTTCATCCAAAAACTAGATGAAATAAAATTCGGCGTGAATCGCCTTGTGGAACGAGTTGATTCAGAAGATGAGGACAACAACAACAGCACGTATCAGCATAAAACACCACCATCTGTTTGCGATTCACCATCAAACTTGAGTATTGTGCGCGTAAAGTCACGATCGAGGAGTCGCACCAAATCACCAGAGGGCTCGAGGTCGAGATCAAGTTCACCAGAATTGGAAGTTGATTCACCGCCACCGCCTAGAATAGCTGAATCACCCACAACGGAAATCTCCAGACAGGTACGGATTTAATTAATTTTTCTTTTTTAAATAAATTTTTTTAAAGCACCATTTTCCCCCATTTTCAGTTAGCTAAAAAGTCTGAGGCATTTTCGGTGTCAGCCTTATTGCGACAGGATCAACCTAAAGCCTCGAAATCTCCCACAACTATTTCCAACACCTTTGATATGCTGAGGTGAGTTACGAAAAGAGAACAAAAGAAAAGATCGTAGGAGATTAAATTCTAATTAAAATATTTTTCAGACCAAATTACCCCCCAATGTACGATCACAACATGTTACCCCGACCCCTGTTCCACCCCTTCCCATGGATAGCAGCAGTGGCTCTTCAGCAGGGGCAGCAGGTTGCAAATTCACCCTCCAAGTAATCATCATCCACCATTTAATCCATCCCTCTAGTTCTTTCGAGGAAAAAACTAATGTTTTTCTTCTCTCAAATTGAATTTTTCCCAGCTATCACCCAACGACAAGTGAGGACTTTGTGAGATTTCGTAATTTTATGACCCAAACCGCCACGGGTGGTGCATCCGGTAATCATTTAAACTTCACCCATCCCCATCATGTCCATCACCATCATTTCTTCATGCGTCAGGGCATGCCACCGCTAATTGGGGACATTTTCTCGTGCATCAAGTGCGAAAAGAACTTCTCAACGGCACACGGATTGGAAGTCCACGCCCGGAGGTCCCACAACGGGAAGCGCCCCTTTGCATGTGAATTGTGCAACAAAACATTTGGGCATGAAGTTAGTCTTAGTCAACACAGGTTAGCATACAAGAAAAAATAAATATTCTTTTCCATGCAGCAAAAGGAACAAAAAATTCACACAAAATTGACCAATTATTTAGGGCTGTGCATAATGTAGAAAAGGTTTTCGAGTGCAAACAGTGCGGAAAAGCCTTTAAGAGATCGAGTACCTTGTCAACACACCTCCTTATTCACAGTGACACGAGACCATACCCGTGCTCCTTCTGTGGCAAGAGATTCCACCAGAAGAGTGACATGAAGAAGCACACGTACATCCATACTGGTGAGTTTTTATCTTTCTTTTTTTCCAATCTTTTGAAGATTTTTTAAAAATATCTTTAATGAAATAAATTTCACCAATAGTGCTGCATTAAAATTTACTATTTTTTTAAGAAAATAGAATACATACTTTTGTATTATCTCATCAACTGAATGAGATATATACTGAGCATACTTAAAAAATCTTTTCTTAAGTTTTCTTGTGAAAAAAAATTAATTTTTAAATAATTTTCATTAATTTCCTTCCTCCCAATGGATCCCTAAATCCCACTTAAGTTCATTCTATATATAATTCACCCTTAAGTACTATTTTCGGGACGGGAAACGTATATAATAAATGTCGTAAATGCGAGAAATGGCACCGAGAAGCAGTGAATGGAAAATGCAAATGATTTTAATTGACGACATACGGTGACCTGAATAAAAATTACTTCACCACCACCCCCACCTACACACACACCTAGTTTCAGGGGCGGGGGGGGGGTGCTCAAAATCAGAGTGTCACGAATGTGAATCTCAATCGGGCGGTGGTGTAAATTGCACAAGGATTTAGTGACATTTAATTGGAAAGCTCATCCTTATTATTCTCGCTATATACGGGTGTGACACTCTGTTTCATGGAATTTAATTTGCATTTTATCCCCCCTATTTTGTGTGGGTGTGTGGGCGCAAGAAAAAAAATTTGTGCTCCGGATTCACGATCTCTGGCATCTCTTGGCATGGAGTTTAATTCGGAATGAGGGAGGTGTAGTATACTGTTGTGTAGCTTCTGTAGCTCTGGGTGAGATCACAAAATACCCTGCCTGTGTGTGCAATTAATCACATTGCGAGAGGCAATGTGTCAAGTGAAGGATGTTTTGGGGATCGTATCCTTCGTGGATTCATCATTAAACCCTTTTCTTGCTAAAGGCATTTAATTTATCCCAGCTCCTCAACACCTTAACGCGATACTGAAAGTTATTTCAATATTAAATTATGTGCCCATTTATCGTGAGCCTTTCAACCCCATCCCTCACACTCTCTCTGCTGTCTCTCTGTGCTAAAGGAGCTTCCTGGTTCTCCGTACATAGCCTGGGAAATTTCCTTGGAAATTTCGCACCGAATTAATCGAGATAAATCAAGTGAATCTGTTTAATTGTCGACTTCTTGGAAAATTCATAGCTCCCCCGTCTTGGAGAATGAATTTAAGGGGTGAATTTTGGGGGTGAAGGGTGGCAAACTGACGTGAATATGGTGCGGGGAAACACAGAGAGAGATTAAAACTGGTTTAATGTGAGCCCCTAAATCAAGTTGTCTGTCTCGGTGGAAGAGGAAATGCGGCATGAGGGAGGTACGAAAATGGATGCTTTTCCTGCTGAATGAGGAGAGAGAAAACCCTTTTTACCACCCCATTAAGGTTTTCCAAAAAGGGCTGGGATTTTTCGGATTGTTTCTTGCAGAGAAAAGCTCCAACTGTTTAGGAGCTTTTTGTTCCAAGTTCTCCAAATTTTTTTTTGCTTTCTCCTGTACACCAAGATATTTTCCCTCCATAAATTTAATAGGAAACTACCTTGAGATTTTCTCATATAAATTCCTACGTTTTTTTCTTCACCATGATTTCCATTTTTTTTCTTCTTTTATTTGAGTTTCGAGGGATGGGGTGTACCCCCTTGTGGCAGATTTCAAGCACCATAGAAAGCTCTGGGATTTTAATCAATAATTTTTCAAGCATTTTTTATCCTTGTGAGATTCATTCCTCATCCTCCACAACCGCATTGCCAGTACACTGTATAAGGAATATAAACCTCAAACCCTATTTTGGGTTGGTGGTATGGGGGAAACGTTGGTGTTTTCCACCCACAGAGAAAGGGGGTTGTGCAGGCGGAGAGAAATGGCGCGGGAAGAATCTTGAGAGCAAAGTGCCAGTGAATAAAATTTCAAAGAGCAGTGCTTTGAGGGAAATGGTGGAAAATGGAAATTATATTGTGGGGTGGAGCCACACAACCAAAAGCATCATCATTTTGCACCGCACACACATAGAGAGTTGGAAAGGATATATAAAATGGGAAAATCACCCCCCAAATGCGGGTGGGAAATGTGAACCCTGAAATGGGGGATGGGCTGTCTGGTGAGGAAGCGAGATAGAAGAGCGTGCAAACCCTCCTGGGATGGAAGAATTGCAGCAAAATGGTGAGTATTTTGTCAGACATACATTCACTCTCGCCTTTTCTGCATACAACCCCCCTGTTGGTGTGTGCAAAGAACCCTCACGGAACCCTTTCTCCATAACCCACGACGAGGGATGAGAGAAAAAGGGTTTTATGGAAAGTGCAGAATGCGGGGATTTTCCGAGTGCGCGAACTCCTCCCGAGACGTAATTCATGGCACCCGCACCATCAGCCCCGGTGTTGGCCTATCCCCGCATGAATTATTTACTAATTAAAGCCATGGAACTTCCCCGTGGCTGTCAGTGGAGCAATTTATGGTTCTATACTTCTCCGAAAAGCACCCCCAACGGCCCCTTTCCCCATTCATACCAGGGCTATGCATTTTATGAAATAATGGGGAGTATGTGTGGACGATATTGCCGACGAAAGGCAAAGTCTCCTCCCGAGACAATCCATTTTCACAACCCAACAGGCAGAATTCAACCCACAATGATTTATGCACTCACGCAAGATATGGAGGGAAATGCAGCATGGAAAATGGTTGGAAATCCCCAAGTTGGGTTCAATTAAATCAGGCTCTTAATCATTTTGGGGTCTTTCAAGGGAGATTTAGCGCACAGCCATTTCTCACTCAGCAATATGCGAACTTTGGAGCTTTCGGGCTCTCTCATCATCCCTCTCCCCTCCACCCCCCTTTCACCCAGAGCATAATTTGGAGCACTACTCAAAATGCTTTATTAATGTGAAAGCTCTGCAATGGAGGTTTTCTAAAAGAAATTAATTTTTCTTTTAAAAAATTTCCCGAAACTTTTTCCTGAATTTCTCCCACTCTGTGAAAAATTTTCTCTACACCCCCACATTCAGGGAGAAATTTCAATCTCATTCGCGAGTAACCCTCATTTTGTAATTCCTTCGCACCCTCCCAGCGTGTAATAGAATTCAACTCGACAGACACATAACACTCGGATTTTTATGTCACTAATTACAAAGAAGCTCTTTTCCTCTGGTTTTGCAAGAAGTGGAAATTGAAGCAGAAAATTGTCTGTGTATATGGCATCCCCCATCCCTTTGCACCTGAATCATCAAGAGATTCACTTTGTGATTTCCATGGCATTGCGTGAAATTTCCGATGATTCTGATAATATTTTCTCGAGGGGTAGTTCACAACCCCTCAATGGTAGGCACTCCGAAGGGAAATATGTATAGTTGGTGATTTCCTGCGTGAATTGTGTTGAAGCATTTTGCATCGCAGCAGGATATCCTCGGGAAAACACTCACAGAGATTTTTGCCAGATGATCTCCATTTGTCACTCCTCCCGGGAGATAATTCATTGCTTGGTGAATTCAATTAAGACCATTATGATATCGCCAAAGCAATTAATGTCTTTTTTTCTGGCCATGAAAGAGGGAGAGAATGGGGGTGAAATCTCATCGATTTTTCACTTATTTTAATGAATTTTTTTTCTCTCTCCTAGATTCCATGCCCAAAAATTCGTCCATTCGTCAACTTCTTGTAGCCACATACCCCAGACATTAAAGCATAATTCTTTTCTTGTCCTTTGCGCCTCTTGTGGGGGTGATTTTTCCACGTAATCCTGTTACATTTTTTTCCCAAGCAAACACAGACAAATGCGTCCAACATCACCGGGAGAAGTAATATCAATTCAATAAAACTGTAGAAATTGCGCTTGAAATTTGATCTTATTTGGAATTTTTCCTTCCCCTTCCGAAGGTTGATTTTTGTGATGTGCGCCAACCGAAGAACAAATCCTCAAATCACCCCCCTTAGGATAAATATACGCAGTGGTGATGTGCAAAAAAAAAAGACATCGCAAAGATGAGAAAATTAAATTACAACCTCCCTGCAAATAATTGCCTCAGATCATTCACGCATTTTGCCATTCAACCACATTTGATGTACATTTTTGGACCCTTTTTTGCCACACAATGATTGTCGCCTCAGAGAGATTACAGATGATTAACTATTGATTTGGAAATTGATTTTGGGCAATACACAGTATAGTGTGTGAAAGAAAGCCCTCGAGGCGCCAAATTGATCTAATGTGAAGTGAAACAGCATGGAATCTCATCTGCTACACAGAGTTGATCATGCTTTAAATAGATTTTAAGATAATTTTCTTGAAATTCATTTATTTTTGAAACAAACAAAAATGAATAAACTTCTTTCCTTATAACATTTAACATTCTTTTCTTTACTAATTGGTAAGATTAATTAAAAAGAAAAATAAAGTTCAAATGTCAAGGAAAGGAGTTTATTCATTTTTCGTTTTTCATAAAATGTTTGATTGAATTAAATCTTCAAGAAACTCCCAAGATCTAAGGTATGAATTAAGGAATTTCTTTTAGTGGAAAGATTGACATTTCATGATAAAATCTCAAATCTATAAAACATCCCAATCATCTCATATTGTAGGTGGATATCATCCTAAATGGTGGATTAGAAATGTAGCAATGTGAGAAGCCCTCAGAATAATACCACTATAGTGTCGGATGGGCTTTGCGTGTGTGTACAAATTAAAGTGACTTCTCCATGTGGGAATAATACTAACTAAACTATACTATAGAAGAAGAGATAGATGGGCTTGAAATGAGTGAGAATCGCCCGCAGAGTCACTCATTGATGATTATTTTCCTTCAACGCAATGGAATATTGCGTCAATATTCACCCTGAAACAGCACGCCAATGGGTACAAAAAGGGGTTGCACCGCACTCCCCCATCCTCATGCACACACATCATCTGGCTCAGTTGGGATTGTGGTGAAAACCACCAGAGTCAGTGTCAATGAGACGCACAGAGTTAACCAAAGCGCAAAAACCATATATATAGGGGGCAGGAGGGATGTTGAATTTAAATTACAACGAGGGGTGTGCAAAAAGGCAACACCATTGCGCACCACTTGAAAATAGCACACAATATTGCCTCAATGGGGAGGCTGGAATTGCCCTGCTTTTCTCTTACACACAACATATGGCTAAAAGCAGGTTGACGCAACATTGTCTTTTTTTTTCAGCTAAACAGATCTTCCTCTACTTGTCCAACCGAACAATTTATTAGGTATTTTTATCCGTTCTCTGCCGCGGAAATATTTCGTTCTCCAGAACGCTTCGTTTACCCTGAAAACCTCGCTCTTCTTACCGCTCTCTCACCCCTTTTTGGTGCACAAGGCGGTAATTGATTAATTTCATTAGGATGAACTCCACTTATATTCACACCCATAGGTTCCGGGCTCAAGCACATGAAACCAAGTTCACAAGATCAATATTTATTTGTGAATTTAATAACAAGCCATTTCAATTGTCTCCCACACTTCATTGGCAAAAGCGAGAAGTTTGATGTGTGTACACAAAAACACCCGGTAGTTAACCACCCTATATACCTATTCATACTATCCTAGGTACACACAAATACCAAATTTCATCCCCTTGTTTGAAGTCAGAGGGATTTGCGCCCAAAATTTATATTTACACACTCACAAATTTATTCATACTCCTGTGGGAATTTATTTTTCAAACGAGCTCTATCACCCTTTAGGAGGAAAAAAGCCTCCTCTTCAGTGAGTCATATTGCTGAACATTGCTTAGGAATACTCCCTTTACTCCAATAAAAGTTAAATTTCTTCATTTTTAGTGTGAACGTTTAGAACACAAGGTCAACGAGAAACTTGAAAACTTAATTTAGAAGCGAAAAACTCGGCGTCTCCACTGTACCAGGCATCCCCATAAAGATCTATATGATCAATATTTGGACAATTAAATATTCCTACACGAAAGAACACAATAAACTAACAACAAAAAAAGCAAGAAATGTCTTCATAAAAATAACTTGAGAGAGAAATTTTTTATTCAAATAAATCGATGCAGTTGTGCTAGTTTAGTTGAATTTTCCAGCTGAATTCTAGCTTTTGGGGGGATGAGGGAGATGAATGGATTTCAAGGGAGACAGACAGGGTGATTTTTGAAAGCTGCCAAGGAAGGAAAATCACATTCTTCACCGAATCATCCCTTTCTGGGTATTTCACAACTCTCCTAGCCTCATTTCTATGTACCGCCCCAAAAAAGGGAATCTTCCCCTCATCCCACAAGGGTTGGAGGGATATTTTAGGGAAGAATGATGGAAGGAATGATATAAAAGTGGGTTATATCCACACCGAGGATATCTCAGCGTTCCCAAGGCGAGGTTTCATTTCGAAATAAATCTAGCAACGACCCCCTGAATATTTCATCATATTCGTGGTCTCTTCTGGTCCAACAACATCAGAGCTTTTCATGTGTTGAGGGGGATGAAACGAAATGTTTTTGTGTCTCTTCACGTGAAGAGATTTAGCTATGCTGCCTCAGTGGAGCTCATGAAATTGATCTCCACCCGAACTGAGCATAAAAAATAAATTTATTTGAATTTGCGTCCACTGCAGACTTCACGTTTCTTTCAATGATTGTAAATAGATTATGAGGAAAAATCCCTTTTAGAATAAAAATCCCATGAGAGATTCAATGCATCAAATTTCATATTTTCACACTCTAAAAGCTGGTGCGCCTTGTTGAATTTTGCGTGTGAAAGTCAAACGAACGCGATACTCTCGGGAGATGTTTGAGGGCGAGGTGTCGTCTATATGTATGTATGTTACCCTCATTAGCATCCCTCTATATGCGTGTCCCCTCTATACGTGCACGGAGGACAAAATGAAAATTCTGGGAAAGTGAATCTCACTACGGTATTAAATTTCGCCATCCCACTCACCCTTCGAATAATCTTAATTGTTTTAGGGTGATTTATTGATGAATTTAAAAAAAAAAACTTCTTCCCAACATTTGAAAAAAATTTCATAACGTCTGCGGGGTTGTAGTTCTGTTGAATTTACCATGAAAAATATATTTTTTCACCGTCGGACAAGACGAAGTACTCAAGCAATGGTTTATATCTAATATTTACTCAAGACATGTGTCGTCTATACACTCCTGTATGTCCCTTTGTGTTTATTCAACACAGAATGGGTCATAATGTTGAGTGGAATTGTTTTTTGCCACGCATCTCCTGAAAAATATCAAAGTGCATTCTAATGCAATTATATCGTCTGTGCGTGCATTATTTTTCCATTGACGGCGCGTGAGGACTTTTTTCGGGGCAATTGAACAAATGCCACGGAGGCGCACATGTAAATAGCATGGGCACGTGCACGGCAAGATGAGTGGCATAATTCACTTGTTCTGTGATTTAGAGAGCGAAGGGTAAAAGTAACACGATATGATTATTTTGTTATATTGTACATGAATATATTGTGCTCAATTATTGGATTAAGATGCGACATGACCGGGGCTCACAGGCGCTAATCACGAGATTGGATCTCGTTTTCGTGTCTAATTGGCATTTCGTGATTGAAGCACGCGCATGCAGAAATCTCAGTAATTTTCAAGGGTTGATTTTGGGATGTCTTTTTTTACAACATAATCTAATCCCAAAATTTTCAATTTTATGCAGCATATTGATAGAAGGTTTTTTGACAGATTGTCTGTTCTGTCAAAGAACTATCAAAAGCCAAATATCTGTCAAAAATCATCCAAAGATAAATTATCTAGAATTTCAGTTTCAATTCAAGAAAATATTAAATCTTTTGCGAATTATAAGAAAATGTTTTCCCAAATATTATATAAAATTTCTACAAATCTTTAGCATTTAAATAAATAAAATGACAGGTGAAATTTGACAGCACTTTCCCACTGTCACTGAAATGTCAAGAAAAATTGAAAAACGTTCACTTTAGCCAAAAAAAGAACATTAAATAATTTATATGATTTTTCAAGAAGAGAAATGTTATATAAGTAAATCCCAAAGTAGATAGCAGGGGATTGAAGAAAGCACAGCACTGGAAATCTCAAAAGCACGACAGAGGAAAGGAAAAAAAAATCACACATTAACAATGTATTTTCCGCCCTCCCAGTGGGGATGTGCGGGGTAGAGAGTGGTAGAGAAATCAGAGGTGAAAGGATATAAAAGGAAAAGATATATAAATTGAAATACACGAGGAATGAAAGACGTTGTTGGAGATGGCAAAGAATGAGAAAGAATGGAAATACAATGTACGTGACTTTCATTGTTAGAAATGGCACATAATATGCATCGTGACGTGCAGAATAATCCGAATTCTTATACAATTCTGCAGCACATGAGAACGAGAGAGCAAGAGAGAGAGGGAAAAGTGGGAGTTGGGAAATTCCTTTTGCAGTGCAGAAGTGAGATGGCAGGAAAAATCCCGAAAAACATACGTGCTTATTCCAGTATATATAGGAGAATGAAGTGATGCAATCATTCCAGCTACACACCACCCTATACGTCGAAAATATTCACCCCACCCACCCCCCGAAAAGGTCCGTGCGAAGCCCCCTCGAGAGAGGGCAGGAAGCGTATGGACATAAAAAGGAAATCCTTATTGGTGGCTTGACGTCAATAAGAAACAAACAGGAACATGGGGACGGTTAGTGTTTCTTCGCGTCATCAAACCCACCCCCGGCACACCAAATAGCATGCACGAAATCAAGGGAAATGAATCCCTCCTTTTACTGCAAATACTTTTCTGCACTGAGAGGAAAAAATCACGTTGACATTTCCATTCTGTGACATTTTGTAATTCTTTTTAATTTTTATATTGTTCAGCTAAGGCCTTGCATAAGCAAAATTAATTGGTTGTGATTCTAAGAAAGCTATTAGATAAAAATTTTCACAATAAATTATTCGTAAAAAGTATTTTCTCGCAGTGCAAAATGGAGAGATGTGCAAAATACACTCCTTATGGGGGAGTATGGGCGAGGGCAAAAAGGAACTCGTAAAGACGAAAACGATAAAGTGAGAAATCCGAATTCCTGAAATTCCTACGCCCAACAATGACTCTCCTGGCAAGAACTACCACATCATGCTTTGTGAAGGAGCCCTCTCTATTTTCTGCGGCTTTTGTGCTGTGATAGAATATTGATGACTTTGGAGGAAAAAGATTCTCAAGAGGAAAATGGGGACAAATTAAAATTGAGCCGTCATGTGTCTTAATTGTCTCTCTCTCGAAAATATTTCTTTTCATCCTACAAAATGGGAAATTTTTCCCAATAAATGAGTAGAAAAAAATAATTGGAGTTATAGGGAAAATTGCTTCTAAGAATTCCATGATTCAATCAATTCAGATTCATACTAAAAATGCTTTAAAAAATCATGAAATAAAACATTAAAATGTAAGAAAAAAATCCAAGCAAGATTTTAAACTTTATGGAGCTTCGTATAAAAAAAATCGATGTTTATTTCACCCCACAAGCTCACCCACAGACCCCACAGAGGATAAAAACCCAAATGGGGTTCGTCCGGAGAGTGAGGTGGTTGGGAGAAATAGTTGTGGGGGTGGAAACATGAAAAGAGTGATTCAGTGTTCAAAATTCTGCTTGTTGTGAATATTTCATTAGTTTTAAAATGTACAAAATCCACATCTCCTCTCTCCCATTTCCTTTTCCCCTTCACTCCCATATGAATAACACAAAGCAAAGCCAATATCACAATAAAACCTCCAACCAAACAGCCGCGTGTTGGTTTGGGAGCAAACACATGGATTTTATTTCTAAAGTCTTTTTTGCTTTTGCAAAAAAAAAAAAATAAAGGAGCGGCAGAAAGCTCTGGAGGAACATTTTGTATGCGGGGAGCGGCAAAAGGGAGGATATTGGTTGGAATTTGTGTATGTGTAAAGAACTGGGATTTTCCGCAAAATGTGGGGGTGTGTGGAGAAAATCCTCATCAACGGAGAAGCCGCAATCCGCGATGGGTGCCATAAAAAATCATAAATCTGCTATAAAATAGGACGAAATAAGGCGCACACACAAAGACCCCGGAAGTGTTGCATCGTATACCACGGGGGTGGATGGGAGAAAGCCACAGAATAAAATTTTGGTGTCTGGTCCCATAAGAAATTTATGAGATATTCCTCCTTATATTGTTATGATTGTGCCATTATTTTTCTTACTTTATAGCACACATACACTCTGGCTCTTTATATGAGTTTTTCAGCATCAAAAATCATCGTATATATGGAGACAGGATAAAATTTATGTACCACCCATCACCGTGAAGGGGTGGTTGTTATCTATGTGTTGCAAAAGAATTTTTCTTCTCTGTATTTTTTACCAGAGAAAATACCCAATTTTCCCTTCATCACTCTCAGTCCTTTCGGTGTGTGATGAAAAATCTACTAACAGACGAGTTTCTTATCACAAGCACCGATGAAAGCATATTCTGTATGTTGGCGGGGATGGCAAAAAAAGAGGAAATATTTTTGCGAAAAATGCTAACATCATCCTGTCGACACTGCGTACACACACATATGTATGTGGAGCTACTAGATAGAGAAGGGAAACTCTGAGCTATGTACAAATGTAATATAGATACATGTACTACATATATATCAAATAATTGTATATAAATCTCATGTGTGTTTGAGAGAAAATATATAGCGGCAAAGAGCTTGAGAGTTGCTGTAATCGCAGTCCCATTAACCTTCCCTTTTCCGGTCCCATCTGGTTTCATCTCCGGGAAAATCCGAACCGAAATCACCACACAGCACCATGAAAAATCTTTCTGGTTTATTCACTCCCGCTCTCCCTCATATTGCCACTCCACCACTAAAAGCTCACAGGCGCGGTGTAGGATCCAATTTCTCACATTAATTTCACATGAGTGCGATTTCCACTTCCCCCCAACAGTATTTTTTAGCTTTCGGCAATTTGTAAGATTTTTTTTGTGTGTTACCAACCAACCATGGAGCTTTAATTTAAACTCCATCGTTTTTGCTATATAAAAAAGCTTCTGGAGCTTAAAGTTTTGGGGTTAGTTGTTGCTTGGGTAAACGTAAAATATTCTGTAAGGAAATTCCTAAAAACTAAGGCATTCCACTAATTAATAAAAGAAATATTTAAAAATCAAAAATTAAGCTCAGTATTAGAATTTTATAGGAAATTCCCAAAATGGCACAGAGATTTCTTCACTCTAAATTTCATCCCATTTGCAATTGAATCTTTCCTTCTGTATGTGAGCTACATGAAAAGGATCGGAGGGGGAGAGAAAATCTCAAAAAATCCAATGGGAGTAATGTGAGATCCCCAAGAATGCTATGTATAGTGAAGGCAGGGGGGGCGGGCGATGGTGGAAGAAAATGAAAGAACCCAGATGCCAAAATTGAGAATCTCGATGTTGCTATCAGTGAGTGGAACGAAATAGAAGTTATGGGTAGGGCAATAAACGTAAATTCCATTATAAGTACATAGGAGTTGAGGAGACTGCCACAGTGTGAGATGGGAATCAAGTGAGACAGACGGTGTTATAAAAGCTCAAACTCCTTTTATCAGGATTTAACAGCATGAGAAGAGATTGCTTTCAATCCATACCCGCCTCTGTGAATCCCGTACCCAACTCCTTTTCCACATCCAGCCTTTGCCTCGTCAATCCCATGTATTCAATCGGGGAAAAAATTCTCGATCTCTCTCTCTCTCTCTCTCTCTCTCTCTGTGGGAGATGCCTTTTCCCTTCAAACCATTTATCGCTATTTTGCTTTCACAGCTTTTCCTCATCGTGAGCTTTTTTTTTGTTCAATGCAAAAGTACATATAACATTTGGATTTTCCACCCTCATCGACGTTTTCATGGGTTTTTTTTTCACTATATATAGAATGAGTGGGTGGAAATGGTCACTCATGGAGCTTTCTCTCTCACTCACACGAAAAGCTCTGGCACATGGGAAAAGCCCTTGTATGTGTGTGGTGGATGGGAAAAAAGTGAGATGAATGGATTTCTTTTCGCAATATATATAGCTCAACTGAATTATTTTCTCTCTTTCACTCCATTTCCACATTACATACATGTATAGATATGGCAGATTTGTTCGTAGAGGGTGTTTGTCGAAAGATTTTTCCAGAGATTTCGTATTTATGACTGAAATAAATTCTTCTTCCATCCCCCCAAAAAGCAGAAAAAGGGCGGATAAAAATCAATGAAATTTAATATTCAGCACAACGGATCACACCATTTACAATCGCACGGTATCGAGAGAAGAATATTCCAAAAACGGAAAACTCATATCTGCAAAAGTTCGGTGTGTTTTGATTTCTTCGCGCTCAAGTGCGATTCGCTCTACCACAACCACCCCCTTTACTGCTGCTGTGTGGAAAATGAAATTAAAGAGGAGGGAGCTTTTTTTTCCTTCTGAATTCAATCTAAATTTTTGGGCTTATGCGAAATGGTTACGGAGTGTTTGCAAAAGTAATTTTCAACATGAGTTTGGGTGCGCTTTCGATGGTGCGATAGCACTTGAAAATTTCCTTCTCTGTGTGTATATTTTCACTCAAGATTTCCTCTCGCAATGTACACGAGATGTGGGTACTATTACATTCACCTGGCTTAGTTGGAATTCTGTATGCGGTGTTTTGTGGGAAAACACTCAAGCTTTTCCCGCCTCACTCGACATTTTCCTTCAATCACAAAACCCAGAGTGATTTATTTTACCATGGAAATATGGAGAGGCCCTACAGTGGGGTGCACAAGTGTCCTTATTGTGTGTGCTCACTCTCTCTATTGGGGGAGGTTTTTATTGTAAGAAGGAATTATCGGTTAGCAACAAAATGGCGATTTTAAGGATTTCTCAGTACAATCTTAATTTAAAGAAGAATTCCCCGCAAAATCGTACAACAATTTTCCCATTTTAATAAAACAATAAATTATTGTGTGCGCACACACACCCCCCTGATAAATTGTACATAATTTCGATTTAACAATAAAAGAAGGATTCATGTGCTCACGCATGCACGATGAATTTTACTTAAATCCCATGAATATTAATGGCATAATCTCCCCAGTCTTTTAGAGTCATTTAGACAGAAATTAATACCACTCAAATTCAATCAGATCCAAACCCGGAGGAATCATATTTATTAGTGAGTTGGATTAGCGCAAGAGCTGCTGCGGGGATTGTGAGTGTTAAAACTCCTCTCCCTGGGCCCTATGAGGCAGTGAGAATATGAGGGCCAGGGCGATAATGGTGATATCATTGACGATGAGCGTGCAGTGTAATGATTTGATTATCCCAACCGATGAGTGATGATGATTTTCACTCCCCAAATGGGGGAGGAATTCCATGAGACAAAGGGCTCGCAAAATTCATGTGGATTCACCCCCTTTTGTCATGAGAACAATACGCTATATGGTGTGAATTTTGAAAGTAAGTACATATAGTACGAAGATAGGGGATGATGGGCGCGAAGTGATGTTGACAAATGACCCCGAGAGACACTAGCCCAAGGGCAGTTTATGTCCTTATGCTGGACATTCTTTCACGAAGTGTGTGTGGAGTTTTATTAAATTTCAGGATTAAATGTTCAATTTATTGTGAACTAAATCACCTTTTGTTGCCTCCTGGTTTAATGACTGATTTATGGAGTTCAATTTTAAAGGAATTAAGGCATTATTAGCAATATTTGTGTCATATTTCTCAATGGGAAGGGCGGAGGGTTGTAAGTGTGGCACCCCTCTTTTTTTGGACAACGTACATTGATTAATGTTTCTTCCTTTTCAAACCTTCTCACCACACACTTTATTAAATTCTTTCTGTCTTCCTTTGCCTCCTCTTCTCTCTCTCTCTCTTCCGGTGGAATTGGTGAAAATCCAATAAAATTGCGTGGAATTAAATCTATGCGACATTGAGGAGGAGGTGAAGAAGAAGAAAAAAAAATTGGAGGACGTCCACACTTGATCTCAAAAATTGTCCTTATGGCATTGGGAATTCTGCAGTAAATAGCATTAGCCTGATTAGAGTGTCAAGTTTCAAGAATTGGTGGTGATTTTGTTACAAATTGCCCTTACGGCATTGGTATACGTATATACTCTATGGAAGAATCCCTGGGCATCAAGTGCGGGATTTCTCTGCTGCTGCCTAATTCAATTCACCATTCAATGACGGAGAGTGTAAAATTTCAATGGTTTGACGAGCCAACCACCCCCCTCGTGATATGCAAATCTGCGTCGAAGTTTTTCCTCCGCCGCGAGGTCAATCGATGCGACGCGGCGAGGGTGAAAGAAAGCGAGTCCAGTGGTAGTTGGGTATATATAGAAAACCCTCCACTATATTTTTGATTGGTTCGCTGAGATTTTGCGACGCCCACTCCCACTGTAGCCATAGCAACCCGGCGACTCCACTGCCACTTTATCATTTCTCCCCGTTTTATATATAGCACACAAAAAAGCCCCAGACGGGGGCTTTTTCATGCTGCAGGGTGTCCCCCCAGACCGCAGAGCTTTCACAGCTGCACTACACACAAAGTTTGTCCTCTATTTGCTCCATCTTCGTTTCCTTACAGTCTATCTACAGATTATATGTATAAAGTATATATTTATGAGAAATTAAGGTGGAAAATATTTTAAAGAAAAAGAAAAATCATGAAATTCTAGATTTTTTCGTAGGAATTTTTGTATATTCTTAATTTTTTTTATTGATCTGTTTATTCGCGTTGAATAAGAAATGTGCAAGACGTATAAATTGACAAAGAAACTCTCCTTCTTGCTCCCAAAACAAGACGCAACGTACATCATTAATTATTTAAATTGTTATTAATATCTTCTAAATTGATCCCATCTCATTTGGCGTCAATTTCACATACGCAGCAATTATTGATGAATTTATTTGATTAATTGAATGTTTTAATGAATTTATGCATTATCCTCCCCCGAAATCCCCATTTTGTTGCATAAATTCAGAGGAAATATTTCCTCTGACCAAAGAAAGAAAGCAAAAGAATAAATTCAACTAATATTTTGTTAAACGAAATTTTCTCTCTCTCTAACTTTAGGTGAGAAGCCACATAAATGCCAAGTATGCGGAAAAGCCTTCAGCCAGAGCTCCAACTTAATTACCCACAGCCGGAAGCATACGGGATACAAGCCGTTTGCCTGTGAATTGTGCCACAAAGCATTCCAGCGGAAAGTCGATTTGCGACGCCACAAGGAGACACAACACACTGAACTAAGACCACTGGTCAACTAACTAACCAACGTATGTGTATGGGGGGATACCCCAAAATAGCCCAGCACTGATGCTCTCCTACTCCAAAGACGGTGGCACCCACATCCCCCAACAAAGGAGTTTTCCGGGAGCAAAAGAATCAAATTCCAGGCATTTTTTTTCTCTTCAAAAATTCTATAAAGAGAATTTTAATTGCTCTATCGAGGAGATAAAAATACACGCAAAGTGTGAGAGGAAGTTTCAAGAGAGAAGATTTATCCTTCAATGTGGTGCTAAAAGTTAAAAAAAAAGTGTAACAAACCTTCTTTCTGCGAGCCTACAAGCAAGTTTAAATTTAGGTGAAGAAAAAGATAAACCTATAGAGTCAATTTAAGTCAGTGCAATGATTGTGAACCAAAAATTAAAGCTCGAGAATTAATTTTTATCCCCAAAAATCCAAAAAGATCACCAAAAAAAGAACAAGAAATGAAAGAGAGATGAATTATAGTGTTTAAAATGTAAATAGATTCTAGTAATTGTGAATATTCCTTAGCCAAAAAAAATTATGTATAAATATAAAATGTCTTGGGGTACAGAATATAAATTTGATAGTAATTTGAGAGAGGATTTTTGTCGATTATTTGCAGAATTTTGTTTGAAAAATCAAGAAAAATAATTAAAATCGAATTAATGAATAAAAAAACGCAGAAGATTTTGAAAAGAAATTGATTTCCCGCCAAAACTTTGACATTTATCGTTCTTCTGTCAAAGAAGTGCTGTCAAATTTATCTTCGTGTGCTATCTTAGACTCCCAATACGTGTACTTTGATCATTAAAAAAAAACGAACCCATTGATCATTCCCAAAGAATAAAAAAAAATACTTTTCAAAGTATTTTCTCGAGATTCCATCAAAAAATGCATTTTAGAGAAATAATTGTAATAGATATTTAATCAAAATATAGTTGAGCGATTGCTGATGTCCCAAAACACCAATAATACGTCGCATGTAGACCTCTAAAATTCAGCAATTGCCTCTTTAAATTATTTATTAGATAGGCAAAGAAAAATAACTCATATATTCATTTAAAGACTCTACCTTTTTCTGTTAAAAAAAATCGCTAGAATATTTAGTAAATCACCTTTTTGTATGATAGTCAAAGAATGATGAAGAAAAAAACTTAACCTTAGCGTATAAATTACACAAAAAAACATTCTCTTAAGAAAAAGACAAAATCTTATATTAAATAAAAAGAAAATTTTCCAAAGATAACCAAGTAAAAGGGGGACAAGATGGATAAAATGAAATATTTCATTGTATAAATTAAAATGCAAAAGTACTGTTTAAGTGTAAAAGATGATAAAAATATGTCAATGTTTTCTTTTTAATAAAAAAAAACAAACACCATGAAAAGACACCAAAAATGATGAAAAATTGCAAATGCAAGTCTTTTACTTGACCACACATTCATCAGTTTTTATTGCATGAGGGACTTTTATTGGCATTTTGCAACTTTATTAAATTTTCTCTTATATATGATCACAAGAATGTTATTAAATTCCTCAAAAATCTTCTTTGGCATAAAGAAAAAAAAAAAAAGAAAGCTCCTACACTCTCTTTCTCAGCATAGGAACCTGACGGGAGCCACACCCACAACTCAGCCCAACGCCATTTGATTAATTTCATTGATAATCACTTAGCGTCGCTGAATTTAATGTGTGTGAGATCATTTTTCACGACTTTCCCCACACAATCAATTTCCTCTCCCGATATTAATGATCCAATATTGAAATAATCCATAATTGATGTTTACTCATCGGCAATATTTTCCCTTGTGTGGCATATTATTAAGTTCTTCCGATACGATGAAGAGTCAATTCAAATTCAATCTGTCTCAATTACTACCTTCCGCTTAAATTAAAATTCATCCTTCTTTTGCAATTCATCGCTCAATTTCAATTTGGCATATTATGGATACACACAGAGTGACAATGAAGGTGAGTTCTTCCATATTTTTCTCCCTCTTCTTTCTGTCTTCAAGGAAAAGTTTTATTTTGGGAAATTTACCATGAAAAGAATGCGGTTTTTCTTCATTTATCACACGAGTATCTTGGCTTTTCTACATCAATGAGAAAGATCCTGAGAAAAATCAATAAACAAGGTAAGTTTTTATTGCAGAATTCACTAAGAAAAAAATTCAGATCGGGATTTGAACTCGAGTTAATACCATTAAGAAGAAAAAGTGTTAACGATTCAACCAATTAATGCTTAAAAGTTACTCTTAACGATCGTTTCTCGTTTTTTTTAACAAATGAAACACTCATATTCTTTTAAAGAATAAAATAAAATAAAAAGAATTTGTTAAAGAAACTTTCGATTTTCTTTGAAAAAACCTAATAAATATTTGACCAAAAAATGTGAACAATGACGTCACTACTGTACTTTTTGCCTCTGTTAATCATCGAATGATAAAAATAATTCGTCAAAATCAACAAAGGGAAATCATCTCAATGGATGGAACCCATAATAATAATAAAAAAAATCAACAACAAATCTTAAGCATAAATATTTCATACAGACAGAGACAATAAAATCACAATAATGACGTCATAGTTTACATTTTTTAACAATCTTTTGATTGTTTTATCCCAGAGGAAAATGGAAAATGTCTTATGTGATTTCATAGTATTTTTTTTTAGGAATATCTATTAAAATTTGCATATCCTGATTATTCTTCCAAATAAGAGACATTTCTTTGAGAAAGCGGATATACTCCTTTACGTAATTAACTATTTAAAGGAAAGTGAATAAATTCCAAAATAAACCTTTTCTTGAAATTTTGTTACTCAAATAATCCCACAGATATTTTCTTCTTCCTTAAATTGATATCACAATGGTATTTATTTCATTGTTTCTGCCATCTTCAATTTATCAATTGACACGTATCATGTTCACCCACCCGCCCCTTATTTTTCAAAAAAAAAACCCCACCTCTTGTCTCCAGCAAAAAAAAATTACGTTCCCTGAATATTGATGAATTTTGTGTTGCTCTTCATTTGGGGGCGAAGTATTTGACGGGAGGTGTCTGTGTGTGAGAAAATGTCTTGGATCGCTTTTTGTGATATTAGGAGAGAAGAAATTAAACGTGGGGGTGTGAATTAACAAATCAATTTTAATTGTCTCTCTTCTTATTCTTCTTTAAATCACAAGAAAAAAAGAAGTTAAAAATGGTAGAATTTAATTAAAATCATTTGAATTTGTTCTTTAGAATAGAAAAATTTCGAAAAAATGACCAAATTCATTGTCAAAATATTTTTTTAAATAGTTTTCCAACTCTCTGGCTAAAAAATACTTTGTATGTAGTTTTATAAGAAGAGACTTACCACCCCCCTATTTAACAAGAACACCTCGCGCTATTCAAACCTTATCCGATATTCAAAGTGTGTTCGAGTCTCCTTGACAAATCGAATCAAACAACCAGGAAGAGGATAATTTCATTTTGTGAGTTTCCACCCGCTCTCCCCCCAATGAGATGCACACGCGTCTGATGGCGTCTCCGCGCGTCATATCCATTCCAAGGAGTGACAATATGTAAATTTCATTATCCTACCAGTTTTTTTTCTCCACACACCAGCTCTTCTCCATCTCTCCCTACCCCCCCGTCCACGTCTAAGGAACGGAGGAACAAGAACGAATTATTCACTGAAAGTTCCAACCAAATGGCTCATGGATAAATTTCATTGATTACCATTTTCATATTGTTGCACAAGAAAATGCGCGATGTGTGCTGGAAATTGAGATCAAATTGTAAATTGATGCTAACAATGAGTTTGATGCCTTTTCCCATCATTGCTAATTCGTGGTGAAGAAAATGCTATATACATATGCTGAAGAAGGTGGATGGGGGGATGGTAGAAAAAGAAGAAATATAGCACCCTCATACTGTGAGAGAGAATTTAATTCAATGAAGACATTCAATGTAATTTATCGTACCAACAATTGCATCCTCTTCGTGACTTTGGGATATTTTCCAATTGTATCGGATTCCAATACACCACCGCGCGGGTATTACCTTCAAATATTCATTAAATGCAATTTGGCTTTTACCCATTGCAGAGAGAGAGAGAGAGAGAGAGTTTGTACAGCAATCATTTGGCTGAATATTCTTGAAAATTTCACAAAAGCAATCTCTACATAATTTAGCTGCACCCTCTGGTTATAGAAATCGATAGAGAAAGAACTCCAATTTGTGCTCTATTTAATGAAGAAAATTCTAATCAATAAATTCCAAAATATTTTAAATCAAAAATTTGGTGTTTTAAATTGAGAAAAAGAAGAAATTTTCCTTGAAGGATTTTGCAGAAATCACTCAAGCAGAAGTACCCCAATCAATTTTAGCTGCTGAGGCAAATCTCCCCGAAAGATTGCTCCAGAAAATTGTGGCTGAGAGATGAAGAAAAATTCCTCATTCCCCCCACAAAAAAAGAAGCCAAAAGATAGAGGAGAGTTTGGTTGTGGAGCCAGAGGGATACATTGTTGTGAAACTAACCCATACATATATCGTACCTATGTACTTCTTTTTCGTATAATGAAAATCAGTCCGACGTTGAGGGTACTCCCGTGGAATACGAAATTTTCCACGGAGATTCGATCACGGCACTTCTGGTCTCGGAGTCACTGCTTTGCTGCCCTCATGGGAGGTATGCCCCTCCAAACCCAACCCCAAAGCTTTCCCCCCCAGCAATTTCCTCTACAATATTTAGTGTGAATGGACCCCAAGGGGGGGAAATGCGGGGTGGGGGACACACAGTGAGAGAGATATAAACAGTGTTCTTATAAGTTGAATGAATCTGGGAGAATGAACCTCTGAAATGGGATGGAGAGAGGAAAAGAAATCTGCTCTGCAGAATGTCTTCCTCTTTAGTATTCCAGTGGTGTTGGCCTCCAAGGAAAAATAATCAAGGATCATATGTGAGAATGTGTGTATGGATTTGTCTGATCTTCAAGCTATATAGAGCGTAGATACCTATATATTTTCCCTCTTAGTAACATCTTTTTACTTTTTCTCTCTTTCCCTCTGGCTACAGATTTTTCTTTTTAATCGTATAAATATTTTGTAGAGTCAAAGAATTTTCTTTAAATTATTCGAAAAAATGACAAATTTTTCCTCTTAGCTTTGTGCTACAAAATATTAGAAAATCCCTTTTTTTGCGCAAAAAGACATTCAAAAAGAAGATGCAAAATATATATACAAAGAATTGGGGTGGAAGGGGGTGGAAACTCCCTCGGGTTGAGCAATAAAATTCCACACAGAGACTGAAGGGAAATTGAGATGAAAAACGAGGAAAAAATATGCAATATTTCTCTCTTTTCCCTCTACAAATGTCCAGACAAAATACCAACGACAGTGTCGTCTCTAAAAGCTTTTTACTACCAAACACTTTTGGACCAATTCTCAATTTACAATTTTATCCATATCCCGCAACGTCATTGTCTCAAAAATTTTCCATCAATTCCCCAAACAGTGGGAGGATGAGGGTGGTAAAAATACATATTTCTCTCTCCGCGCGCACACACACGTCTTTGAAACGAACGTGTGTCATTTGATATTTTCACTATTTATCCAATGGATTATTTGTCCATTCGCATCACCGGTGGGGATTCAATATTCCATACAACGTATATATTTTCTCTATGCTTGAGCTGCTCTTGGGCGGCAACATCAAGACAACCCCCTGCCCCCCGGAAGTCTCAAGTGTGCGGCACATTTTACGAAAATTGACTCCAAAAAGTCACCCATCTTGGAAAATGGATAGCAATTGAATTCTTCAGATGAATAGAGAATGGGGGCGGGAAAAGAAATTCACTCATCACCTGCCGATATTGTCCCCACGAGATGATGGTGGAAGTATCACCAACATCACCACCCCCTCCCCTCACCACTCAAGAGCTAGACGAGGGATGTGAGAGCAATCTATTTCACGATGTATCGACATTCGAAGCAAATGCATATTGAAAGATCATTGCATGAAAGGAAAACGTGAGCGGGGGGATGAGAGCATTTCTGTATGATGAAATAAAATCGAAAAAGATGAACACTTTTTTTTTACCCCGATACCATGTCATATTTTGATGGGATGTCCCCCTTTTGCCGCAAAAAAAATTGGCATATGTGTATAAGCACACAGATGTGCGCCTTTCCGAACCAGAAAAGGTTGTACGTTTGAATATTTTTCCACGAGACGTGACATTTTCCATCCTGGGCATTTCTACCACCCACCCCCACATCACATCCCCATTTTGATCTCCAGCAACTCCTGCCCTCTCAACAAACCAGGGGGATATGGCATGCAGTGGTGGAAATATCCTTGGGAAAAGTAAATGTATTAAAACAGGAAAATGTGCAAAAGAGTCATTCGAAATGGTTATATATCGACATTCCCACCTCACGGGTACACTGTCAGAAAAAAAGAAAGTGGAAAAAGAAAAATAGAAGTTTTTGAACGTTTTTAAGTGTATTCCTGCTGTGAATAGCAAGAGAGTTAAGAAGAAAATTTTTATTCATACTTAAAATAAGCTTGGAATTAATTTTTCTTTTAAATTAAATTAAATTCGTTACTAAAGTTTGAAGGAATTTCTTTGAAAAGGAGTTTAGTCTCTGATATATGGAAAAATTCCTAATTTGGAGTAAAAATCGAGACACATTTAATCTTGTAGATCAGTCAAGAAAAGCCGGCAAAGATTTACTTAAATATGTAAAAAATTACGTCACTATTGCAGTTTTTGACTCTTTCAGCATGAGATTAGTTTTAAAAAATATTAAGTAAAATTTTTATTAATTTTATTTAATTGCAAAAGTTTTTTTTTTAACATTTGCTTTCTAACAGTGCACCTTTATCCATAATATTGTCACTCTGGGAGGAACGTATCACTTTATTTAATATTCATAAAAATTGGAAACTCCTCTCGTCTCTTCTTTGCTTTTCTTACTCACAACATACTCAAGAAAATACATACATACATACACTTTTGGGAGCGAAGAAGGCAAAATTGTGGGGGGTGTGGGGTGGCAAGGGAAAAAATGGAACGAAGAAGGGGTTGTTTGTAAAATATTGGCATACAGTAAATATTTTCATATATGTCAGAAAAGGTGGTAAATAAATAATAAAAGAGACGGACATTCGTCAATTTCATATGTCATAAAAATTCCATTCAAAAATGGGATTATATCAAGTGAATTTCCAAATCAGTCTCCATTTCTTATGGCATGTGTGTATGGGGGTGGTTTTGCGCGTTACGAGGGTTTCTTTACCCCCTGAGCTTTTACGCTTTTTACGATGATTGTAAAATAATTCATACAGATAATATTTCTTGTGCCTTTTTTATGTACATCTTTTCATCTTTCTTTGCTTTGAGGGATATTTTCTTTTAAGTGTTCGAGTAAAATTGTATTTATTTCGGTTAATCTTTTGTAATTTTTATAGCCATCAGATTTACCCTAATATACATATAGTTAGCAAGAGCTTTGGAGCTTTTTTTTATCTGTCGATAAAATGATTCTTGCGATTCTTGCGAAAATTTCTTTTAGAAAGAGAAGAAAAAAACTGTTAAAATTGAAGAACTTTCTCAACGAAAGAAGAACATTCAAGGCGTGCAAATTGCATTCATTTCAATGTTTAAACATCTTAATTACTTTCTCACGCATTTCCCAAGGAGTCTGTGAGTGTGGGAAAATTTTAGAACTGGCGGGGGGCTATGGTGGGGAGAAAAGCGAAGAAAGAAGGAGAATAATCACACTTTAAAATTATTTTCCAACCCCCTCGAGAGTGGTGTGTGCAAAGAAAGTTTGACGTTCTTCTCTTGTTGCGAAAGAGAAAATACTTTGCGGCGAAGACTCTATTACTCTTCAATTACATGTTAATTTTCCCAAAAACTTTTCCCAAGCTTTCCACGCCCAACCCCACATTGCTCATCCTCGTGGGTGCTTTCTCACACCCCAGGAATAATCTCACATCCACCCCCCGACAAAACCATTGCTGCAAAATTACTCGGCAATTGTGAATATTTTCTTCCATACAACTTTTTAACCACCCCCAACCCCCACATATTCTGTGACTTTTGCTCAAGCAGCAGCAGCACATTATCTCACAGCTCCCATCGTGCATCCTCCCACAACCCACCCCTTATTGTATTTTTGCTGCCTAGTGTAAGTTTTTCCCACAACCCCCAAAACTCCTCAGCTATAGAAGGAAATTTTACCTAACATAAGTCGACTTTAAATTTACATTTCTTATTATTCGCGGCAACAGAGAATCGCAGAGAAAAGTTTTTAACAAGGCGAGTTAAGAAAGTTATAATGGAGGAAGAATAAGGGATGAAAGGAAGTCATAAAAACAAATGAGAAAATGATTTAGTTAAATGTTCATTGCTCCACCATCGCAACATCTTTGTTCGTTTTAACATGAAAACTCTTGCATTCCCCATTATGCCGCAATTTAGCCACCCCTTTCGAAGGAAAATTCTCTTTTTTTTACTCCTTAAATTTGGAGCATCTACAAAATATTTTTTCTAACAATTTTTCATAAATTATAAAATAAAAAATATTTTCTTCTACTGAAAGCAGGTGGAAGCTCCTCCTCTGTATTTCCTCCCAAGGATCTTCAAGGATTTTCTCCTGTACAAAATCTCATTGAGCATTTTTCTTACCCTCCTCCCAACGCCTCTCCCACAAACACAAGGAGACAATCAATGGACCCCTCCATCTTTGAATCTCTTTCCATCCCGAGGATTTATTTGAGAAGTACCTACAAAAAATTTTTTTTTCTGTGTGGGGGAAAATCCTCGCAGGATTCGCACAATGCTGGACGATAATAAATCACGTGGCCGGATTTTGACAAGAGAAGGATCAGCAAATGAAGTTGATGTGCGTCCCTTCTTCTACGCTGTTTTCCAGCATGATTTTGGATATCTCCGCGTGGGAGTCTGACCAGCTGCTCTGTCAGAGAAGGATTTTTTTCCATAACTCCCCTTCAAAGCCCCCTTTCAAGGCTCTTTGGGGGGGAGATGGGCGGACTGTAGGCGGAAAAGGAAAATGTCGGGGCAATCTGATAAATGCAAAAATGATGAATAGTCAGTATCTATGATGGTAAAAAAAAGAAAATCCCAGAATAGATAAAAATCACTTTGGGAGGTTTCTTTGAATTGTGCGGTAAAGAAAAAATTTAAAAAGAATTTTTATTGTTGAAATTTTTCAATTTTCAAATGAATTTTCAGACAATTTTATTTCTAAGGAATTTTAAATAATTTTATTTAGCAGAAAAATGATTTCTTTTTTATATTTCCCGCGTAAAATTCTTGCTGCGTTTTCTAACGGAAAATTTGAATTGAAATAAAAATTTTCTCACAACTTTGTGGCAAAAAAACTCCCAATTTTCCCACTTCAGAGCACATTTTACGATTTTCCGGTTTCCTATGTGCATTTCCAGTGTTATTCTGCTAAATTTCCACTAGGAAAATGCAATTTTTCCCGGAAAATTTGATAAAAAATGTGAGAAGTTGTGAAAAACTAAAAGTGTAAGTGAGATAACTACAGCAAAACACCCATACCCATCTTTTTCATTGTCGACTATATGCGCGATTGTTGCAAAATCCCTTTTGTTGAAAGAGAAACAAACAAAAGGAAATATATCCATCTCGCTCATGCGCTAAATGTCAATTTCGCACGTGTTTACAAAAACAGAGCGAGGAACAAAATATTTTTCAGAGTTTTTCTTATTTTTCTTGAATTTTCTAGCAAAGAAAAAAGTGAGAAAAGGTGAGAAATTGATTAAAATCGTTCGCAAAATGTTATTTAATTGAATTTTTTGTCTCTAGAATGGCTGCAACATCCCTGGCGGAGCAGCTGAAGCGGCTTCAGAGGCCGCAAACTTCGCAGCTTCTGCTTGACCGGAAGGAGAAGCCCTCGATTTTGTTTGAGAAGAAGGATGCTGCCAACAAGGATAGGGATACAATCTATGAAATTGGATTGAGTGGACTGGAAGAGCTGATTGCGCTCAATGGGGATTTTCAGGTGTTCGCCACGACCCTGTTTGATCGCTCGGCAAAGGATTTGGAGCGTGCTGTGGAGGACAGTGAGGTGAACAGGAAGCTAGATAGGAGTATTAAGAGTTTCCTCATTCGCCTGTCGCCGTATTTTATGCTCCAGGCCACGCATAAGTGCATTGAATGGCTCATCCGGAGATTCCACGTGGAGTCATTCAATCAGGATGAGATTTTGATGGCAATTTTGCCCTTCTACGAATCCCGGATGTTTGTACGATGTGTTCAGGTGTTGGACCTGAAGGGGGCAGAGAAGAAATGGGGCTGGTTGGAGGGAACAAAGAAGAGCGGGCAACCACTGAGTAAGCAAACAATTATGAATCATGCGGGGAGTGATGCCTTCTTCCTGCAATTTGTTGGGAAGATGTTGGTGGATTCTGTGAAGGAACACGGACACAGGGCGTACACCCTTCAGGCCCTGATTGGTTTCTACACAACTACGGTTATTGGGGCCCTGGAGGGTGTCAAGGATGTCACGGAGAATCATGTAATTGCCATCTTTCCGGCCCTGCTGAAGGGATTATCTGCAAATGTGCTTGACTTCACAGCTGCTTCGTACATGGTACTAGGGCAATTGCTGAGCAAAACAGCCATTTCCCCCAATAGTTTGGACAAGATTATCTCCCGCATTGCCATGGCAGCTCCTCCAGGCTTGCAAATGGACGCCACGATGCTCCTTGTGCTGATCTATCAAACGCAACAGAGTCACTTCAGTCAAATCTCCGAGGAAGCTCTGACTTCTGTCACTCAGGCCACGTGGATTCCCCAACATCTCGGTGAATTGGTGAGTCAGGGCGTGCAGGTGGATCGTTTCATCTCTCCCGTGCTTGCCCTCGCACTACGACGTGTCCAGAAGAAGGTGGAAAACTACGTGGCTTGCAAGAAGTTCTGCGAAAATCTCCTCCTTGAAGTGAGATTTACCAACGAGGAAGCCGAAGCAGTCATCCGGTGTGCCCTCAGTAGCTACGTCCTCCGGGAGAAACATCCGGAAGTTGTGACAATTGATTCAGGCGATGAGAGCGATATTCCCCTGAGTGAGAGCAACATGGATGTCTCATCGTGGTACTCGAACTTCCTGAAAACCCTCGAACGTCAATATCCGGAAACATTCGACGCCGTCATCAAGCAAATCATGTCCAGCACGGAAGACATTTCTGAGGGTCGCAGAACAGCCCTTAAAGCCGTCCTGGGATTCCTCCTGAAAGTCTCCTTCCGCGATGGGGAGGATAGTGTCTTCGAGAAGCTCTACCACCATCAGGCAAAATTCCGCGTGGAGGCTGTAAAGTATCTCGTGAAGAACTTCACAAAAATCACAATTAGCCATGAAAATGAGGACTTCCTGAAGGATAGCCTGGCTGAGAGGCTAAAGGATGACAACCCCAAGGTCGTGGAGCAGGTGCTGAAGCTCCCCAAGGAGACACTTTGTAGCCTTATGGGTCCGGAAGTTCTCTTTGAGCGTCTCCTGGTCATTCTCAGTCGCTCATCTGCTACCCTGGCCAATTGGAATAAAGCCAAATTGGCGTGCATTCACCATCTAACCAGCTCAACGGATTGGAACACTGAGCAATTCCACAAAATCTTCATCGCCGTCTTCCCATACATCTTCCCCAAGAGCAATGACTCCCTGGAGCTGACAAAAGTCATTCTCAACTCTCATTTTGCTTCTCAGAGCTCTTTCCTGCAGAAATGCCTCAAGAAGATCCAAAAAACAAAATCAGACACAGCTGAGGACTACCGTTATGGTGCCCATGAGGTTTTGCTGGAGAAATTGGGACTTCCGGAAGCGAAAGATTTGCTCCGACACATTGAAATTGAATCAATGGGCAGTGAACAGAAATTCTATGCTCTTCTCCTTGTTGCATCCGCTCTCGAGGAGGCTGCAACACCCGAAATAAGTCTCCAATTCCTGGACATTATCTCCAAATCCCTCCACACCGTGGAGATTGTCAAGAAAGACATCCGGAAGTCTCATGAAATCATTCACAGCAATAAACTCCCAATGAGTTTGTTCTCTCAGTGCTTTGAGAGTATCATTAGATGCACAGACTTCCAAGGAGCAGAAGATTTCACAGATGAGACCCTCCAACCTGTGCAGGAGCTGCAAATAAGACTGTTTGATCTTCTCCTGAAGAGATTCTTCGGGAGTTTGCAGCAGGAGGAAACGAAGAAAATCTACGAAGGTCTTCTGAAGGGATTCTTGGAGAAAATTTCATCTTCTCCGGAAGGGAAGCTCAATTTCCTAGCTAATTTCTTCATCAGTCACACCCTCAGCGAATCCATCGTCTCTCCGGAATTT
This sequence comes from Lutzomyia longipalpis, assembly GCF_024334085.1. Taxonomy (NCBI): domain Eukaryota; kingdom Metazoa; phylum Arthropoda; class Insecta; order Diptera; family Psychodidae; genus Lutzomyia; species Lutzomyia longipalpis. Next base: position 791,044 of record NC_074708.1, read on the forward strand.
CAACTTCGCACTGTGAAGCTGACAAATGCAATTCTCGAATCTTCCCCACCAGACAACATCTCCGATGGCATTTTGAGAAAATTCCTCATTGGACTTTGCAATGAAAATCCCATCATTCGCCGGAGTGTCATTGAAACGTGGGAAATCCTCGCGGGATTCTCTGCTCCGGGAATTAAACTCTTCGCTGAGCTTCTTTTGCAACAGAAGGAAGAGCTAGAAATGGACAATGAGCAACTTTCCCTGATCCTCTACAATATTCTCGCTCCAAATCGCTCTGAGTTGAAGAAGAGAAAGTTTTCGGAGCAGAAACTTTTGGCATCTGTGCGGGATTCCTGCTTGGATTTTGCAGGGCAGGAATGTTGCAAATTGAGGCATATTCAGGGGTATCTTCTTCGGATCTTTGAGCACATTAACGACGCTGAAATTTTGAGTAAACTCGCTCCGGTTGCAACGGCTGTCATAAAGCAAGCCGGAGGTGCCCTAACTGCTCATGAATCGCTGATTGTCAGACAGATCATTCTACGCTTCAATCAGGACACAATTAAAGGGATCAGTCAGTACCCCAAAACATGGGAATGTATTGAGGAAATCATGAAGAGTAATACCCTCTTGGCAGATGCTGCAACAGGAGAAGAAGCTCCCGCAACACCAGCAATGGCCTTTGCAGATAACTTTGACACCGAAATGTTTGCAGTTTTCAATGAAAAGTACCAAGAAGACTTCTTCCAACTCATTGTGTCCATTGCAACGTTCTCAGAGGTCCCCGAAGTTGTTGCCTCATTGGGAAATCTTGTTAAACGAATTGATTTTGATGCAAAGATCATGCAAAACATCCTGGAGGAAATGCAAAAAGTAAAAATCCCAGCTGGAGATAAGAAGAAAACCCCGAAAATTGTTCCATCTGTGGATATTTTGAAGACAAAGGAATGGCAAATGGGCGTAACAATGCTCGAATTCATTCAGACAAAGAAGAAAATTGCAAATATGAAGGTTCTCCTGAGCGTACTCTTTGGCATCCTTAAGCGATGTGTGGATTTTGAGGAGCAAAGCCCCGTGGAGTATACAAAACAAATTGTTCTCTCCTCCATCCTGCTAAGCTGCCAAGATATTGAGGATAGGCACAGGGATATTGTCAATGAGAGTGTCTTCAAGATTGATTTAGTTGTTCAATGCATAAGGGCTTCGTATAACCCACAGACGCATCATCATGCACTGCAGCTGATCTGTTTTGTTTCATCGATAATCCCTGAGCAAGTTTTGCACAATATGATGGATATTTTTACCTTTATGGGTTCCTCAGTTGTCCGTCAAGATGATGCGTATAGCTTCCAGATTATTGGGAATATCATTGAGAACGTTATTCCCATTCTTGTGCAGAAGAATTCAACGAAACCCACGCAGGAAGCTGAATTTGTCGTTGCTCCAGTTCTCAATGTTTTCGTCGACATCATCCTCGATGTGCCTGAACACCGTCGTCTGCCGATGTACGTCAAACTCATCGATACTTTGGGTCCTGATGAGAATCTCTGGCTCTTCTTGGAGATACTCTTTGGGAGTCACGTTATACAGGGTACAAAGGTCAAAAAGGACTCCCGCCAGGATGCTGCTGCGGAGCTCCCAAAACGTCTTCAAGTTGCTCTTGCGATTGCCAATGAATTTCCTCCGGATGTTGTGGTTGTAACGTGCACGAAGCTCATTGAGCGCATCCAGAAGATTCTGCAAGAGCAAAAGGAAAGTGTTGACAAGGAAAAATCCACGGAGGTGAAGCTTTTTAATCTCGAGGGGGCAACAGATAAGCAAATGCGGCACTTTAAGTATATTACAATTCAATTTGTGAGTAATGTAACATCATCAGGGCATTTTGTTACGAAAGTTGCAAAGATGAATGGGGAAGACTTCCAACGGATGAAGCCATTCTATCAAAATATCATTATCCGGGAATTAATGCTCATTGGGGAGGCGTCAAAAGCTCTCGATCGTCATCCGGAGCAACACAAGTATTGGAAGGTTATCCTGCATCATTGCTACGATATCCTGGACAACTGTATCCTCCTCCTATCACCTGATATGTTCCTCGTTGTCATCAATGGACTCATTCAGCACAAACTCATGACGGTACGGAGGAAAGTTATTGAGTTGCTGATTAATAAACTTCAGCAAAAGGATCAATTCTTCCGTGGATGCGATGATAGTAACTTCCTGCAAGTTCTCGCACCACTTCGTGCAATAATTGACACAATTGTCCCAAAGGAGGAGAAGGAAACTGACAACGAAGCTGCTCTTGTTCAGCAAGTTTCACTCATTGCTGTGAAGATTCTGTCCAAGATCTTGGCGGAGAATCAAACGGAAATCTTCAAGGAGCTCCTAATGCAGCTAATTGGTATCCTAAAGAAGCACAAAGCCCTTCAGTCCATCATCTTGGCCTCCGTTGTACTGACAATTGCGGAAATTTGTTCAAATCTACGCGTCCATGCCTTGTCTGGGCTCTCAGTCTTTATGCCAATCTTCCTGCAGATTTTGCACATTCACTGCCAGGACAATGAGACCGTGGACATGACAACAGTGAGCATCATAGCAGCTATGCAGAAAGTTATAGACACCCTCCCACTTTTCCTCAGCCCATATCTCGTGAAGATGCTCACCCTGATTGCAAGGATTCGCGTTAAAGTGCAAAAGATTACCCCGCAGGATGCTAAAACTGCTTCAATTCTGGGGAAGATTGATTCAATGACGCAAAAAGTGTCTTCATTCATCCCCCTGAGGATTCTCGTGCCTGCTGTTGATAGTGCCTACAGCCAATTAATTGAGGAAGCTGCAACAGATGCCGTAGCACCGTTAATGTCCATCCTTTCTGATGCTTTTGTGGATGTGCCAACAAAGGACATTGCAATGGTGCAAGTTGAGCTTTCTGAATTCTTCCTGAGAGCTCTAAAATTCCGCTCAGCAAATCCAACACTTGAGGATGTAAATGCCATTGAGGAGAGGATTGTAAAGGCTCTCGTGTCACTTATCCTGAAACTCTCAGAGGGCTCCTTCAAACCACTCTACTACCGCATCTACGATTGGGCTATACGTGAAGAGGAGAATCGTGATCGTGTCATTACATTCTACAGGTGAGAATTTATTCTTTTCTCTTTGAATTTTGTTTGGAAAAAAAAATCAACAAGAAAATTAGAAAACTTTCCATTGAACAAAACAATTTTTTTCCTAATCTCACAAAGCGAATTATCAATATTTTCTGACTCATTTTTTTTCGTCTTCAGCTTATCGCATCACATTGCTAAAACCCTAAAATCCCTCTTTGTGGTATTGGCTGTGGATTTCGTACAGAATGCCGCTGAACTCCTCAATTCTTGCAATTTGGCCAAAGTGGCCACGGAAGAGGAGCTCTACTACGCCAATGATGCAAAGAAATGCGAGACCTTGCTTGAGAATATCTTGCAGACTTTCCTGCATATCTGTACGTACGATAGTAGGCAATTTATGACGGTGCACAGGTGCGAAATTATCCTGCAACCATTGATTGATCAACTTGACAACCCTCTTGTGCAAAAGAACAATCTCAAGACACTCCTTTCGACGACAATTGCCAGCCTTGGAGCTGCAGGAGCGGACAATTTGTGGCAACAGCTAAACTATGGGGTTCTCCTGAAAACCCGGCATACAAATCCCGAAGTTAGGTAAAGAACATTTTATCTTTTTTTGAGGGAACTTAAAAAGGATAATTATTTTGAGAAAAATTTTCTTTTAGGCTTCTTGCATTGGGAACTTGTGTGGAGTTTGCACGAAAAATTGGGCAGGATTTCCAGAGTCTTCTCCCGGAGACAATTCCATTCCTTTCGGAGCTTCTTGAGGATGAAAATGAAGAGGTGGAGCGTGGATGTAAGCGCCTTATTCACGATCTCGAGGGGATTCTCAATGATTCACTACAGAAGTACTTTTAGTGTGAGAGGCGCGCGCGAGAGTTAAAAAATAAAAAGTCCCCCAAAGATATGCAGGTGCTGTGTTATTTCTCCACCTATTTTTATCATTGCGAGTGTGTGGAGGTAGGCAGTAGCGAGCCACGAGTATTGGAGGTCAAGCCACAGTCGTCGGAATCGTAACTAATCATTCAGTCGAGTCGCGTTGGTGAAAGAACTTCGGTCTACATTTTATTTTTCTCTTAATCACAAAAAGTTCAACAAGTGTGGAAAGTTTTTTTTTTCCTTTCGGGCAGTTTGTTTTTGAAGAAAATAAAAGTTCATTTTTTAAGGACTTTTGTGTGGTAAAGTGAATTAAAAAGAAAAGAAGAAAAAAATGCCTGAAACAGTGGTAACAGTGGATTCATCGCAACAGCGAACACAGCCACAACCAAAGCCAGCATCGAGCCTCTCTTGGATTCAGTGCAATGTCAGCTACTTCCTCACCCTGCCTGGAATCCTCAAAATCATCCAATTGGTATGAAGATCATCCCGAAAAAAATTATTTTTTAATCCATAAATGTCGATAAATTGTTATTTCCACTCACTGTGAGACAAACAGACTCTCTAAGTTCCCTCTCAAAGAAAATTCCTAACGCCAACACAAATTTTGCCATTCAACGCAGAATAAAATCGGTGTCATGTCTCGCGAATGCACTCAGAGCTTATTTTTTCCTCCTCACACACACAGAGACACTTCCGAAAATCTTCTCACCATATGGTCTATGCCTCGTACCTCCCACAGCCCCCATAATTCTAATTCCTGAATCATCAAATCGCATCAAGTTGTGCTAAAGTAAAGAAAAAAAATTATCACCGTGACGATTCATTCGCAACCACAAAAGGCAAAGAAAATTGTAGATACAAGAGAGACCCAAAAGGAAATTAAAATAAAACCTTATCTTGCACCTCATGAGCTGCCCAAAAGAACTTGGGAGTTGCCACGCATTTTTTTTTACCAGCACAGGCACTCCCCTGTATGTGAGATACAGACTTCACCACCTCCCTGCTCTAAGCGAAATTAGCGTGATTTTTAATGGTACAACTGGTATTGTCAAGTGGTTAGATAAGGCTAAACTTTGCGGACCAGAAAAAAAGAGAATATTATATTGAAGATCCAATTTTATGCTTCGAGAGCGAATTGACCTCGAGGGGGAAACATTGTATGTTGGTTCTATAGGTTCTATGTTTAAATTAAATTAAAAAGGGGAAACAATGAACAGAAAATTCAAATCGAATTAAAACAGAAGCTGCTTAAGTAGAATAAAATAAAATATTCTTTAATGCAAAAGAAAAATAATCCTTTTCTATGAAAACATAAATTACAGTGGAGTGTTGCAGTACAGCCTGTTCGATAGAATATGTCTTTGTACGAGTCATTAAACTTAAAATACAAAAAAAATTTAATTTTGGATGAACATAAGTCATTTTATCTCAAATTTTTATTCTTCTGTGTTGTTTTAGTTACTTTTTTAATGAATTCTTTATTTTAATCAACCCTTTCGCATTTCTTGAGTCAAAAATCTTATTTTTCCAATTTTTTATAAATTTAATTGTTTTTCCATGTTACAAACCTATCAAATTAACGCAAAAGAGACCAAAGAAGACGTTCTGAATTAGAAAAGTCGTTTTAAATCATCCACAGAACAAATATCGTGATAAAAACAGCACATGTTTTTATATTCCACGTAGACGCGAAAGGGTTAAAAAGAAGTTCATACGTTTCTGAATGTGAAAACTCCTTATTTCAGGAAAAAATGGATTACGCGTAATCTTACAAAAGCTCTAATAAATAACAAAACTCCAGACAAATTTCCTTTTTTTTTCAGCCCTGGAATTAACTGAGAAAGGTCGGAAAAAAACAGTCCAAAACGCAAATAATGACGTCACTATTGTGTGTATTTATTTGTTTTAATGAATGAAACTCTTGGCAAAAAAAATTTCTTATCAAAATTAATCGACGGATAGTCAAAATTAATAATTCCACGTATTTCAAGAATAAAAAATAAATGGCTGACGTCATTGGGCCTAATTCAGCGACCAAGAAACCCTTGAAATCTTTGAATTTTGTACTGAAATTTACATTTATCGGAATATCTTTGCCTTTTTTCTCAACTTATTTTAGTGGAAAATGGTTAATTTGTTTGACAATTTCTTATTTTTCTTTTATAGGGGTTTTCTCAAACTAAAACGAATAAACTCCTTTACTCTATGATTCGTATAAAAACATAACTTAATAACAGATCTCAGAAATTTATTAAGAATCATTTTTTTATTAAAAATTTGGAACTACTAGTTAAATAGATTTATTAAAAATATCACCAAAATATTCTTTAAATAATCAAAATTTAAACAGTGACGTCATTATTGCATTTTTTGAGAAAATCTTTGCTGTCTTTTCCAGGTGATTTCTTGATTTAGTTATGCTCTTTTCTACAAAATTATGTGACTGTCGATTATTTCTTCAATTGAGGTGTTTTCTCATATTAAAACCGATAAACTCCTTTAGCGACACAGCTCAAGGATTTATTAAGAAACATTTTTCATCAAAAATTCTGAACTAAATATAATTATTAAGAAAATCGCCAAAAAATACTCCTCACAGAAATATTTTCCTTCCTACCTTTAACATTAAACAATAATGGGTTAAATTCTTAATTTTAACGAATTTTGTAAATAAAATATTAACTTTAAACGTTCTCCCTAAATGCTTAGCCCTCTAATTCATTCAATTTACACTAGGTTTGAGGGAAGCTTAAAGGCACAATATAAATTTATCCTTGTGCTTCTGCGTGACCACTGAAAGCCCTTGTAGGATGCAAAGTTTATGACCATGTTATCACATCACTGTTATTACTTTGTAACATGCCCTGTGGTCGCACAATAACAAAGTGAAGCATAGAAAAAACAGCTCAGTGAGCATATTAGCACGTGTAATGTTCACTGAACCGCGCATGACACGCATTTAAGTCTTTTTATGCTAACTTTTGTGATCTATAAAAGACTTTTGATTTTTTTTGTCATCTTTCTGTGAATCTTTGAGGAAGTTTAGAGTTTTTTTTTTGAGCTTTTGCTCAATGAGTATGAGGAAATTTGTGAACACCTGCACCACCCATTCCTGTGGATCTCTTGTGGGCTAATTTTCCACCATCACGACAATCATTATTTTAGCATTATATTGGCATTATGTATGCGCGATTGGAAATGAAAGGGAATCGTCGAGAGAGAGAGAGACAAGTGAGAGTATTTTTGCACAAATCGATCCAATAGTATGTAATTTTGTAAATCGTGCTGTACAAAATGTAAAAATAATTCAAATCATTCAGAAATTAGAAATTCTCTCTCTTTCCGCTTAGAATAATGAAAAAATGTTTAAATTTACGATTTGGTGAAGACATTTTGATAAAGTTGGCATATTTTGCTTGCCAGTTGTGGTTGAAAAAAAAGTGTTTAGCATTGAGAATAAAGTGTGGGAAAAAATCTGAGAGCAAAAAGTGTTTGGATTTTTCACACACAGAGCATTAAAAAGAAAATTCCCACGTCTCAAAAGGCATGCAATTAAAAGAGATTTTACAGTCACTTTAAGCTCGCACTCCCCCACAGCCCTTTCTGAAATCCTAAACATTTTTTAAATTCTTTAGAAATTCTAAAAAAAAAATAGTTTTATTGTCCCTTTGAGATTTTCTCTCTTTTTTTGGTAGCAGAAGCCACCTTGCTTATCTTATCGCGCGGGTGTGTTATAAAAAAAACGAATATCTACATAAAATACTTCTTCTATCGACCTCTGTGTGGGCAAATGGGCGATGGTGCAAAGACTTTATACGTATAGAAAATGCCCAAAAAACCACACAAGATATCGATAACAAAAAAAGCATTTCCAATGTGGAGCCACACTCACCATTTTTGGACTATTTCAATGGGTTTCGAGCGCAACATTTTTTTAATATAATAAAATGTCAGTCTAGCTTTTCCGTAGGTGATGATTTCTCTTTCAATAATAAATTCTTTAGTCTCAAAGAGGTGTGTGTGTGGTGTGTTTGCAAATATCGCACCACGAATTAGATCATTCTTCCCGCAAAATGACACTGAAATGCTAATTAATGATGAATTTTGATGCGAGAAATATTTTATTTCATTTGTTCTCTAAGTAAAGGAGTTCATGCACGAGTATATGAAAGATGATCCTCTATCGCAGAACAATTTTAACCCATATCATCTTGTAGGGGAACATAAAAAATAGAAGAATCGCGAGAGAAATTCCCCAATATCCACTGGGATCACATAGAAAAGTGAAGTGATAGCACAGTCCGGGAGTACATAACCTCAATTGTGGAACAACATTGAAATGAATAGGAAGACATTTATTATGTTCGACCAACGTGGCATCGGGACCTCTTGAGCTTCTTTATAACCTTCCCAACCTTTCCTGTCTACCCGGATTAAGTTTTGAATGATTTTTGCAAATGATTTTTTGGAAGCACTCCAAGAAGAGAAAAAAAAACTCAACGACGGGAAGTCCGGGAAGCCAGAAATGAAGCAAAAATCATTCAAAACTTCAAACGCGTAGGCAGGAAAGGTTGGGAAGGTTATAAAGAAGCTCAAGAGGTCCCGATGCTACGCTGGTTGAACACAATAAAGGTCCTCCTATTCATTTCAATGTTGTTCCACAATTGAGGTTATGTACTTCCGGACTGTGCTATCACTTCACTTTTCTATGTGATCCCAGTGGATATTGGGGAGTTTCTCTCGCGATTCTTCTATTTTTTATGTTCCCCTACAAGATGATATGGGTTAAAATTGTTCTACGACAGAGGATCATCTTAATATATAAAGCTGAAATGTTTGTCTGTGGCACATGAACTCCTCCTAAACGGCTGGGCCGATCTTGATGAAATTTGGTATGGGGGTAGAGGGGGTCAATACGAGTTGCAAGCGCTATATGGGATTCCGCCCCCTCCCCCCTTTATAGCGCCCCCACAGAAAAACTGATTTTTTCCCATTTTCTACCTGCTGAAGTGTCAGATAACGGGATTTTTTTATTTTAAAAATTTTTCGGGGTACCGTATTATTCATCCCCCCTATTAATATACGCCCCCTTTTATGGCTTAAAATGGAGGTTGCTCACACGTGATTGGGGGCTCGGGTTGACTAGTCTTTCATATGTCGTTGCATAAACTCCTTTGTAAATCTATTGTTGTTCTAGAGAAGGAGAAATAAATGGAATTCAAAAATAATTCAAACACCTTGTTTGACTCACTTTGTAAAGGAAGCATTTATCGAAAGTTCACTGAATTTTCTTTTATATAAATTTTATTCCTTTCTCCCCATAAAAGTTAATCTTCTAAAAAGAGATATGGCAAAAGATAATGAAAGCTCTCTGTCTTTCTCTGATAAGATTCTAAAATGTGATTAAATAAATTTTCTTTTAGAAGAAATTTCAGTTTCTTCTGGTTCTAAGCAAAAAATTCCTCGTACAAGTCACCTGAAATTAATTACGAAATTCACACTGTATATCGCTTTTTATCTTTTCTCTCTCTTTTTTTTTTAAGAATAAACATGACACATTTTAATATTTATTGCGTGTGAATAAACATTTTGGTTTGGACCTTTTACCTGCTCTATGTATTGTCTATCTAATTCACATACATATAAAAAATTTATACATAAGTATATGCTTTGTCACCTTATCAGTGATAAGTCGGCGATTCTTTTTTTGTTGTTACATGATAACTTTTTTTTGATAATATTTCTGCCAAACTGAATCACATTGGTTGAATTATCGTTGGACAAGAAAAAAATCCCGGCAGACAAAGGTCCCTCCCCTGACCCACCTGTAGTGGAAAATCTTTTTTTTTTTAATAGATGAAAAAGGCAGGAAAAGCATTTTCCAAAAATACTTACGGAACAGCAAGGAATTTAACAACTAAAAATAGCTGTTAATTTAGAACAATATATCTCACACACTGGCCTCAAAATATATACTATCCATCGAATTTTCTGTGATGAAAATTTTACGACCGACATTAAAAACTATTCTTCGTGGCGTTTTATTTTTAAATTTCCGCTTTGTTGCAATTTTAACGGACAACGAGAGAAAATTTATTTATCACTGCGAGTAAATCTTTTGTGAAAAAAAGCGGGTTTTTCGGTGGAATTTCTCATGGGCAAAGCGTCTTGAATTAATTTTCGTGGTACGTTTTGGGGCAATGAATAAAATTTACAAAAAGAAAAGAGATTTATTCTGCCGACGCACGAAGAATAAATAGATCGAGAAAGGTTCAAGAGGATTGATAATGCGCGAAGGCAAAGTAGAAGATGTAAAAAAATGCTGATCTTTGCAGAGAGCTCAACTTTCGCAAAAGTGAACAAGTTTATGAAAGAGAAATGACGGACACTTGACTCACAGACACACTAAATTCACCACAAGGTGATTCAGTTGATGTGCTTTATTTAATTTTTCTTTTGGAAAATTTTTATTGATGAAAAAATTCCTTCCTCTCTGGAGAAAAATTGAAAAAAGGGGGGAAGTTCCTTAAGGAAAAATCCTCCAATTTCCTTTTCCTTGTAGAATAATCTATAAAAATCAATATTGCATCAAAGCTTTGCCTTTGGATTGAAACACCTGCACCAGCTCTTCTTGTGCAAAGTGAAAGATGAAAATCTCCTTTGGCAAATAGCTTTAAATGCGAGAAAAACACGTTTGATAAGTAAATTTCATTTTCAAGCGCAATTTTCCCATGGAATTGCACTTGAAATTGCATCTTCATCTTCTCTCCTTTTAAAATTGAATGCTTGGCGCCAATTAAAACGCGATCCACGCACAAGGTCGCCTCTCATTTCACTTTCTTCATGCAGATTTTGTGCGCGATTGAAAGAGAAGATGATGGAAAAGAAAAAGCCGAAGAGATGGAGACATTGGCCATATAAGCTGCGAGAGATTAAAATGATTTCTCTTTCACATGGACGCACGATCTTGCAGATCAAATTGATCTTTTTTTCTTTTCATTCATCGCCTCCACTTCTAATTGCCATTAATTCTTTTCAATCTCCAATAAAGTGGCTTTCAACATCACCAAGAATAATGTGTTTTATGTGATGGTGATGAGAATTAAGCGTTGATGTGAAAAACTGAGAGGAAAATTTAATAATTGTGGTTGAAGGAGAAAAAAAAACTAGATGAAAAACATATTTTGTGAATTTATGGTAATTTTACATGAAATTAACATTGCTAAAAAAGCCCGTGGGTGTCTCAAGAAACAATTTTTGTGTATATTTCGTCGAAGGCCACCCAAAGAAGCACACCAACTTATTAATCACAAAAATTCCAGATAAAAAAAAATCGTGTAAATATTTTGCAAAAATGTGGAATTTTAGGAATTTTAGAAGCAGAGAAAATTTTTAAAAGAAGGAATTTTATCTCATTAAGTGGCGCTTAAGTGAAAGCAAAAATTATGCTGGAGCCACCTCACTCATTTCGTTCAATTATGTTGTACAATAAAATTGCAAGTGATTGTAATCTCCAATTATACCAACTCAACATTTAACTAATATAATACAAAGCGATGACCTTTTGACATCTCAACTTACAGAGAAAATTAACTTTGAATAATTTTGCTTGGAATTTATCTTTAATTTTTTATTTAGCAAATTTTTCTCGAATCTTTTTCTTTAAAAAGCTTCATTATTAAAAATGCGATTATGATTTTAATACACCGAAAAGTTTCGCTTAATTATGTGCTTAAGATTAATCCAATTAATCTCAGCGAATTTTTGCAGAATTAAAACAAATTGTTTTAATAATAAAAAATGTTGTCCTCTTTATCATATAAATGCATGAAAATGCTTCAAATCAAATAAAGAGAAATGTCGCTGAATTCTTTGAGATTAATCCGATTAATCTCAGCGACTTTACGCGGAATTAAATACTTTAGTTTGCTGGATATGTAAACACTTTCATTTTATCATAAATCAATTAAAAATACTGAATTGATCTCATAGATTAAATAGATAATAAGCCTTGCAATAAATTGCATAGTTTCATGCAATCGCTCAGTTTAATCCGTTTAATCTGAGCGACTTTTAATGCATTTTCAAGGCATAAGAATCGCTAAATTTTGTGCGTTGAAAAAGAAATCAAAATTCAATGGAAAACAGGAAAATTTCTTTATTAATCAACTTGAACGAAAATAAATTTAAAATTATTTCTAGGCTAAGAATGCTTTCATCTGTAGCTGTTGAGATTTTCTAATTAATTTCTTTTGACTTTTTTTCAGATATTCGGTGTAATTTGCATGGCCCTCACTTCACCAGCAAGGCTAGGTGGAACACACTTCTTCCTCTTTGTCGTTGTTATCACATTCATTGCCACTCTTCTGTGGTGCTTTGTGTACCTGCTGGGTATCCGTGAGGTCCTCAATTTACCCATCAATTGGCCCCTAACCGTAAGTCTGAATCTTTTGAATTTTTAAAGTTTTAATTTGAGGAATTCTTCTAACAATCCCTTTGTGTTGCCTTTCTGCAGGAGCTCGTAAACACAGGCCTCGCCACAATCCTCTATTTCCTGGCCTTTGTCGTCCAATTCATCACATGGGGCAGCTACACAGGCTGGGGCGTTGGCGCCAATGTTGCCGGTGGAGTCTTTGGTATCTTCAACTGTATAGCCTATGCGGCAGGCACGTACTTCCTCTACGTAGATCACAGATCCGGCTAATAAATTATACTATGTATTATGTATTTCTCAATTCGAGCGCACACCAATTTTCACACACAAACCGCCCCCATTTTATGCGGGGATAATGTTTAGTGCCAAAAACACCACGCAATTTTTTTGTGTATCCTTTTTTTTATACAAATAACTAAATTAACTTATAAATGTACCTACTTTTTATCCTTTTGTTCCCTTTATTTTATTTCATTTTTTTTATTGTTGTTGTGTAAATTCCAACTTTTTTTTTGTAGCGAAAAAAAAGGAATCATTTACAAAGAGAGAGAAATTGTACGAAGGGAAGAATATTGTATTTAAAAATAAAAGAAAATTAAGAATTGTCTCCCATCTATCACAAATCTAAATTTAAGGAAAATGTCGTTTTAAATAAAAACATCGTAATAAAGTTAATTTGTACGTTTAAGGAAATCCTTTTTTGTCGTTTTTTATTCATCGTTGGTGCATATTTTGGTTTGCCGAATCATCAGAATCGTTGAAAGAACAATTTTGAAGATTTTTAGTAAATTAAAGAAAGAGTTTTTAGTAAATTTTGTGAATGATTTTCAGCAAATTCTTCGAAATTCTTGATCAAAGAATTTTTCTTCAATGAAAGTTTACGCGCAAAAAGGCGCCAAAGCAACACCAGCGCCTCTCGCGGATACTACGCACGAACATGTAAAGTAAACATTTCACAAAACACTAAGAAAAATCTTTTTCTTAATCTGTGAAAGAATCCTTTAATTTATCTTGAATTTAGATCTAAAGGATCTAAAAGAAAATCCCTTATTTTTTTTTCTTATTAATTTTTATTATTAAATTTTTTTTGGACACAATTATAAAAATAAATAAATAAAAACAATCTATCGATTTTTCACAGTGTACCAACGATTAGTTTGAAGAAGAAGAAAAATGTGGATAACACGCAGAAAGAAGTTTCTTTGAAGAAAATTGAGTTTTTCACCCTTATTTATCTTGAATTAGCATAAATTTGTACATAGATATTGTCATCTTCATTGTAAGTATCCAATCTGTGGGAAGATCCTTCCTGGACATGTTATTTTAAATTAGTTTTTTCTCGAATTTTCTTTGAAAAAATTTTTTTGGCAACATAGAGTGACAATGGATTGGTCACCGACCGTGGATTCTTCACTTCCGGATCATCCGGAAACTGCCTTTTCCCCCGAGGGGATTCAAAAAATTGACCATAAGCACATCTTCGAGTCCTATGCTACGTTTTCCCTTCCAAAAGTCAGCGATAGGAGCAGCAGAACTCCAGCACAGGATCGTCTTTTGCGCCTTCAGAATGCCCTTCGTGGTGAGACCCAGAAGACTACTACACAGAATCCGCAAGTTCCCACCGCTGGGACACCTTCACGAGTCACCCAAGTTCGTCCAAAAGTTATCCCAGTGGCCGCTGCTAAAGCACCCTCACCCACTAAACCACGTCAGGGTACCAAAAGGAAGGCCGCGCAGGAGGAAGTAAAGACAGTTCCGGATAAGAAACGTCACGTGGGGGAATCCCCTCCGGCCATGCCACGAAGGCCAAAATTACGAGCTAAACTCTCTGTCAATGAGAGACTGAAGAGACCACTGAGTGATCAAGAAATCCGTGCAATTCCCACAACTTCCTCCATGCGGGCACCACCACGTGCAAAATCTGCCACTGTTACATCCACAGCAGGTAGAGCAGCTGATCAAGCCCTGACGTCACCACCGAAAAAGCTCAAAATCTCCCCAAAGAAACAACCCAAAGTCACACCACCGCGCAATGGGAAGGATTATCGAGTCTCCGTGAGGAGTTCCAATGACAATCGTCTCATTGTTGATTACCAGGACTTTGCGGATCCGCTGGAAAGTCCCGTGGATCCGAGTGATAAAGTGAAGGATCTCTCAAAAGTATTCTACATGGTTGTGGACACAAATGTCTTCTGTCACAATTTGATTTTCCTCGAGAACATCCTCAATATGCGAATTGTAGCCACTGGCTATGCCATCCTCTTCATCCCGTACATTGTGCTCCAGGAATTGGATAGGATTAAGCAAAAGACTGACCACAAGGAGGAGCTGAATACCTCAATGAAGGCCATAAAGTACATTAATGACAAACTCCAGGCTCGTCATCCACAGGTCAAGGGGCAAACGGCAATGCACGAGAATGAGCTGCTCATCAGTGCTCCCACTCCGGATGACTCCATCGTCAATTGCTGCCTCCAGCTCAGGAAGTCCACGAAGAAGGTTATCCTCCTGTCGAATGACATCAACTTGCGGAATAAAGCCATCTGCAGTGGCATCAATGCCTACAGACCAAAGGACATCAAGGCAGACGTCCCAATTGAATTTCTCTGAAAAAAAAAGCCACACGACGATATTTGCGCGCGAATTACCTGAAAATCTTCTCATTAATTTTATTTTTTATGAATTTTTTAAGTGAATTTTAGCATTACTACCGGGTGCTACATGATACTACCAAAATGAAGTATTGAATTTGAATTTTTATACGATGAAAAAGCAATTTAAAAAAATCTTTTTTATTAAAAAAAAGAATAAATTGGTGTTTAAATTTCCCGCCAAAATAAATTCCTCCTGACTGAAAAATCTTTCTGTCCAAACCTTTAGAGTACAGTCAGGTATTGATAAACGTCACATAGGATATACTCTTCTTACCCATTAATAATACTGTGAGGCTAACCAATACCTGACTGTAGATTGTCAAAGTCTCCCAGCGCGTTGGTTGCCGCCGGAAACGTTTAATTGTAAATAAATCTTCCTGAATTGTAAAGAGATCCTCCGCAGGATGGATGAGGAGAAGACAAACCCAACAAAGAGACAACGTGCCCGGAAGAAATTGACGTACAACAGCATCCGGAAGCAGATGGAGTTCTACTTTAGTGACGCCAACATAACGAAGGATCGCTTCCTGGGCAAAATGGTCAATGATGATCCCTTTGTACCGCTGGATGTTTTCCTCCGGTTCAACCGCATGAAGCAACTCACTGAATCCACAAAAGACATCGTCAAGGCACTGGCCAAGTCACAAATCCTGGAAATCTCAGCGGATGAGAAGAGCGTGCGGAGGAGGACAAAGATCAACTGGGGCATTGATACAGACAGCTGTACAATCTATGTTGAGGGTCTCCCTGCAAAAGCGGATCATGAGTGGCTGAAGAATGCCTTTGGAACGTATGGGAATGTCACGTACGTCTCCCTGCCCAAGTATTCAGGCACACAGAGGATCAAACAATTTGGTTTTGTGGAATTTGAGAGTGCAAACTGCGTGGAGAAAACTCTGGAGGAATTCCAGAAATTTGGCGGAGTGTTGAGCTCAGAAACGGATCCAGCAGGACTGCAGAGTGTTATCTCCTTCAATCAGGAACAGCAAAAGAAGCTCCCGGAGGACGAGGAGCCCCCAAAGGTGTCTGAGGAAGAGAGTGGAGAAGAAACTGGAGAGCCAGTGGCCAAGAAAGCGCGTGTAGAGGAACCCGAAGACAAGGAGGAACACGAGGATGAGCAAATTGAAGCAGAGAGTGCCCAGGAAGAGGAGAAACCCCAAGAAGATGAGGGTAAGGAGAAGAAACAAACACGAAGGAAGCGCCACAAGTCCCGGAAGAAGACATCCACAGATAGGGATGCAATCTTTGACCTGAAAATCATGACCAAGAAGGAATGGAAGAGATTGCGGAATAAGTATTTGAATTTGCAGCGTGAAAAATTCCGGGAAGCCAAAATAGCACTCCAGGGAGCTAATGGGCAGAGAAATACCCAAAAATCCCCAGCATTGACCATCTCAAAATCCCCCGGGAGTATGAATTTCTACGGAGAGCCCCAGCCAGAACCCAATACGGGCATTTCCATGGCCAAGGGATTAATTGTGGAGCTTAAGCTGGCTGAACCTCTGGTGGATGTGAAGGATTTCAAGGCTGAACTCCGGCAGTATGATTTTGTGAAGTACGTGGACGTCAAGGAGGGCACAACAGTTGCCTATGTGCGTGTTGATAGCCCAGAATCAGCAGAAGATCTCGTGCGACGCTTCACAGATCCCGAGAGGGCAGCCACAGTCCTCACGGGGGATGCTGAGGAAGCCTACTGGCAGAAGATTGCCCAGGATCGGGATGCAAAGCTAAAGAAGACCGTCAAAGTGGATAAACCCAAGAGGGGACGTGAGAAGATTAAGAAGAAAATCAGTCAACATATTTTCTTTGGGGAAGATGAGGACAAGGAGTGAGGAAGGCACTTCCACCAGCACACGCTGTTCCCCCGCCTAAGTCTCATAGTTTTTTTTTGTGTACATAGCGCCGGCGAAATAAACGCGATAATGCTTTAATTGCACTCAATATTTGTTCTCTCTCTGATGGTAATTTGGTTTGTGATATCAGGGCATGGTGGTGGCGCATCCGAAGCAGCGCCCGCTTCTCCACACAAGAAGCATTCTTTTCGCCACACATTAGAGATACCGAGGAGAGTGTGTGCCTATAAATGCCCAAGGCAAACATATTTCTGCCCTCATTTCATTCGCGGAAGCCAAAAACGTTGGATCTTTTGGGGATTTTCCCCATTTCTCAAGTTCAAAAGGGAAAAAAAGTGTGGTTAGGTTGTTTTTTTGGAGGGAGATTCCCAAGGAAGTTCCCAGTAACCGGTTTTCACGTGAATTTTTCGCAAAAACTCAACAGGTTGGTAGAATTTTGTGGCTCACCTGATGCATTGGAGTCTGTGTGTGTTTGGGGAATTCACTTGTGGACCACTTGAACTTGGAATTATCACAAAAAACACGATAAATTTTATTAGCAAAAATTTTTTTTGCGCTCTCCCCACACGAAGTTTTCACGAAGATTACCGAAGTTTTGATCAGCTGTGTGACAGCTCAATGGAATTTTTTTTGTTATTGTTTCTTTGCATTTCTTTTGTAAAGTTTGTTTTCCTCCCTCGAGTTTCTCTTCTTCTCTCTGAAAAGCAATAAATTCCCCGAAGCGTGATTAATAACTAATAAATGGTGCTTATTCTAAGAGACTGTGTGTAATTTAGTGAAGAATGTTTTTGTGATTGCTGGGGAGGGGGTTTGTGTTGGTTGAGAAAGTTCCCCAGTGCGGGGAGTTTGGGCCCCTTCCGGGAAGGAAGGAGAGAAAAAAATAAAGAATTTTACCTGCACAGGTGATTGGGGAGAGGGAGAGAAATCCTGTATTCATGGTCAGCAAGGTGTTTGCTAATATAAATTATGTCTTTCTATCGCTTCGGGGGATTTGTAGGTGACACACCTGTGGCGCCAGAATGAAGTTTGCGGAACACCTGTCCGCCCACATTACACCGGAATGGCGGAAGCAGTACATCAGCTACGAGGAGATGAAGGCGATGCTGTACACTGCCCTCGAGGAAGCCCCCTCAGCGGAGGCAGTTGAAGAGGATATCCGGAAGCGACACTACAGCAACTTTGAGGAAACCTTCTTCAGCTACTGCGAACAGGAACTCAAGAAGATCAATACATTCTTCTCGGAGAAATTGGCTGAATCCACGAGGAAGTTTGCAGCACTCTCAACGGAGCTGAAACGTTGCCAGGAGGAGAGTCAGAAGAGCAAATCCAAGAAATCTTCCATGAATAAGTACACAGATATTCCATATCGAAAAGCCCAAGAACTCCGGCTGGCTTTCAGTGAATTCTATCTGAGTGTGATTCTCCTGCAGAATTTCTGTGAGCTCAATCACACGGGCTTCCGAAAGATTCTCAAGAAGCACGATAAGCTCCTGGCAACGGATCGTGGGGCAAAGTGGCGTCAGGAGCACGTTGAGACGTCTCATTTCTATACGAACAAAGACATCGATCGCATTATCAATGAGACAGAATCCCTCGTGACGCATGAGCTCGAAGGTGGGGATCGGCAGCGTGCCATGAAGCGTCTCCGGGTGCCGCCACTGGGGGAGCAACAGAGCCCCTGGATTACTTTCAAGGTTCTTTTGTTTTTTAATCCCTTTCCTTGTTTAGCAAAAGCGGGATGGGGTCATATGATTTCTATAGGTTAAAAAGAGAAAAAAAACTGCTCGAAACCTCTCAGAACGAATTACAAACTTTCTACAAACTTGGATGTAAAAATGACACACTTTTGAGGAAAAATGAGAACTACGAACTTTGGAGGTGAATTCTTACAAACTTTTACCTCCAAAAGGAGTTGAAACCCAATTTTACGAACCTGGAGGTGAACTTCCCCATGGGAAAGTAACGAACCTGTCAAGAAATTTGACGAAGTTTTTACGAATGTAACGCCCGACTCACTATCCAGCGAATATTAACCTGCTCATAGAGTGAGTACCCTTAGATTGGCGGTAACTGTAACGGCTGCCCACTCCTTGGCAACGGCTTCTGCCCCCAGGTTACAAACCTTCAAATAGGCGAGAGAATATGAGAATCCACAAGAGAATGTAGGAGAGCACTGAGAGAGTAATTAGATGAGAGAATAGCAAAGAGTGCTGATGAGTGTAGAGAGAGTTAGTCGGAGCTCAGCCTTGTGCGGTGCGGGGATGGCTGTTAGCTCAAAGTGCTCTGTTAGATTACCGTGAGGCGAGGGTGGAGGTTACTGAGGGAGTTGACCAGAGCCCCCTTAAAATTAATTTTATCTATGGCGGAACACTCATTGAATGTCCATTCCAGGTGGGTCTCTTCTCGGGCGGCTTCATAGTTTTGTTCATCACAGTGGTCCTCTCGGCCATCTTCCATGAATCCGTTGGAGATAACCTGAAAGTGGCCTTTCGGCTCTACCGTGGACCACTCCTCCTAATTGAGTTCCTCTTCCTCATTGGCATCAACATCTACGGCTGGCGATCTTCGGGTGTCAATCACGTCCTCATCTTTGAGCTCGATCCCCGGAATCATCTCTCAGAGCAGCATCTCATGGAGTTGGCGGCAATCTTTGGTGTTGTCTGGACACTCAGTATGCTCAGTTTCCTGTACAGTTCCAGCCTCAGTATCCCAGCCTTTGTGAATCCCCTGGCGCTGTCGCTGATAATGCTCATCTTCCTCTGCAATCCATTCAAAGTCTTCCGGCCTGAGGCACGTTTCTGGCTTCTACGCAAAATTGGTCGCATCATTGCAGCTCCCTTCTTCCACGTGGGCTTTGCAGACTTTTGGCTGGCAGATCAGCTGAATTCCCTCGTTACGGCACTGCTGGATTTTCAATTTCTCATTTGTTTCTACGTCACAAATGGGAATTGGCTTGAAGCGAATGATACACGTTACCACAACGATCGGGACTTCATCCTTCGTCCCATTGTCAATTGCTTGCCAGCGTGGTTCCGTTTTGCACAGTGCCTAAGGCGATACAGGGACTCCCGGGAGGCCTTCCCGCATCTCGTGAATGCCGGAAAATACTCCACCACATTCCTCGTGGTGATCTTTGCAACACTCAAGAGCTACCATGCGTCAGAGTATGAGAGTACCTTTGAGAATCCCTATGTGATCCTGTGGCTCCTGAGTGCCGTTGTGTCGTCCGTTTATGCGTATTTGTGGGACATCAAGATGGATTGGGGGCTGTTTGATAAGAATGCTGGGGAGAATCGCTTCCTGCGCGAGGAAATTGTGTACTCATCCACATCCTTCTACTACTTTGCCATTGTGGAGGATCTCGTGTTGCGCTTCTCATGGGTGGCTGCCTTTGTACTTGCCGAAGCGAAGATTGTTTCCGGAGAAGTGATGACATCGATCACGGCTCCTCTGGAGGTGTTCAGGCGCTTCGTTTGGAATTTCTTCCGGCTGGAGAATGAACATCTGAATAATTGTGGAAAGTTCAGAGCTGTCCGGGATATTTCCATTGCCCCAATTGATTCATCCGATCAAACAACCATCCTTCGTATGATGGATGAGATTGACGGTGTTGTCAACAGGTGAGAATCTACTCCTTTTTTATAGAACTTCTTCAAGAAGAATCTTGATTATAATTTCTCTTCTCCTGACTAACAGATATGGGAAGATGAATCGACCAAAGGCGAGAAAATCCAAGGACCCCGAGAGGAAATCTCTGCTAACGCCGTACAAGGGATCTCTGCAGGATCTGACAATAGACATGGGCGGAACGAAGAAGCTGTGAGACCCAGTGATTGGCATCAATCATCGAGAGTTACTTAAGAAAAGCTATATATATTCTGTTTTTTTTTCTGTCCGCACACACTCTGGCAGTATTTTATAAGAATGTGTGAGTTTTATCTTTTTTTTTAGCTAGGAACTACGAGATTTTAGAGTCTTCAAAAATCATTCCTCTTTTATCGAAATAAAGAAGAACGAAAAAAAAAAGATTTTTAATTTTTCTAACCTTATTTGGGGTTATGTGATAGAAAAACATTGCAGGAAGATGCTGAAAAATCTCGTTTTAAGGCAATTTCTTACGCGGGATAGTCACAAAATCGTCCAGATACCTCATCGGTATGGTCATACAATCCGTGGAAAGCGACCAGGAGTGGCGAGAACTCTTCAGCAGCGCCTGGAAGGTGAGAAATTCTCTTTTCATGCCCATTTGAGGTTATGAAATTGTTTTGATTTGGGCCCCTTTTTTCCCCATAGAGCTAAACTACGTTGATCCAGAGCTAGCCAGGAAGGTGAACATAGGATTGCCACAGCTAAAAGTCTCCCGGTCGGTGGTATTCAAGGATCGCATGGATCAGAGGAAGAAAATGCGAAATAATCCGGAAATTGAGAAACTTGCCCGGCTGAATAAGCTCAATGTGGATTTGCAGGATGTAAATGAGGAATGGATAAAAACTTCTGGGCCCTTTGATATTAAGGGTATTGCTGAGTACTACAAGATCTATCAGCATCTCTTTGGGAATGCCTACTTCGTTCCACGGGTGAATCTGCGCATTCTCTATCCCACAAGCACTGAGGAATGCTATCCGGTTTACTATGGGAATATCCTGAGTCCGGAGGATGCTAAGGTGCAGCCTATTGTTGAATTTGATCACACATACAAACTCCCAAAGGAGACAAAAGATTCCCTGTGGACACTTGCAATGACAACACCTGATGGGCATTTTGATGATCCCACCAGTGAGTATGTTCACTGGTTGGTGGCAAATATCCCCAATGGCGATGTAGCCAAGGGGGATTGCGTTGTTCCCTACATGCAACCCTTCCCCTCACGTGGGCTGGGCTATCACAGATATGTATTTATTCTGTACAAGCAAGATGGGAAAGTAGATCTCAAGGAAAACAGTGTTCCGGAAACGAAGAATCCTTCCCAGAGAAGCTTCCGCACATTGGATTGGTATAGGAAGCATCAGAATGCGTTAACTCCTGCCGGATTGGCTTTCTTCCAGGCAGAATACGATGATTCCGTGCGGGATCTCTTCCACAGAGTCTTTGGTGAGTTTTTGAATTCTCGCAAATTGATCAGAGACCAATAAAAAAAAATCTCTTCACAGAAAAATCTCTGCCAACATTTGAATATGATGCGGAAAAGAACTATGTAGGTCCACAGCAGTGGTTCCCCCTTAGGAAGGCCTTCAACACCTACATGGACCTCTATAGGGACCCAAAGCAGATCAACAAGGAATTCTTGGAGCGTAAATTGGCCAAAACACACCCATTCCGGGGTCCTAAGCCACCCCTACGCTTCCCCATGGCGCATTCGATTAAGAACAAACCCTCATGGCTTGTGGTTGAGATGAAGAAGGAACGAATGGGTATTGGACGCATCAATGACTACAAGGATTGGTAGATGAATAGCAACGGAGGATGATGGCCAAAAAGAAAAAGTAAGCCAAAGAAAAAGAAAAAATTACGCTTTTGCAGGACAAACAGTGTCGGTTTGGCTTATTGAGCAGAACCAATTATCTGATCAATCTTCACATTCGGTTTGCTTGATGTTTTGCCCCCCCCCCCCATCGCTGAGCGTCTCTGGTCAGCACAATGTTAACTCCACACCAAACTGACGATGATTGTTGGCTTTAATAAACCATCCATCGCACGAATGGCGCGAATGAAACACAGCTAAAAAATTATGTCAGTGAACTCAAAAATTCGTTATAGGAAGCAAAATCGGGGTACTTTTCAAGGTGAAGATCGTGACTTTGACTCTCATGGTGTGAGGCGAATGGGCATAAAGAAAGAGAAAAATAAATGGGGCGCCTTTCCCAAAGAGGAAGTCCCCGCGATAGTGCTATCGTGTACCCCCAAAGAGAGCGAGAGAGAGAGCTAAAACCATTAAATCCCATCAATCATAAAATCTCTGCAGAAAATCCCAAATGAGCTTCCTTTGCAATTTAAATGATTTTTCTTTTCATTTTGGCACTTTGGAGGGAGCCAAAGGCTCTTATCTTGAATGATAGTGAAATTTTTCCTAATAAAATAATTTGTTTTTTCGGATGAAAATGAAAGCAAAAAAAGGCATAAAGCACGTGTGTGGAAAACCTTTCATTTATGCGGAAGATCCACCACAAAAATATGCTCTCTATGCTCTCATGCTACGACCTCAAATGAATGTCTTTTCATTCATTTTTGTTTTATTAATATGGGCATGTCGCGAATAAGCCGAGGTGAATAAATTAATCAGAGGTCACTGTCAAAGGGGCAAATCACCTGTAAAATTACGAAAACCCATAATTAAACTTTTTCTCTCAATATTTATGTTTCTTTTTACTTTTTTTTCTTTTCAAAGACGTCTCTCAGGAGATTTTCTTTCTTATGCAAATGTGAACTTGTAGCCAAGCGCGTGGACCATTTGGCAACAATTTTTCGCATCACCTGGATAAATTATTGTCTTTTTTGTTTCTTTTTCAATTTTTTGAAAGAAGAAAAAACTGCTTTTATCGCTTTTGACGCAATATATTTCAGCAAGTTATTGATTTCTTTAGTAGCTGTTAATTTTATGGATATCTTTGGTGCATTAATAATGCAGAAAAATTTGATTTTTATTATGAATTTTTCCAGCGACGTTTAGATTTATTTCTTACAATCTTTTTAAATGGAAGAATGGTACGGAAAAGGAGTTTATTCACCGGAATATGAAAAATTTATTAATTTGTGGAGAAAATTAATTACTTTATATCTTATAGAGAATCAAAAAAAGCTCAAGAAATTGTCAAAGAAACTTTTAATTTTTCACTGATACCAAAAAAAAAAACAATTTTTTGATTTTTTTTGACAATTTGAAAAAGCAAAAAAAATTCAAAACAGTGTCGCTATTTTACATTTGTATCACTTTAAATTTTTCACATTTCCTCTCTGAATTTTCCCTCACACTTTTTTTTTTATTATTATGTGCTGAAAGATAAATTTTTGAACCCTAACCTCAACTTTCGGGACCACAAGACACTGTGCAAGCATCAAAAAACGAATGGAGTTCTTCCTTTTCATCACAGATCTTAGATTGAACCTTGTGCACATAATTACGAGCATAAACCATTTGAATTTGGCACTCAACGCTCTGCGATTGCGGTTATGTTACCTTTCCGGACTTTCCTTTATCATCTCTTGGTTAAAATCTTGCGTATTAATCGTAATAGATGAAAAGGATCCAATATATGTATGATTAAGCGAGATTTAGCTGCAACCAGAATGTTTTGATACATTTACCACCTAGAGGACACGAATTTCTAACCTCAAACTTGGAATTTAATTTTCTGTTATAAAGAAAAAGTTTTTCTAGATTTTCTTTCTCAAACCTGTAGTGTTATTGAAGTCGCCTACACATAGATGTAGAATTGATCAAGATAAGTTAGATAGCTTTTAATTAAAAAATAGATAGAAAAATATAAAATGGCGCCGAATTATTTGCAATCTTTTTCGGCTTTTTATGTGTTATCCTAGTGGAAAATAGGAAGTTTCTTTAGCGATTTCTTGAGCTTTTTTAATTCTCTACAATATAAACTGTGTCTGTGTTCTTTTACTAATGAAGAAGTTTTTCATATAGCGACGAATAGACTCCTTTTTTCTCATTTTTTTATTAGATTTTCTCAAGAATTTTCTTTAAAAAAATTTTACTCCGTAAAATATAATTTTTATTAATTAATTATTAAAAAAAAGGACTAAATTTTTGCAATTGACCCGCCCCTTTCAATGAAGAATTGTAGTAAATAAATTCACTCGAAAAATCATATCGAGTAGTGCTTCTAAAGAAATGTGCTTGAATGCCTCTGTCGCGTTTAATTTGGAGTGTCAAGGAGCGGATAAAGAGCATGTGCGCATAAGTTGAGTTGGCAATAAATTGGAGGACTGTTTAAGAGAAGAAAAAAAAATCCACAAAACATCCAACAAAATGCTTTTCCTTCCACGTCGTACGGCTGAATCACAGACTTTAGTTGGAAATGTGTGATTTTTTTTTATCATTTTAAACACAAACATACAGGGAGTGTATGATATTGGCATTTTAATATATTTATCAGTGTGGTGAACTTATGATTCATCACGACGACAAAATGCTGAGAATGGTTATGCAAAAGAATTTTAATATCTCTATATTGGCTGGGCTAAAGCAGAGGGAAATTTTTCCTGTATGGCGCCTCGTTAGTGAGTCAGCTTCCGCGGACACAGAGAGTTTCCAAATCAATAGATATTAATTATGTGGCGCATAAGAATTAACATTCCATTTAATTAACCAACAACATGCAATTATTTTAATTAATTGCAGGGCGTTTTTTTTTTTCATTCATTCATGCCCATTTTCTTCTTTAACTGCTTGCCGTGGAAATTGGATGAAGCCGGCTGGAGAGGTTAAAGAAATGAAATTAAGAGAAAAAAAATTAAATAAGAAGTTTCATAGAGAAAAGAAGATCATAAAAGAGATGAAAGTGGCAAAAAGACAGAGAGAGACTCTTCCACCCAACTTCTGGGTGAGCTGCTTGGCAAAATTGTAGGCTTCACAGCTTTGGGAAATGTGCGTAAATGTACTACATACAATACGGCGGAGAGATCATATTTTGTATCTCCGCGTGTGAATGGAGAGCAGCAGTGTTGTGGCCCATTGATGAAGGAGGATTTGTATTGAGAAAGATCATTCAGGCGGATTGATTTTTCCATCTATTTATGGCACCGCTCTGGACAGAAAATCAATTGACTGGAACCACACACAGAAGAGTGGAAAAAATGCCCTTTTATAGAGAAAGTGTCGCACTTTATGCGTTGAGGAATTTTCCACACACACACACCTCGCGTATTGTGAGGGGGCCCTGTGAGAAAATTCACATAGGAGCCCATCCAAATAAAAAAAATCCCAGATTTGGGCAAAAAGACACGCAAAGAGATGTTAAGAAAAGATGCCACAAATGGAGGAAAAGACGGGCAAACAGAGTGAGAGAGATGAAATCCCAATGAAAATGTTTTAATGTGTTGTAAAAGAGAAAGAGAAGAAAAAAAATAAGATGAAATATTTACGCAGAAACTGAGTGAGTTTACATGGCTAGAATATGGAGGTCAGCAGCCTTTTATAGAATTAATAGTTTTTCGAGATCTTTTCGCTCCATATATCGCATTGCTCTGGCATGTAACCGATGCCATGATACACCGCTCGCAACACACTCACTTCTTTCACCAACTTCCACCCATAATATTGTGCGCGATCTTCTGGCACGAGGAACTCGCTCTCTGTCTTGTTTTTCCATTTTGCTTCCATCTTCATCTGCCCAGCCGGCTACGAATTTCCAATTGTGTACATAATTATGTGAACGAACTATTGGAATTCTTTTAATGTTGCAGTAATTTAATATTTTATTGTCTTAACGATTTTTTAAAAAATGTTTTTTGAAAGACTTTTTGGGGACCTGAAGAAGGTCAAAATAGAGATCGATTAAAGAAGAAGAGGAGAGAAAAATTACGAACTTGAAAGAAGTATTTATAAAGTCAAATTCAAACCATTTTATCATGGCTAAAAGAAGGAAAATCTAATTTTCTTGAAGAGAAGGAAAATGTTGCGTTATTTCTTAAAATTATATTTTGTCAAAAAAAGTGAGAAACTCTCTGGAGAAGGCCCAATATTATACCGAGACGTACGTTGGTTAAATAAAGCATAAAGTTTGGATTAAAGGAACTAGATTTGCTACAACATAATAAAAAATTTGCAGAACATTTCGCTTTTCCTTGAAAAATACTTTTTTCTCTAAAAAATCTCTTTCAATATTTTTTCTAAAGGGAATGGGAAATGGACTATTTTTTGCATATTTTTTTGTATCATTTGAAGAAACCAAAAAAAAATTTGTAAAAATAAGAAATCAGCAATGTTTAGCTTTAACTTCAAGGCAAAAATTACTCAAAACATTTTGAAAACTAAACTTTTTTATCTTTCCCAATACAAACTAAAGAAATTCCACAAATTGTAAATTAATTTCAAAGCTCACCCAGCCTTTTTAATCTCGACTATTGGATCTTTTTGGCTGTAGGCTTCGTGATCGTCATCGCAATAAATTCATTCAATTGCTGCTTTTATTTTTTCAAAGCCAAGCCTATAATTAAGTGTTAATGAATCGCAATCCATGGAGTTCGTAAACACCTCGCACCGCGATGCAGGGAAAAGACGCGCGCGCGTAAGAAAAGTAACTTTGTGGAAAGTGGAGATCATGGTAAAAAAAAATTTTTCGGATGGTCTTTCACCATCATCCGTAGAGATCTCAATTTTCCAAACCATATCTCGACGCCACGGTGCTGTGAAGCGTGTGTGTGCAATGGGTGCAAAGAAGGTTTCTTGTGTGCAGGAGATATTTGCAAATTTCCACGTCTGGGAGAGACGCAGGAAGTGATCCATTGAGGGGATTTTTTTTTTAAAAAGAGCGAGAGACCTTTGCATTACATTGTTGGTTTTAGCGAGACGTTTTTGTGCCACCTCCCACGTAATTGCGGGTGTTGAGTGAATGATAAGTAATTTTTTTTCCAACTTGCACAAATGTGAGGAGAGAAGGAATAAGAAAAAAAACGAGACTACAGCGCGGAATTTTCTCTTGTTTCAGGTGGACGGAGCACATTCCGTGCAAAAAAAAAGTGCCTCACCGCAGAGATGATGAGGACGTGAAAGATTTAATGACTTATCAGATCACCCAACATCTTTTGACCCAATTCCATCAATTAAGCACCAATTAGCAGCGATATAGTGAAAAGAAGAAGAAAAAAATAAAGAAGATGCGAGACACGAAAATTTATGTTTAACTTAAAGAGCTCTCTGTGCAACCACCATCATCATGATTCCCTCATTCAGTGGATTCAATGAGTTGCTCATTGGCAGCATTTTTTAAACTCCTTATCATCTTTCTTCTATTCTTTTTTTTTCTTCTCTTCTTTTATTTTTTGCAATGAACAGCAAACTTCGTGTTCCGGGAGACAAGACAAATCCACCCACACTCAGCGCCACAATATTCTCTCTTCTTTGAGGCGGCAATCTCTCGTGCAAACGCCTATTTTGCAATTTGTATGCATCCCAAGTTTTAATTCATCGAATCAATCTTGTTGGCTACAACCAATTTAATTTGCACTTTAATGCACTTTTGTTACATAAATCAAATTAAGTGTGGGATTAATTAATTAGTGTGTTGTTTCTCTAAATTGAGCCCCGCTATTATTATTTTTTTTACACCATTGCATTCCCATTGATGGAAATTCACGCCCCACAGAGGGCCGAGAAATGCGTCAAAAGTGAAAATCATTCCATCTGATTCATTTTGAAAGACTTGACAATTTTTTCTTTAATGAGAAATGCTTTAATGGTGCGAAAAATATGGGGACAAAAAATAATTTTTAGAGAAGAACAAATTTTTTATATAAAAAAAAAATTCTAATGAGATTGAAAATGTTTTAGAAACTATCTTAATCTTTTTTTTTAATTTTCTATGAACATTCAAATTTTTTTGTGAAGAAAAGGTGGTTATTCAATCTCAAATGGAAATCGATGATAC
This sequence comes from Lutzomyia longipalpis, assembly GCF_024334085.1. Lineage (NCBI taxonomy): Eukaryota > Metazoa > Arthropoda > Insecta > Diptera > Psychodidae > Lutzomyia > Lutzomyia longipalpis. Next base: position 819,553 of record NC_074708.1, read on the forward strand.
AATTTTGATACGAATTATCTTTTAGTGATTTAAAAAAGAATAAGAAATCACCAGAAGAACGTTCAAATTAAGAAATTCCTTTTGCTTTTTTTGTCTCTTTAAATGTTTCAAAGCATTTGCTACAATGTTACTCTGATGAGTTTGTCGCTATTGTTGTTGAAATATTTCAAGTTGTTTCATCGAATCAGGACAACATCCTTATTGAAGAAGCTCCTTTAAAAGAATCCCCAAAAATAAACCTCAAGAATCAATTTCAGACCATTTTGCTTCTTTAAATAATTTTTTTCGGCAAACTTTTACACAACGTTGCAATATTTTTTTCAACACACTCTTGAGTACAACGTAGTTTGTCTTCGATGCTAAAAGTGGACAAAATATTCCGATAAAGCAGCCTTGCGCCTTAAATAGGCATAAATTTGCAAAAATGCGGAGTGCAAAGAAAGTTGAGGAGGTGCATCAACGACACGTCGAGTACTGCGACGCAAGTTGAGAAGAAGAAAAAAACAAGAATCGTGTCTTTTATAGGCGATAAACATCATCCAAGCTGCTGCTGGGTAGTCTTTTAGCAAATTTTTGACCGTAAATGCTTAATCACGACAATCACAAGTTTTCTCTCCTGGCGCTCTCTCCCTACCCCGGGTGTGTGCTGTGCAATGGGGGGCACGCCGAGAGTCGCCAGACTGTCTGTGGTCGCACCTAAATAAGCCACAGCCAACAGCAGCACGCGTGTGTATATCAATTTAAATTGAATCGTGAATGCACAAGAAGAGAGTCTTTTTTGGTCTTGAAAACAGTTGACTGACATGGGCCTGTGAGACACGGCTGTTTCGCCATTCATCGCGTACACCAAGCAGTGATCATTCCACGCAATCCCATACAAATTAATACGGTGTGTGCATTTATGGTAATCGTGTGAAATGCAACCAAACTACACCGTCTCTCTTTTTTTTCTTTTTTTTTATACTTTAAGCAACATCAATGCTGAGGAGATGGCTTATTGACAGAGAAACGTGTAATAAAAAAAAAATCAGCTAAAGATATTCCAAACATTACAACGAAAAAGAATAAAGCAACAAAAAATCCCCCATGCGATTCACTCTGAGACAATTCACAATTTAATATGGACATTTTCACTCACTCTGTGTCCATTTACAGCCAAATAAAAGCGCACGGCTCTAAAGACGCACGAAAGTCACACTTTATTGGGTCAACACTTTACGGACCATTCTAATGGTTACAATGTGATAGCCCCAGAGTTTAGTGAAAGACGCTTTTTTTTTTAATCCGCAATAGTGAGAGAAGAGGAAAAAATGAAGATACGTGGTGAAAGAAGAATAAATTTTGAGAAATAGTCCAAAGAACGACAAAGAGACTTACACTGAGCGGAAGAATAATAGGATCAGTTTAAAGAATCAAAGAGAAATTGAATTTACTTGATTTTCAAGCAGAAGAAGTTAAGCAGAAATTTAGATCTTTTGATGAAGCTTTTAGAGTTTAAAATCATTTCTTTTTTGATTTTTTACAATTTATTCGTTTAATTCTAACGGTTGACGTTTATTTTTCTAACGTTTATTATTTCTTGTTTTAGTATTTGACATTTTTTCAGAGTTTTAAATTTCTTTTTTAACGTTTTTTCAGCTAAAATCCTTTGTACACTCTAAATATAATTTTACAGAAAATAACAAATGCAAAGAAATCCAGGATAAATGTCAGAGCTTTGCAACTTTTTCTTAACGTTTATTTTCTAATATTTAACATTATTATTTAATATGACATTTGATGTTTCTCTTGCAACATTTGACATGTCTTATTTGACACTTCTCTTCTAACGTCTGACGTAGTAAATATATCTCTAATTTAAATAATTGTTAATATTTTTTACATTCAATTTTTTATCGTTGAAAGTTTTAATTTTAGGATAGAATTGTTTTTTTTTTGCTTCTTATAAACAACTTCATTTGAATAAAATTTTAAGATTATTTAGGACAACAACCTTACTTTACAACGAAACTACATAATGTCCTTTTTGTATTAAAATTATCCCCAAGAAGAAATAATCAAAAATTAATTCCTACTTGTTAATAGTTTCCTCACAAATGTAACTGCCTATTAACTTAATTGAAACAGATCATAAAATTTAATTTAAAATGTATATTTAAGGCTTTCTCTAATATTATTTATTAGTTATTGTTGTTTTTTGTTCATCTACCCGACTAAACTCATGCTCTACAAAAATCACTTAAAGAAATGAAGATTTTCGTGATTGGACGTTGTGCAGTAAAGCGTGAAAATGCATTTCCTCAATGTTTTCTTGTAATGTGATATCCATTTCACATTGTTGGCCTTCAACATTTTCTTTCTTTACCTTATCTATTCATCCAATGCAAGGAAAAGAAGGTGTGTGCAGGGTGGATGAAAAAAGAATGTGTTAAATTTGCTCTTCACCTATTAGTGCAATCTCTCGATAAATTATGAGCTTGTTTTGGCTGCAAAATGTTCAAAAGGAAATTTGCCGCTCGCGGTATTTCACCTACTTGCACAAAATATGCCCATGGAAGGCACCCAAACACAAAAAACTAATGTTTGTACAAAGTGCAACAGCAAATAAAATGTGCCGCGTAGCAAAATTTTAAAACAACAATTAATTCAAACACGCGTGGAATTATAAATATTGCCACGAGTGTGCGATGACCGGCTATTTTTCTATTTGCTCTACAAATAAATATTATATTTTTCTTCTTTTTATTTTTTTTTCTCTTGTAATGCTGTGGACCAATTTAGTGAATTTTCACCCGAAAAAAAATTGAAAAACATTTCGTTGATTTTATTGTGAGATTGTAAGATGGAATTATATTATTGTTTTACATCTCAACCATGCCATTCATCTCTCTGCACGTTTTTTGGCTGCAATTTCTCCGTGTTTTTGGTATGGCTTTTGTTGTTTAGTTGTGGCCACAGTAACAGACGTTAAAAAGGTAAGAGCAATTAATTAATTTGATGATTATGATGAAAAAATGTATGTGAATGAATTTATTTACACATCACCTCTCGTTTTGCAGCAATAAAGCTCTACCTTTGGGATAGGCGTGTGTGGAGCTCTGGGACAGCAGACATGATGATAGAATGAGGGTGTCGAGTGAAATTACCATGTTCCATCGCATAAGTGATGATCATCTCGATCTGCAGTGCGTGATTGCAAAGAAATCTCGGACTCTCGTGATTTTGCTCCTGAAGCTACCAATGGGTGGGCTCCTCTTGGTCAGAGATGCTGTGTTGATGATACCTCGCGTGGGTGGCTACCGAATCACGAAAACCCTCTGCCTAAAAATGATCTCGCAATGACAGACTTAAAAAAAATGAAATACCTTTTCTAATGAAATAAATCTTCAGGAGGAAATCCACATAATTCTCTCTCTCTGTTTTAAAATAAAATAAAAATGTAAAGAAACATTACACGCGCCCATAAAAAGCAAAATATAGAAATAATTGGCATTCAACTTTCAATTTTTGCCTCGTCTTGGTGGCCGTCTTCTCCAGCCACACTCAAGAAAACCCCCGGCGCGGGAGCAAGAAAAAAGAGCAATAAGGTGTAATTAAATCAATAAGCAACCGCAATAAAGTGTAACGAATGCTGCACACCACCAAATTAGTAAAGAAAGAATAGTTTATATAGAAATTCAACGATTTCCAATTATAACGTAGACTATGGCGGCAAAATGCGTTGGAGAATGGCACGAATGGGTGGCATCCCACATACATAGCACACACACCTCTTGCTCCAGACCAAAAGTCTTTTTTTTTATTCAATTTTTCATTTTATATTGATTTTGATTTTTTTATTATTAACGTTTGTTTGACGATCCCAAAAATGTTTGAAATTTTTCCATTAAAGTCATTTTTGAATGCTGAAAAAATTTATTTATTTGCACCATTTGCACATATTTAAAATAAATAATATTTGGTGGACTATTAGGAAGAATTGTTAAGACTTTGACTATCAGGGGATGTAGAGTCTGATTTAATTTAACCGTTTGTACGCTATGTCTGTAATACACTATGGGGTTGATGACCGACCCCAAAGTAGTTTTTTTTTGCTGATCAAGCAAATTGATATTTTATCTTATTCTTATTTATTATCTTATTTTATTTCATAGAATAGAATTTTTTTAAATGATTCTTTTTAAAGAATATTTTTACAAAGATTTTTGAGACATTTTCTGAGCAATAAATTCGAGAAAAAGGTTTTTTTTTAATGTAATGAAGTTAGTAAATGATAGGCACGATTTGGAAAAATTGTTGTCTGCAATGTCCTTTAAAAATTCAAAGAAAAAAAAACCTAAAAAATAGTATGTAAATTAAAAATCTTTAAAAGCAAACTCTAGGATTAGATTCTGATACAAATATTTTCTTTTCTTTTCTTACAATTCTTTAGTTATAAGATTTTTGGAATTTTGGTAAAAACCTTTTAAGATTTTAACATTTTATTTCTTTCTTGAATCGAGTTTTTGAAGGAAAATTACTTTTCTAGGGGTCTTCTAAGATCATTCTGAGTGTTTTCTGGAAGAACCAATTTTTTTGTTTTTCTTAGGTACATAGAAGGACAATAAAACTCTTTTAAATAACCATCTATCAAAATCTTAGGACATCTTTTATATTGTTATGAAAGAAAAGCAAAAATTTTTATCAGAATCGACCCCTCAAACGGATTTTTTTTCAAATGATTTATAAGGAATATTTTTGCAAAAGATTTTAAGTCTTTTACGATTTTTTAAAATTATTTTAATTAATTAAAATTATAAAAGAATTTTAAAATTGATTTTTAATGATGTTTTTAAAGAATTTTCTAAAATTTTTCAGAACATTCAAGAAACAAATTATCATTAATATTTGTATTGTACTTATTTTAACAGCTCAAATTTCTTTTTTTTTTACCTTCGGCAATAGAAGGGTTAAGAAAAAACTCATATTCAGTGTTTAATCAAATAAATTCAGGAATTTTTACAACATCTTAATTTAAAACAATGCAGTTCATTAAGAATTTATTAAATTACTCTATCTCATTTAAAAAATCTTCTATATTAACATATAAATAACTTTATTAAAGAAGAAAATTTATTCTTTGATGTAAGAAAATCTCACTGTTTTTAGTGAACAAGAAGAACGAGAGATCCAATTAAGAGTTATAAAGATGCGCAAAGTACATAAGATTTTGCAATTTATTCCAATGCGATTTTCATGTGCATGTCGCGTCGCTCGAACCCACCTCAAGATACGACCCAGACAATGCTCTTGGGTGCTTCGGTTGGGATGCAGGCAGAGATCTTATGGCATTTACCACCATTGGGAGTGGGTGAGTGTGTCTCTGAACTGCGGGAAAATGCACCACATGTACATATTAGGGCAGCCAGACAACACCCAAACTGTTCAGCAGACTATGTGTAGTGTTCGTTGAGTCGCACAGAAACCCCCTTTTTTACGGGGTGGATTGCATGCGCACTGGATGGCATGTTTAACGACGGGAGTTGGGGAGGTATGCTGAGGAGACCCAAATACATACATAGCGTCTGCTGCGGGAAAATCAATTGGCCAGACTTTCGTACATACCGGCGAGACAACATGCGAATTACGTGCGTTTGCTGCTCCTGACTCACAACAGGGACCCTCTTGCTTCTCCTGTGTAGACGGACAATGTTTATTTGTTAATCCACCACCCCCGTAGACATAGAAGCCATCACCAGGGCAGGGCAGGAATTTATAGTGAGTCATCGTATCGCAGAGTCACAATTTGTCTCGCAAATCCTCTCTTAGAATCCAGATGAGTCATCGCGTATTGACTTTTCCCGCATCATCATCACCTTCTGCATAAATTAATGATTTATTTTTTATTCCATCATGCGCTCATGCCAGAGTTCAAATCATTGCCACACAACAACATAATCAATACAATAACTAAAGAGCCGCAGCGGTGTTTACTGGTTTAGCTCGCATTTCTTAACAACAAAAACGGTCCATGAATTAAGTCTCTCTCTCTATGCTATATCTACACGTCTTCTAATGAGAAATTCTTATGGGTTCTCCACCTCGCATCTTCTTGAGCTTCCATCAAGATTTCTCCTCAAAATTGATCAAATTTCAATGAGCAATTTACGGTAAATTTCACCATTGAGTGATTTTATGGATTTCCACGCTGCTGCTGCGGAAAGTTTTGTGTGAGAATATTATTTTTGCTTCGAATGCACAATTTTGGCTTTCCGGGACTCCTATACATACATAACACTACTCATTCTATGTATTATACATAGGTAGGTACCTTCTTCCTCATGGATGATTCAGCCGAACGCCTTTTTCGCAGACACTGCGGATTTCTTTTCTTTTATTTTATTTTTGTTCCTTTTTGCAACCACAATATTGACAAAAATATTTGTTGGAGGAGAAAAATTTATGCAAAAAAGCGAGGAAGAATGGCATGTTAAAACAGGAAGTATGATTCATTGACCACCAATTTCAATGGAATGATTTATTGGGTAAATCACAAATGCAAACATGGAGTGATAAGAAATAATAATATAAATACTCTAGCTTTCAACGAGTAGGTAGTCATCTTCACAATAAATTTAGTTATTTATTGTTTATTTTAGAAGAAAATACACAATGAGTGTTGAGGGGAAATAGTACCTACTCAAAATAAAATTCAGAACTTCTTGAATTTCTTCATAAATTCTCTTGAAAAAAATTGTTTTCTTTGAAAAGGAAAGAAAACTAAAAGTTCTGCAAAAATTCTTTAATTTTTATGTTGCGTTAATAATTTATTTTTTCATATAAAAAAAAGTATTTTTTATTTGTTTTAAAGTATAAAAATATTCTAAACAATTTTTAAATGAATTTTCTCGTTCAAAATATCATTTTGGATCTTTTGAATTCATTTTGCAAATAAAACAGTCTCGAAAAATTCTTATAAATCGTCTGAAGCCATTTAATCAATAAATCAGCTTCCGGGTTTCCCTTCTTATCACCGCCCATAATTCCCAGATATTAGCAAATTGTTGTGCTACTAAGAACCTTGAATTTGTGAGTCTGATTTTCCAAATCTCATGTTTCTGAATCATTCCATAAAAGTAGCATAATCACACACAACAACAAAACATTCATTTCTGCTGATTTTTTTTCCAATTCGTCATGCTGCTACTTTTATCATGTTTGTGATAATGAATAAATCCTCGTGTAGAGTGTGAGGACCAAAAGATAAAATGAAATAATGTACAAAAAAAGAGAACATAAAATGCTTCCGCTGTGGTGCGTGAAGAGTCACAATTAAAAGAGTTAAAATTTGACGAAATGTGAGAGAAATAAAAAGAAACGGGCGTAGTATGCTCAACAATTGACTCATTAACATAAATGGAAAATATCAAGTTCAATAGTCTCTCTAAATGGCAATATAAATTGTATGTTGTGTGCATAAAATCGCACGCAGAGTTTAATTAAAAGTTAAATTGAAAACATTATATATCCAATTGATGCCTCCCAATCAATCGACTGTCCAATTCTGCCCTAATATGGTTATTTTTCTCATCTATACGAAGTCATTTAACTTTTTTTTTCAGCTTCATTTCGTGACTTTGCGAGGAAAGAGCATTTTTTGTGCAAGCATATAATTCAGAGATACGAAAAGGCGCCTTATCATTGCCTTTATATGTATGTAGGTAATGTAATCTACCCCACAATGGTTCATGTTCGACAGCTCACAAGATCACCGGCCGCCAAAGAAAAAAAAACCTCTCGCGAATAAAATCCAAATACGTGGAAAAACATGAGTTTTTTCTTCTTTCCAAGATAAGATTTTCTTGTTTCTTTTGCTGTTCTTTTTTTTTCGTCAAACCTCGCGCGCGCTTATGACATAATACCCGGTCGAGAGAGAGAGGAATTTTGCAAAATAAAAGTCTATACCTGAAGAACAAAAAAAAAAAGAGAAACAAAATTAATGCTAATTGTACGTTCCAGAATGTCTTACGTGGGCTATATCGTTCCTCTTCTTTTTCACGGACAATTTCTCTGTAAATATTATATTTTAAAACTCCTTGTGATCGTTGCGATCGTTTGTGATCACATGCATAAAGAAAACCAGCTAGAGTGGTTCCACACTGGATCATTTTCTCAAAAAAAAAATCTTTAAAAAAGCTCCACACAAGCACAAAAATATCTCTTGAGTGTTAATGGCGTGATCTTGATACTTCTGATGATGCGATCTTCATCCAAAATCTTCGCGCGCGAAAGTCATCTCTCTGTGACTCTTTTGAATTTCAAATTTGAGCGCATTTCTCTTTTTTTCTCGTTCAAAAAATACGATCGAGAGCACTTTTCACAGATTTTTATGTTGTTGTTGGTAATTTCCACTCCCAATTGCATTGCAAATTTCAAGTAATTGGTCATGATAACTAAACCGCGAATAGTTGGTAAAATGGAACATACAAAAATGCAAAGAAAAACGGTTTTAGAAATACAACAAAAAAAATTAAGATTTAACCGTCTGCGGAGTTTATTTTAGGAAAGAGAATCTAATGAATTTTTAATTTTTTTTGAGAGGTGGAGTAATTCATTTGAAAAATATATATCTTCTTAATTTGTGATAATAATTCTTGAAGAAGGCTTTAGAAAATCAATGATTTTCAAGGTACATTTTTGAATTAAAATCTTGGGAAATAATTTAAAAGGAACCGCAAAAAGAAAAGTCTTAAGGGTCTTAAGAGAAAAAATTCTGAAGAGATCAAAACGTTTCAATGCTCTTAGGTACCTAATACCTTGATCTAGAAAAGAAATTGTAAATTCAGGTTATCTTTAGAATAAAATCTCACTGTTTTTGCGTTTAAAACTAATTTTTTATTCTTTAAAAAATTCTACTGAAGAGTTCTTTTAGCTGAAAGATCAGTCATTTCACTTTTTAGCTGTTTGTTTCTTACAAGCTAAGAACACCTGAAAGAACTGAAAGGTGCTCATTATAAACTTTTTTTGGACAAAATGTTGCAAAAAATGACTACCTTCCTCAATATTCTCATCAACAATGAGTTTGCTTATAATGTATGTTTATGCTGCGACTGAAAGACCTGAGAACGAGCTATAGCTGTAGCCAAAAAAGCCGCACCGTTTGTGGAGACATCGCGTGTGAAAATTGCGTGGAAAATGATCTCATTTTTTTATTCCTTAAATGAATACAACCATAAATCAGCCGTGTAAATGGTACCTACTTCCATATCGCTCTCTTTGGCTCTGTGTGTGACTCTGCTGTTTCCAAGAAGTCCCAGGTGATGACCCACGATGGAGGAGCAGCACCTTAGCAAGTACATTCAGCAAGTACCTAGGAATGTGCTATATAATGTAGGTTGTGTTTGAGGCGATAAGATGCTCTGTGGGTTAAATTTTACCCCAAAATGGATCACAAGACCTGCCGCATCACATTCCTTCGCAGCACCTTCTTATCATTTATCAAGATTGGGTGTATGAGGAGGAGCCCTTGCTGATAAGAGCCATACCCGGCATCTTGACTTGTGGTGAGTCTTGACTGCTGCACACACGACACAATGTTGCCGCCGCCGGTGTCCCTGACCCCCCTTGGTCGCGGGAATTCATACATAATATTACTTTTTTTCTTTTTGAAAATTTTTCTTTGGTGTTGTGTGTGGAAGAAGAGCCCGGGATCTCTGTGTGTGCGCGCTCTCGCGACGGGGCCATACCAGCAATTCCATGTTGCATCCATAATGCCATATATGGGCAAATGTCGACGATTGGCCTGAGCCCCATCGTGCCGGTGAGTGGGGGTTTCGTTTATATACGCAATATGGTTTGAATTTTCTATCACAAACGTTCGCGTTCTCGTGCTGTGAACATCGCAAAGGAGTTCAGCAAAAATAAAAAAGTAAATCACGTACAACCTCCTAAGGAGAAGGATTAAAAGCTACAGCTCCCCCGAAAACAACCAAATAGGATTAACCCCCCAATTTAGTGTTTATATTTAAATTAATTTAGGATCTTCAATTTTTTTCGCTTTTAAACACCAAAAAATCTTCATGTAAGTATTTTATTTAAAAAAAAAGTGTTTTAGAATTTTCTTGAAAATTGAGAAAATTTTCTTTGTGAAGTGAAAGAAAAGAATTTAAATCCCCAAAGGGAAGGTGAATCGGTGAAAGAGGAGTTAAAAGGTTGAGAGAGGGAGAGAGAAGCCCACACGTGGTGATTTTAGTGCACCTGCCGGTGAAAGAAATTCCCAGAAATTCTGCATTTTTTTTCTGCAAAATGAGAATTTCTTCTCTTCATTTTCCTTCCCACATCCATTCAATTCTGGGAATCCCTTTAACGGCCGCGCGCCAAATTCAAAAAAAAAATCTCCGTGTGAGTGTGTGTGTTACCCCGCCGTGAGGGGAAAATCCGCTCGGGTTTTGAAACATTGCCATATATGGTAAAGTGACGTGGTTGGTCGATGGGCCGTGGTGGGGATGACGATATTCCATACAAATTTGGCCTTAGCGGATCTCGACACTGAAACCGTGGCGTCACTCGCCTCTCATCTCTCGTGCAGTGCGTGTTGCAGAGTTAACTTTGATTTTATTTCAAATTGTAATCCAATAAAAAATCTCAATTTAAATCATCTCTCTCCCAATTTGCCAACAAAAGGTGAATTAGTTTTTGAATAAATTCCTTCAGTGCATTCCATTAACAAGGTAGGTGGCCACCACCTGCGGATTTTCCGTGTAAAAAGTCTTTTTTTGTTCAATCCAAGAGTGCTTTGGGCGTTGGCCCCAATTTCAAAGCATTGTGCCTCTTTTGTTGTAAACTTTCCCACAGTGCGCCCACAGAGAGCCCCCGAAAGAGTCTCAAAGCACACGAGGGTGCCTCTTGGGAGCCATTTCCATTGGTATTTTCAACGTTTTTCCATCCACAAATTGGCATTTTCCCGTGAAAACCATGACGCCGGCAACCACCTTCCTCTGAACACTCCCCATCTCACTCGCACCCCACCCAATTCATGGGAGTGCGAATGCGATGGCAAGCGACGCCTGCGCATTCTTCACCACCGGTTCATTTCCCCTCCTTTTTGAATTCTCATTTCTTTTTTGCGGTTGAAATTTTCTCTTCTGTATAACGGTTGCGTTCAACGGCTAATTTTTCTTTTTTTTTTTTTGTAAAATCTTTTTGCAGAAATCAAAATGTGTGACGAAGAAGTTGCTGCGCTCGTTGTTGACAATGGATCCGGAATGTGCAAGGCCGGTTTCGCCGGAGATGATGCTCCACGTGCCGTATTCCCATCCATTGTGGGTCGCCCAAGGCATCAGGGTGTGATGGTCGGTATGGGCCAGAAGGATTCCTACGTGGGTGATGAGGCTCAGAGCAAACGAGGTAAGAAGCCAGAAAATTCTTTTAATTTGTTTAATTTTTGTCTTAAAAAAAGTTCTTTAGAAAGGTTTTAAAAATTTCTTTCAATTGAAAGTTTCATGAAATTTTGGGATTTTTGCTAAAGAGTTAATTTTTTTAAAAATGTTTTTTAACCTTAAGTAATGAGTTGAAATATAGAGAATTGTCCGACAATAGGCCTTATTCAGCGACCAAGAAACCCTTGAAATTCGCTTGAAATCTTAAAATTTCAATTTTTTAAAATTCTCTTTAAAACTAAAAAATAATGCTTAAAAAATAACAGAAGGTTTTAAAGATTTCTTTCAATTGAAAGTTTCATGAAATTTTGTGTATTTTTCCTTTTACATTGTTATCCTTAAAAATATTCAAGACAAAATTTTTTTCTTAAAAACTTTTATAAAAAAACAAAGACAATTTGTTTGAAAAAACTTTAAAGAAAAACCTTAAGAATCATTTTAAAAATCCTACAAAAAAACTCCATAAAGGGTTAATAATTAAAATTTTCTAGGTCAATAAACAGTGAGACAAACAAGTTCAATTTATTCAATCAAAATAAATAACGAACGAGGTTAATTTACGTCTAATGCTTTAATTGACAGAAGAAAGGCAGACGAATTTGTAATTTCTCTATCTACGGTTAAAATAAAATAAAATGGAACTATTTTTTTCATTATAAATTAATTATGATTTGGAAATTAATTTAATCTACATTTTAGTTTAACCCTTTAAGGTCCATTGGGTCATACGTTGACCCAAAGATTCGATTTTGAAAATGTTTCATTTTGTTTAGTTATTTTATGAATATTAAGTCTAAATTAGTACAGGACTATGTCTTTACAATCCCTGATCATTTTATGAGCACAAAAAGGACTCACAGGATCAGGAAGGACGAATAAGCGAAAATTTTTGAGTTGGGATTTGTTTTTTGCTAAAAATGTCTTTGAGCTCTGAGAAATTAACAAAAATCATTTTTAGTTCAATGAACTTGCTAGATTGATCGCGGTTCTTAAAGGGTTAATGAAACTTTCAAATTATTGGGAAATTTTGAAACCTTTTTTTCATTAGAGAATTTTTCCGGAAGGAACAAAGGAAGAAGAAAATAAAAATTGAAGATGAAATTTTGAATTTTTCCAGGTATTCTGACCCTGAAGTACCCAATTGAGCACGGTATTGTCACAAACTGGGATGATATGGAGAAAATCTGGCACCACACGTTCTACAATGAGCTCCGTGTGGCTCCGGAGGAGCACCCAGTGCTACTCACGGAGGCCCCCCTCAATCCAAAGGCCAACAGAGAGAAGATGACTCAAATTATGTTCGAGACCTTCAACACACCAGCAATGTATGTGGCCATCCAGGCTGTGCTGTCACTGTACGCCTCCGGTCGTACCACGGGTATTGTCCTGGACAGTGGTGATGGTGTCTCCCACACCGTACCAATCTATGAGGGTTATGCCCTCCCCCACGCCATCCTTCGTCTCGATCTGGCTGGACGTGATTTGACTGATTACCTTATGAAGATCCTCACGGAGCGTGGGTATTCCTTCACCACCACAGCCGAACGTGAAATTGTGCGTGACATCAAGGAGAAGCTCTGCTATGTTGCTCTTGACTTTGAGCAGGAAATGGCCACAGCTGCATCATCGTCATCCCTTGAGAAGAGCTACGAGCTACCCGATGGACAGGTCATCACCATTGGCAATGAGCGATTCCGTTGCCCAGAGGCTCTCTTCCAACCATCATTCCTGGGTATGGAGGCATGCGGTATCCATGAGACAACCTACAATTCCATCATGAAATGCGATGTGGACATCAGGAAGGATCTCTATGCCAACACCGTTCTCTCTGGTGGTACCACAATGTACCCAGGAATTGCTGATCGTATGCAGAAGGAGATCACAGCCCTTGCCCCATCCACCATGAAGATTAAGATTATTGCACCACCAGAGCGTAAATATTCCGTCTGGATTGGTGGCTCCATCCTGGCATCACTTTCCACATTCCAGCAAATGTGGATCTCCAAGCAGGAGTACGATGAGTCCGGACCATCCATTGTCCACAGGAAGTGCTTCTAAATTCACGTGTGCGCCCCTTCCACAAAAATTCACAACATCCACACACCCACACACACAATATCATCTCTTTAAATTTTATTTTGCATAAAAAAAGAGGAGATTTCCATTTGAAAATGAAATGATAAAAAAAAATGAATGAAAAAAATCCAAGTTTATTCACGCATTGATATAAAGAAGAAGAAAACAATTCCAAACAATAAGAAAGAAAAAAATAATTAAACCGCGAGAAATGTTTGGGTCAAAGTATTAAGAAATAAATTATATAAAATATGCTGAAAAATTAGGAAAGAAAAAAAGGCAAAAAGATAAAGAAGAATTATCCAATTATCCTTTTTTTTTTTAGCCCTTCGGTGGTCCATTTGTTTATTAATTATTATTACACATTTTATATATTTTTTTGTCTTTAAAGTACTAATTTTTTTTGAATTTGTGAATGAAGAAAAAAATTAGTTTATGTTATTCCCCCCTTTCTCATGAACTTTTTTTTTTAAATAAGAATTATAAACTTTTTTCTCTGCCAAGTTTGATAAAAAAAAAGAATGAATAAAAGACACCGATCATTCCTTCTCTCTTAAGAAAAAACAAGAAGTAAAAAAGAAAAAAAAAACATTGCCGATCAAAATGTAATGTAAGAATTATTTATTTTTATTAAAAAATGAGTAAAAAACAAGCGTATGAATTGAATGCATTTTTATCTGATTTTTTTTTTGCAAAATTTCATTTTTTGTGAAAAAAAAATGTTCATTTTGGTCAGCAAGAGTTCCTTATGATTGGATTTTTTTAAATGAGAATTTGGCAAAGGAAGAAAATCCTTTTAAGAGATATTTGCGATAAAATGTATTTATTTCTCCTTTAAAAAAATTAAAGAAAGAATAGACTTTCAATTTACTACCTATTTAAAAAATTCTTCTTTTATTATATATTTAGAAGAACAAAAAAGAAAGTTTAAGAGACAATCGCTTCCATCATTTAGGGTCTCATCACAATAATAATTTCTTTCCACGCGCAAAAAGACTTAAATTTTAGTTTGTTTTTCTCTTTTCTTAATTACAATTTAAAATAATTAATAATTAAGCTGAGAATGTGTTCGTTTTTTTTTACATAATTAAAAGAAATTGCATTTCCATTCGCGCAGTATTTGTCTTTAAAGAAGAAAGAAAAAGGAACACAACATACTGAAAAAAATCCCTCAAAATAGAATGATTAATAAATGAAAACTTATTAAGGTGACATAGCATTTAATCAAGCGGATAATGATGAAAATATTCTCAATAAAAAAAAACTTATTGCCTGGAATTTTCCCACGTGAGAGCAATAAAGGAAAATGAAGAAAAAAAACTACAATTTCCATTCCATTTTATATTTAGTGGATCGCCACGCAAATTTTCATTTTGATTTGTAAAAAATAAAGAATTCATAACATAAAATTGCACGGTGTTTCAATTGAACTGCAGAAGGGGATTTTCTTTTTTTTTTAGGTGAAAAAAAAATCAGAAATGGAGTATACAGTGGTGTTACGTGAGTCAATTTTGAGGCTTTCCTGAGACGCTAGAAACCGACAATTTTCACTTAATTATTTAGTCAATTACTAATCTATCGAGTTTGCTATATTGTAAAGAATTTTCCTAAATAGAATTTTAATCGGAACCCCTCCGGAAATATTTTTGAAGCTGTATTTTTACCTACCCTAGGATCTCCATTAAAACATAATAAACAGGGTTGGGCGATTTGTTTACATTTTTTTTTTACATTTTACATGCTTTTTTACATGTAAAAAATGTTTTTCTTCACATGCTTTTTTCTTTACATACTTTTCTTTACATTTTTATTTTACAAAAATAATGTAAAGAAAAATATTGGTAGCAAAATATTTTTTTTAATTAAACAAGGGGATGGTATAACTTCATTTTCTGTGAAGAAAAGTCACTTTTTGTTGAACAAAATGTATGAGGAATTCTCGAATCTCGCTCAATCTCGACCGATTCCCGAGAAACACTTTAACTTTTTTTATATTAATAATGTTATTTCGATAATGAGATAGGGATCAATCGAAAGCTAATTAAATGTACTTTCAATTGCAAGAGGAATTGTGCAAACTGATCCCTTCTTTTGATTGGAAGAACGTGCTGCCTCACGAAAAGTACTGATTTCTCGGGGTTGGGCATCCCCCTGTAATTAAAATTGATATTGTTGCCGACGAACTAGACACCTAAGTCTCAAGCAGAGCTCCGGGGAACTACCGCAGGAGCATCAATTGATAGTTGTGGGAATTTACACGTTTCCCATAAACTTCGGTAACACAGCATTTACAGACGTGTAGAAGGAGGATGAAATAGGAATTATTAGCGGAGAAGAATAGCTGCTTTAAGCGCTACCCCGCGATACAGCATCCCCGCCACACCTGAGAAGGGCGCGATCAAACGCTGCCTCTCTAGGGTAAATCTCATAGGCGCCAGGCAGCTATAAGCGCCGTGCCATAGAGATCCCTTTCGGCTCCCAGCGGGTCGCGAGAATACCCCATCGCGCCATCTATTGAATGAAATATAGCGCGTGTATTTGAATTGGGAGTTAATAAATAAGTGAATTGTGACTCATCGTGTTCTCATTTGGGTTGCTGAAGCGCCCCTCTCCACTCCTAGGCCATACCTACAAAAGTCCTTCGACAACAATATTAACTTGTAAAATTAAGTGAAAAACAATACCAGAAAATAAACATCTTGATGAGAAACAAAATTGTAAAGAATTTTTTTGCATCACCTACGAGAAAGTTGATTTTATTAAAATTATTTATGATTTTTAGAAATATGAATATAATTAATTTGTAAAAGGTTTGTAAATTCTCATATTTTTATGTGAAAGTTCATTTTCAGGTTTGTAAAAATTGTTTTCAGACACATTAATAAGGAAAAAGCTTGTTGAAATTGAACTAATTCGCTTTCTACATCCCATTCTTTCCTCATAAAAATTATTAATATTTTAACTAACATTCACGTTTTACCTTTTAAAGATGCGTTTCTGACCACCCAGTAATTTTACATAATATTAAGGAATTTAAAATTTTTTAAAAATTTACAAACCTTTTACAAATCCATATTTTCCGGGAATGTAAAATAACTTTTTTGATTAAAAAAAACATTTTTTTTAAAGAAAAACCAATTTTTTAGATTCTTCTCCAATCATTTCTCATTCAATTATTGTTTTTACAAATTATTTACATTTTTTTACTGTTTTGTATACTTTACATGTTTTTTACATGTAAAATGTAAAAACTATGTAAACAAATAATTTTATGTAGGTACATGAAATTGCCCAACTCTGAATAAATAAAGATATCTGGGAAATAGGTTTTGATATTTCTGAAATCATAAAATTTATTCATGTTTTGATTGAATTTTTCTTTCCGGGAGTTTTATTGCTTACTTCCGGGAGCTTTATTGTCAAGAAATATGATAAATTTATTTCATATTTCTACAAGAATATTTAATTTTGTATTTTCATAGTCCTGATTATGTAAGGGCTGTAAGAGTAGATAAAATCCTTTCCGGAACTATCCTGTTAAAGTTAAAAATTCTACTTATCCGGATAGTTTAATAACTCAAAAAACGATGAGCCTGAAAATTTAATTTTGAATAATTTTTGTGTATTTCTTTAGGCTCTATTTGACTATTCAGAGAGAACGGAATTGCAAAAAAAAATAAAACGAAAAATTCGCCATTTGTCCTGAACGTCCTGAAAAATAAATTTTTCACACACCAAGAAAACAAAAAGAAAACTCAAATATTGCATTTTTCATAATTTTCTTCTCCACCAATATACAATTAAAAAAAAAACTGAAAAACAATGCCTATAAGCTAAAAATATAATATTGATATAAGAGAATAATATAATCTTATTATTTTTTTACATGAATTCATCAAACAGTTCAATTGGTGTGCCCTGTTAAAATGCAATCACTCACCAAAAAGGATTATCCCCGGTGTGATGCGCTTCAATTAACATTCTGCGCTATATTTTGATTTGTGAGCCGCACCAGGAGGGGGATGATGTCCAGTCGTGTGATTAGGAAGTAAGCAAAGAGGCTGTAGACGACCGTTTTGACTGCCCAATCGAGGTACTTCATTCGCTGGAAGCGCGCCCGTGCCGCTGGGAGATCCTCATCCTTCTCGTGCATGAGATACCGTCGAGTACCCAGGATGGCCATGCCGAAGTAATTCTTCACATCCGTATTGATCTCATAGTTGAACTGGAAGAGCTTGAGATCACAATCCTGGAGACCTTCATTGAGGGAGTAGAGATTCTTATTCTGGAATGTCCACGTGTTGAGGACAAAGTAGGCGAGGGCCTGATTGGCTTGGTAGATGCGACGCTGAAGCTTGAGGATGAAGGGCTTCTTGCCGCTAATCTTGAAAGCTGTGTCAATAATGATGGCCGGCAGGACGTGCAGGAGGATCACCTTGATGTAGTTGTACATCTTCCAGTTGGTCACATTGCCACCTGGATACCACAGTGTCTTATCAAATGGCCACTGTGGCGCCAAATCCTTTCCCAGGGCCACAACCTCGTCGAATGTTGTTGGTCGCACATCGGATGTTGAGCAATTGTAGATCGGCAGGGGATCACTGTAGGAGATTACGTGAGAAGTTTTCATTAAAGGAAATTATCTAGTGCTTATCCAAAATCTCTTATCAAATTTAATCAGCATGTTGCATGTCATGAAAATGATTAGGAATCAGTAAAATTACTTAATGATGGAAAATCTCTCACATTGGCTCCTGTGTGCCTCTCTTCCACACAGCCGACAGCATTGCTCGCACAGCAATATCCACGGGTGTGTAGTCAGCCACATTGTCGGGATTGGAGTAGAGTGTCCTGTTGATGCCCAATCCACAGCCCACCAGCAAACCCACGGGCCCGTTGAAATTATCAATCCACCCGGGCATTGGTTCCGACACGGCGGAAATCACAATGGACGGCCGGAAAATGATGAGCGGGAGTTTCTCCTTGAAATCATTGATAATCTGCTCAGCCAGAGACTTGGTGAATGTATACGTGTTGGGCTGGAAGCTCGTATACCTGCACAGAGGGAACAGAGAAACCTACATATCTATATAATAAAGAAAGGTCTGTTTGTTGGTAATCAGTCGTGTTCGGCTATACAAATCTACACCGTTTGACCGATCGCGATGAAATTTGGCACAGAGGCTCCTTATATCAGGCGGTTTCGAGTGGCCGTATCCATTTTCCCCCCGAAGCCCCCCTTCAGGTAGCCCCCATATAACTCTCATGCTTTTTTTGCGAATTTTTGAATTTGACGCCGGAAATGTTGTATGAAAATGATTTCTTCGCTTTGCAAATTTTTCTTTTGAGATTGATGAGTGTGCCCAATCATACTTATAAATCATCACAATTTTTTCTCTCTAAAATTTGCGCGAAGCGCAAAACCCCCCGCGAAGCGGGGCGAGGAAAATTGGAGCGAAGCGACAATTTACCTCGTTTAATTATATTGATCACCTGGCAGCGGTGCGAGAATAAATCACAATTTTGTATTTAAATTTATGCATCTACGTCAATTTCACAACGGAGCACAAGGGACAACGCGCATTTTTTTATTTTTATTTTGTAATTGTATTTGATTAATAGATTGCCTTTCATTGCTAGAAAATTGTAGAAAACAAAAAATCCCAAGTATTGCGTCATGTACGAGAGAAGAAGAATTTATTTTATTTCCTTGTGCAGAAGGAAAATTTTTAAAAGAAGATAGAGATTTTCTCAATTTTAAAATGTACAAAATATTTCGTGAAGAATACAAGGGGGCGAACAACTACTAAATTATTATGAACCTAAACACTAAATTCTTCAATTCTTAGGATTAATTTAGAATTTTTAAAATGAAAGTTAATAGAGGCATTTAATGATAATTAATACAGGAATTTTTAATACCTTGTATAATTTATTTCTGCATAAAGTTTTGATTATTTGACCATTCTATACTAATGGAAATTTTTAATAAATATTAAATGAAAAATAAAACGGATAATTTAAAATTAATTAATTAATTGAAACTCATTTAAAAAAAAGGAACATTTCCATTTAATAAATTGATCTTTATTAAGTTTTTTAACGAGATTAAGTAAAATAATTACAAAATCTAATTTAGAACATCTTCCTCAACGAAAATCTTTTAATTGTTATGAAGCCTTTGAAAAGATCATTAAGATCATGTTCATCGCTTCCCTTTAAATTTTCTTCTCAACAAATCTTTTAGTAGAATAATTCGCAAAGCTCCTGAAAGCTCTTATCATTCACAAAAGCTCCCAAAATACAGTGAAATATGTACTTACTTCGGTGCAAGAATATCCAAAAGCTCCTGATCGTAGGTTTCAGCAATTTTAATTGCCTTCTTCCAATCAGCATAGGGTGGATAGATTTTTTCTTCGATGTCATGCCAATCGGGGTTGCAGTAGGACGTGGACACGTGCATCATCACCTTGAGATTTTGCAATCTTTCCGCAAAGCGACAGACCTCCCTTGTTCCACGGGCATTCATGAGGATGGCATCTTTGAGGGGATCATCAAAGCGCACACTTGCAGCCACGTGGAAGACAATTGAGACATTCTCCATTGCCCGAATGTCCTCCTCGGAGATTCCCATGTTCAGTACACTCACATCTCCCGCCACGGGGATTAGCTTATCGAGTTGGCCAATTTTATTCTTATCCTTTCGGATACGCTCAAAGACGGATTCCTCCTTGAGCAAGGCTAGACGTTCCTCAATGGTGCGTTTCTTCTTGGGCCTAAGGAGGACGTAGATATTCCCAACGGCTGGGCAGGCAAAGAAGATCTTCTCAATCAGTGCCTTTCCCATAAATCCACTTCCGCCCGTGATGAAGATGTCCCGTCCCGCAAAAAATTGCGGGATTGTGGGAAGAGTCGTTACATCCATTGCCCTATACATCGTGAAGGATTTTTTTCTTTCTTATTAACTTTTCACAAAGAATGGATTTTTGAATTGCACTATAGATGAAGCAAAGCACACGCGAGATGCTTCTTTTGCAAGAAACTTAAATTTATTTTTATTTTTAGGGAGCTTTGAGCGCGGTACGAGCTGCAAAACGACTGGACTTGGAATGAATCGCGCGTGCTAAAGGTAAGCATTGGAGCACATTTTGTCACCAATATATTTCACTTTAAAAAAAGGTTCATTTAGGTGCTTAACCGATATATTTAAATCGTCAGACAATATGTAATTGTTTTAAATTGTCGCGGAGACACAAATTACCAATGCAAAAGACCCCATATGGGCTCCAGGTGGCTCATTCAGCGCACCCGAGGAATGACTCGAAAGAACATTCGAATGGAGGCATAGAATTTGAGTGCAAAATTACCGTAAAAATAAAATATTTCGCAACGAATTTCAATGAAGAAAAGGCTCAAATAAGAGCTAATACACCAAACTCTGACTAAAAACTTTACCTTTGGTGCGTTTTTCCCCACGCAATGATCACAACAACAGCAAATATGATTTTCCCTCTCAAGCACCACGCGATCCTCTGATGTTCACACGTTGCTTTATTAGACGCAACTAAACTCATGAAATATTATTTTTTCATCATTTATTGAACACCGTGCGTCAGGCAAAAGCATTCATTTATGAATCTCATTAATTGCAATTCAAGCATTCCCCGCAGCTTCGGCATAATTCAGTGTTGGTGTATTCTTCAGCATTTTATGCGAAAAATGAAAAAAAATGTGATAATAAGACATGCCAACATCCCAAACGGAAACTAATATTTCATTTTGTTTCTTTTTTTTGGCTTTTCTTCCATTCTTTCGTGAACATTAATTTAGCATTTTTATTGAACTCCATTGTTGTCTCATCGTCACAATTCTGGTAAAATTATATACATATTAGAAGGTGTCAATTGCAAGTCAACATTGTGAGTATGTGATCATCATCAGCGATCGTTGTTCGGGCTTTTAATGCTCTTCGGAAGAATTTTATTTAGAAAAGCTCATCAGGTGAAACAAGCTTGCGTTCAGCTAATTACTCCATCTTGGCGGCAGCAGAAATTGGAACTGAAAGTTGTTTGTGAGCAAAGCTAATTATGTATTTGCTTTACAAACTAATCACACGAATCATCAATGCTTCATCACAAGTATTATTTATTATAAATTGATATAATGACCCCTCTAAGTCATGGTATTGTTAGGTGGGTCTTCTATGTGTGAAGAATAAATCAAGAAAGCAACAGAAAGAATTTAATTTTGAAGCTTTAAGTAAAAATTTACACTCTAAAAATATTATAGCAAATTCATGACTGAATTACCCATAAAAAGATATTTGCGATGGATTTAGCAAGGCTGTAAGATATTCCAAAATAACGACAGTATCAGAAAAACAAAGAATAAAAAAATAAGATTCATAATTTGTTAAAAAAAAACTCTTAAAGACTTAAGAGAAATAAAATTTAATAGAACTAATTTATGAGTAGATAATAAAATTTCTTGAACTCCTCTTTTCCCATTTTAACACTAATAAATAATTTTTATTGCTGAGTTTTGTGTATAAAAATACTACATAATTCATTGAAAGATTAATTTATAATTTTTTCTAGTTTGAATTTTCTTTTTATTATTATTTTTTTAAATTCTTGTTTAATTTAATTACTAAACAAATAAATATCTTTTAATTTAATAATTAAATTTCATCTTTTTAAATTAATTAGCACAATCTTTTTATTAATAAATCGGTTTAACAAGAACGGGTTAATTTGTGAAATGTTGATTAAACATCTGTGAAAGTAATATAATAAAAAACGAAAGAAATAAGAAGAAAAATGCAGAGAAAAACTAAATTAAATAAAATGTTTAAAAAATACACAAAAAGTTATATTTAACGTAATTTTATTTAAAACACAGGACAATAATAATTTAAAAATTTTATTAGCAAAACCTCTTGCAAAGAGAAATTATAAATTGCTCAGTTGTACCCAAAATTGGTCCAGTTGGCAGATAAAGCTCTTCTGGTTCGCATTTGTGAAATATTAGTCCAGTTGGAATTAAATTAATAAATTACTGATTAAGTGAAGGATCATGGAATCATTTGAGCTGCCAACAATCCCTGAATTCTTTCGTGATCGTGAAATTTTCATCACTGGTGGAACAGGGTTTGTGGGAAAGGCGATCATTGAGAAGATCCTTTACTCCTGTCCGGAAATAAGTAAGATTTATCTTCTTGTGCGATGCAAGAAAGGTGTTGGAGTGTCTGAACGTCTGGAGAAATTCAAAAGCAATCAGATCTTCAATCGAATCAGGGAGAAGGATGCGAAGCTGCTGGATAAGTTGATTCCTCTCGCGGGAGATTCAATGAGCCTCCAGCTGGGTTTGAGTGATGAAGATCTTGCAAAGATGGAGAATGTCTCTGTGATAATAAATAGTGCTGCAAGTGTACGATTCGATGAACCCCTTCGTGATGCGATCTTCATGAATACGCGAAGTGCTCGAGAGCTCGTTGTGATTGCGGAGAAGCTGAAGAATCTCAAAGTTCTCGTTCACATCTCCACAACTTACTGCAATCCTGGGTATGAAGTGATCGAGGAGAAGATTTATCCACCTCTGGCTGATTGGCGTCAAACGATTAAACTTGCTGAGAATATGGATGGAGATACGTTGGAGATCCTCGCGGCAAAGTACATGGACTTCCAACCAAACACCTACGCCTTCACGAAGAGCCTAGCGGAGCAGATAATGAAGGAAAACTCTGATAGGCTTCCTATTATCATCTTCCGCCCGTCAATTAGTAAGAAAAATTATTTTATTAATGAAATCTTTACTAAAAGGATTTTTCTTTCCATTTCAGTTGCTCCTTCCGTTAAAGAGCCTTTCGCTGGGTGGGTGGATAGCTTTAATGGAATTGCAGCATTAGTCACAATTGGAATTTCTGGTCTGGGGAGACTTCTATATTGTGTTCCCGAGAATAAACTCAATATACAACCACTTGATGTGTGCGTTCGATCTCTCCTTGTGGCCACATGGAAAGGTGGCCAAACTGCAACAAGTAACAAGATAGTCTACAATTGTGCTTGCAGCAAAAAGAAGGAGATGAAAATGAGCAGTGTGATCTTTATGCAAAACAATGTTCCCTCCACTTATCCTCTAGACGAAATGATGTGGTACCCCAATGCCAGTAGCATTTCATCCTACGTCTTATACAGAATCGCCTTCATTGTCTTCCAAGTTATTCCAGGAATCTTCCTTGATGTGATCTTTAAAATAATTGGAAGGAAGTCCATTGCAATGAGTTTTACGCGGAAGTTCTATTTTGCATCCTTTTCTTTGACCTTCTTTATGTTCAACGAATGGTTATTTGTGAATGAAAATTGCTTCAATCTCATGAATGATATCAAAGAAGAGGACTTGGAAGCATTTGCATTTGACTTCTATGAAAATATTGAAGAAGAAGATTATGGGTACATTACAGGCTTGGGTTTAAGAAGATTTCTTATGAGGCAGAAGGATGAAAATCTCCCAAGAGCCAGAAGAAATTATAAGATTTTACAGTACCTTCATTACGTTCTTAGAACACTCTTCTGGTTAGGAGTTTCATGGTTACTATTAGCAAATGTTAATTTAGTTAAATAAATTTATTTTAGAGTGAAAAATCAGATAAATGTAGAGTACGGTTGATGATGGTAAAAATGAAGAATGTTTAAATAATGTAAATGGATAATAAATTGCTCTGAGATATTTTAAAAATTACATTTATTTTATCTTATTTATTTTATAGTGAATAACGGTTCACTTATATTAGCTCAAATTTGATAATTCAGAAGATAATTCAGAGTGTTAGAGCAAAAAACGCAAGAGAATTTTCTAAACTGAGCTAAAATTCTGATGGAAAGAAGAGCTTGAAATGAACTGACTTATCAGCAATTAACTCTCACGTGCAAAATACTAAAGATTCTTAAATTAAAATACAGACAATTATTTAATTGTTTTTAGTAGATACAATTTATTTTATTTTATTTTAAAGAATTTTACTTTATTCTTTAAACAAATTTTTGCTCTGAAACGCCAAAAGATTCATTTAATTGTTTAGTATTGAATTAAATTATAACGCTTTAAAAGAAACCACAAAACTCCCAACCAGAAGATTGTTTTGAGAGCCCGATCTACAACCCAGAACTTCTTATAATTCCTTCTGGCACGTGGTAGATCCTCATCCTTTTGCCTCATAAGGAATTTTCTTGCACCATAACCTGAGGTAAATGCATAATCTTTATGCTCAATGTTTTTATAGAAGTCAAACGCAAATGCTTCCATGTCCTCCTGTTTGATATCATTCATGAGATTGAAGAAATTCTCATTCACAAATAACCACTCTCTGAGTAAGAAGTAAGAAACAGCACAAGAAGCAGAATATAACTTCCGCATAAGACTCAGAGCGATGGGTTTCCTTTTCATAATTTTTAAAATCATATCAAGGAAAATTCCAGGAATAAATTGAAAGAAAATAAATAAAATTCTGAACCGGACGTAAGATGAGGTAATTGTGGCATTGGGGTACCACACCATTTCATCTAGAGGGTAATCAGAGACAAGAGTTAACGTAAGATTTAGCAAATCAAGCATTTTAAACTCCTTCTTTTTGCTGCAGGCGCAGTTGTAAAGTCAATCATAACGCGTCCAGTTATAAGAGTTGGTGTCCCACAACGTGTAGAAGTTTGTTTATGCGATATAATGCGATTTGTGAGCAGAATTAGTAGGCAAAGTTGATTTTTTTCGTGAAATTCAGTAATTTGATGCATAAAAATGGTCATATCTCTGGTTGTATAACACCTACAGAAACTTCTTGACTAGTTATGGAAAGGTCTTAAAATAAGCTAGAATATGGGATAAATTTTGATACTTTTCAAGGTCACCTCTAGAACACAAAATGGCGGCTTTTTGTTTCACCAAAACAGTTTTTCGCATTTTTCGTCCTCAAGAAATGGTTCTAGAGGTTTCTAATGTTCTAGAAAGATGTAGAGAATTGCAAAACCTTTAATTTGATACCAAATTGAGCAAAATCGGACAAGCCGTTCAAGAGATATGGCTCTTAGAACTTTTCAAATTCAAGAATTTTTCAAATGGCCATATCTTCTAAACGGTGACATAAATTTTCTTCATTTTCGGACTGGTGAAAGATATTGAGTCAGGCTACAACATATCAAAATTTAAAAGATTTGCCTAATGGGGATTCGGAGATATTGCCCCTTAAAGTTAGGCAATTTTTGTTTTTGAATTTAGCGCCTCTTGCGGATGTTTTTGAAACTTGAAATGTTCTAGAAAGTTGTAGGGCTTCGCAATACCTTTCATTTGATACCAAGATGGTCAAAATCGGTCAAGCCGTTCTCGAGTTATATCGAAAAAACACTTTTTGCTTTAGGCCGCCATATTTGCTAAACCGCTCGACCGATTTTCAAGTATGAATTGTTGATGAAAACGTCTCACTGAGCTCTACAACATACTAAAATTTCAGACCTCTAGCTATAAGGGAAGTGGTTGACAGTAGTTCAAAATGGCGGACGGCGGCCATCTTGGATTTTGAAAATGCGAAAAAATGAAATTTTACACCCACATTTCTATAGAAAACTTCAAACCGGAAGTCTCTATCTGTTACCGTTCTCGAGTTATAAGGCAAAATGACGACCACCGGCAGGATAACCGGCAGGATAACCGGCAGGCCGGCCGGATCAAAAATTTTCCACCACCATTTTCGTAATGTGGGATGTCTAAAACGTGCTCATACCAAGTTTGAGCCCGATCTGAGGTGGTCGGTTTTTCCGACGATTACAATACTTGGTGTTGGCCACGAAGTGGAACACCAACTAATAGACAAGTTGCTTTTGGGGTTCAGCCCATGCTTCCATGTAGCCACAAGGAGAGATCGGACGCACACATCAAGTGGTTGGAAGTTGGCCTTTATCTTAGGATCATTATAGTAAATCCTACCTAGACCCGTAGATCCTATAGTAGTTAACGCCATAATACCATTAAAGCTATCCACCCATCCAGCGAAAGGCTCCTTAACGGAAGGAGCAACTGAAATGGAAAGAAAAATCCTTTTAGTAAAGATTTCATTATTAAAAAATAATTTTCCTTACTAATTGACGGGCGGAAGATGATAATGGGAAGTCTATCAGAGTTTTCCTTCATTATCTGCTCGGCCAGGCTCTTCGTGAAGGTGTAAGTGTTTGGCTGGAAGTCCATGTACTTTGCCGCGAGGATCTCCAACGTATCTCCATCCATATTCTCAGCAAGTTTGATTGTTTGACGCCAATCAGCCAGAGGTGGATAAATCTTCTCCTCGATCACTTCATACCCAGGATTGCAGTAAGTTGTAGAGATGTGAACGAGAACTTTGAGATTCTTCAGCTTCTCCGCAATCACAACGAGCTCTCGAGCACTTCGCGTATTCATGAAGATCGCATCACGAAGGGGTTCATCGAATCGTACACTTGCAGCACTATTTATTATCACAGAGACATTCTCCATCTTTGCAAGATCTTCATCACTCAAACCCAGCTGGAGGCTCATTGAATCTCCCGCAAGAGGAATCAACTTATCCAGCAATTTCTCATCCTTCTCCCTGATTCGATTGAAGATCTGATTGCTTTTGAATTTCTCCAGACGTTCAGACACTCCAACACCTTTCTTGCATCGCACAAGAAGGTAAATCCTACTTATTTCCGGGCAGGAGTACAGGATCTTTTCGATGATCGCCTTTCCCACAAACCCAGTTCCTCCAGTAATGAAAATTTCGCGATCACGAAAGAATTCAGGGATTGTTGGCAGCTCAAATGATTCCATGATCCTTCACTTAATCAGTAATTTATTAATTTAATTCCAACTGGACTAATATTTCACAAATGCGAACCAGAAGAGCTTTATCTGCCAACTGGACCAATTTTGGCAGCAAATGTGCAATTTATATTCTAGTCTTCAGACAAGGTTTTGCTAATAAAAATAATTTAATCTTAAAAAGATTTATGCTATAAGCGCATGGTGACATTAGCAAAAATAATTAGTTTTATGTTTTTAATATTACTGCTGTTATTGTTAATTTTCTTTGATTTTTTTTTACCTTACTAACGCTTAATTTAGAAGGTTTTTTATGTGTTTAACCTTGATAAAAAATATATATAATTTTTTTTTCCAGGAGAGATTTCTTTCTTCATCTTTTTTTCCTAAAATTTCAACGCTTCAAATTATTGTCATTTAAAATTAGAAATAATTTTTATTAGACATGCAATGACATATCAATTTACATCAATAAAAAATAGGTCAAATCGGTTCAATTAATACCTAATTCCAGAATATTTTTTTTTAAATATGCTTAATATAAATATTTAAGCAATTCATAATGCTTTACAATAAACCATAAAACTGCCAAACAGAATAGTGTTCTAAGGGTGTAATGAAGATATTGGAATACTTTAAAATTCCTTCTAGCACGTGGCAGATCTTCATCCTTTTGTCCCATGAGGAATCTTCTTGCGCCCAAGGCTGCAATATACGTATACTCCTTCATCTTTGTATTTTTATAGAAGTCAAACGCAAATGCTTCCATGTCCTCGTCTTTGACATCATTCATGAGGTTTAAGTAATTATCATTTACAAATAACCATTCATTGAACATAAAGTACGACAGAGAGTAAGAAGCATAAAAGAACTTCCGCATAATGTTAAGGGCAATGCGTTTCCTCTTCGTGATCCTAAAAATTATATCAAAGAAGATTCCAGGAATAACTTGAAAGATAATGAAGGCAATGTAGTAGAAGAAGTAGGATGAACATATTGTGGAATTGGGATACCACACCATAAAATCCAGAGGAATCTCAGAGCCAATATTGTAGAAATTTTCAAAGATATTACCAACTTTAAGTTCATCTTCTTTGCAACAGGCGCAGTTGTAGATAGGCAAGTTGCTTGTGGGGGCTAGGCCATGCTTCCATGTGGCCACAAGGAGAGATCGGACGCACACATCAAGTGGTTGAAAATTTGAATTTATCTCTGTATCATTATAGAAGACTCTCCCTAGACCCGATGATCCTATTGTAATTATACCAGTAATGCTACCGAAGTTATCAACCCACCCAGGAAAAGGTTCCTTAATGGAAGGAGCAACTGAAAATCCCGAGAAAAAAATCTTTAGCAATCACTGAATTGCTGGAAAATAATTTTCCTTACTAATTGACGGGCGGAAGATGATAATGGGAAGCCTATCAGAGTTTTCCTTCATTATCTGCTCGGCCAGGCTCTTCGTGAAGGTGTAGGTGTTTGGCTGGAAGTCCATGTACTTTGCCGCGAGGATCTCCAACGTATCTCCATCCATATTCTCAGCAAGTTTAATCGTTTGACGCCAATCAGCCAGAGGTGGATAAATCTTCTCCTCGATCACTTCATACCCAGGATTGCAGTAAGTTGTGGAGATGTGAACGAGAACTTTGAGATTCTTCAGCTTCTCCGCAATCACAACGAGCTCTCGAGCACTTCGCGTATTCATGAAGATCGCATCACGAAGGGGTTCATCGAATCGTACACTTGCAGCACTATTTATTATCACAGAGACATTCTCCATCTTTGCAAGATCTTCATCACTCAAACCCAACTGGAGGCTCATTGAGTCTCCCGCGAGAGGAATCATCTTATCCAGCAATTTCTCATCCTTCTCCCTGATTCGATTGAAGATCTGATTGCTTTTAAATTTCTCCAGACGTTCAGACACTCCAACACCTTTCTTGCATCGCACAAGCAGGTAAATCCTACTTATTTCCGGGCAGGAGTAAAGGATCTTCTCAATGATCGCCTTTCCCACAAACCCTGTTCCTCCAGTAATGAAAATTTCACGATCACGAAAGAATTCAGGGATTGTTGGCAGCTCAAATGATTCCATGATCATTTAATCTTATTATAATAAAAGTACGAACTGATGGAGATTTGTTTCACAATTGCACTAATTTTCTCTGCAAATGGTCATTTTATATTCTCTCTTAAATCTCATAAAAGTGCTAAAATTTGCAGAAGAAATGCCATTAAATCTAATTTATGATCATGTTTATATTTTTCTAATTTTTTTCATATTTTTAGCTGTAGTTTTAAATCACATTTGTATAATTTAATTAAACATTCACATAGACACACCTGACTGCGAATTTTTTCTTATTCTTACGGAGATGAAGAATTTTTTTTATTCTAAAGTTGATGCATTTACGAGCTATTTTATTGCGCTTTCTTCTGAGTTTTTGGTGAAAACGAGAGAGATAACATTCTGTTTCTCATGTAAAATAATTAGCTTTAAGTGCTTTTAAAGCTTTCTTGTGATAAGGCTGTTAGACTAAACTAACTAACTAAACTAATTAATAAGGATAATTCGATTAGTTGTGGTTTTTCCTTCAGTTCAAAATATGAGACACAGACGCATTTTGAACTTTTATAGGTCTTTTTGAGACTTAATCTTCCCATTTTTCCACTTAGAGTTCTAATGAATCTGTGAAAAAACCTTCAAGTTTATTAGGAAAAATCAAATTTCAAGGGGAGTCCTGATAGGAAGAACATCTCCCTTAGACATTTAATCAATAAAATCCTAAGTTCTAAAAAGAAATAAGGAAGAAAAGCCAAGAAAGAAAATCACTGGGAAAATCCTGAAAAATTGACAGACCCCCTTTTTTTTTTAAAAATTAAAATTTAAAACACATAAAAATGTTCTTATAAAACTCATTTTAATTCCATAAAATATTTTTATTACAAAAATCCTGGTAAAATAAAAATTACAAAATTGCAGAATTTGCTTTCTTTTGTGCGAAAGAAAATGCGGAGAAAAGAAAAAGAAAAGAAGTTTGCAGACTTGAATTGAATGCGGGAATATTGTTGGGAAGAGAGAAGCGCACAATGTGTTTACCCCAAATAGTAAGTTCATTGAATATCCTGACCCCGGATGCCCCTGTGCATGTGGTGTGTGTAGACGTGGCAGTACTTGGGGCGGGCAAAAATTGCTGGTCACTCATTTACCCACCACAGCCATGTACTTCTTGTAGGAATTGAAGGCAAACCACACGACGACGGCGTAGAAAATGGTCTGCAGGGTGTTCCTGAAGAAGACCATTTGATTGAAGCGTCGTCTAGCCAGGGGTAAACTGTCGTCCTTCTGGCGCAAGATGTGACGCCTAGCACCGAGGATGCACATGACAAAGTAGAGAATGTGATCGACATCCTTGTAGTAGCTGAACCCAAAGGCATCCACATCACTGCCACGGAGATCATTGAGGAGGGACATGTAGTTGTTGTTCTCAAACTCATAGGTGTGCCTCATGAAGTAGGCCAGGTGAATTTGGGCCAGGTAGAGGCGTCGTTGGAGCTTCATCACAATCGGTGGGCGTCCCGTGAGACGGATGATGCCATCAATGAGGAGTGATGGAGCAATCTGGAGGAAAACCATGCGAATGTAGAAGAGAAGGAACCACGTTGTCGCAATGAAGCTAATTGGCCAGACATTGTAGTCAAACGGCACCATTGGGATGCAGGAATTTCCCAGCATGGCCAATTCGTAGTACGTCACGGGATTAGTTTCCCCGGAGGAGCCATTGTAGATTGTCATCTCCGGGGATGCAAAGATCTCCTCTCTTGTTCGCAAACCTTGGCGCCAGATTGCAATAATAATTGCCTTCACCGTCACATCGATGGGATTGAAATCGAGGATAATTTTCCGATTGGTGTACAGAGTCCTGATCAAGCCACTCCCAGTGGCCATCATGATCCCCACGGGTCCATTAACATTGTCATTCCACCCCGCAAAAGGCTCCATCACGGCTGGAGTCATTATCGACGGGCGATAGAGGACAATTGGAACAGTGTGCCGATACTCATGCACCAGATGCTCAGCTAAATTCTTCGTGAAGGTGTACGTATTGGGTTGATGGCCAATAATCTTCTTCTCCATGGCGCAAATAACTTCCTCATCCAACTTCTCAACCATATCCAACACTTTGCGCCAATCTGCTGTTGCTGGGTACATTTCTTCCTGCATAAATTTGTACTCTGGATAGCAGAATGTTGTGGAGGTGTGGAAGAAGACATTGAGATTGGGTAGAGTTTCGGCAAAATTGAGAATCTCCCTCGTGCCGCGAATATTGATGATGGCAGCCTTCTTCAGGGGATCATCAAAGCGCACACTTGCAGCTGCATGAATGAGAATTGAAACATTTGCAAATCTCTTCTGTGGCGCCAGGAGATCAATACCCATCCCCAGGTCACAGATATCACCCTCAACTGCTTCGAGTTTATCAAATAAATCCGGTGCCTTTGTTCTTATTCGCTGAAAGACCTACAAAACATAAATCCCCTTTTATTGGCTGCTGGGAGAATGTACCAACGACGAATGAGACTCACATCGGATTTCTTGAGATTCTCCAATCTCTCCTCGACATTTCGTCCACCCTTTGTGCGTAGCATCACAAAGATCTTATTGACACTGGAGCAAGAATACAGGATCTTCTCAATTAGCGTCTTCCCAATCAACCCTGATCCTCCCGTGATGAAGACATCGCGTCCCGCAAAAAAATCCGGAATTGACTCAAATTTCCCCATAATTTCCTTCACGTCCTTTGTGTGCTCTTGTTTGTGGCAAAAAACTCACTAAAATGCTTTTCGGCTGCCAAAATCCTCCTCAGGGTCGTTGAATGAGAACCCCACATTGTGGAGAAAAGTAGAGAAAAAGTACTAGGCGAGGAATTTTCCTCACACAACAGCACACGAGAATTAATTTGCAATTTCAAATTATCGATCGGGGCTTCATTACATAGGCAGTGGATTTTGAAAATTAACCAGGAATTAGTTAGCATGACTTTAGCACTTAAAGAAGAGTTTTAAATGTGAATCATTGATTGAAAGGAAAAGGTAAAAACTACTGACCTTGAAACTACTTATTTTGGACACTTTTTCTATCCCAAAAAATTCGATTATTTAATTTGAAATTTAGAAAAGTATTTTTATGAGACAAATTTTCTAAGCTTAACCCAGAAGAGAGCGTTTAAAATTAAAATTTAGAACATCATACCGCACAACAAGAAACCACAAAACTCCCAACCAGAAAACAGTTTTGAGTGCCCGATCGAGAAACCAGAAAATCCGATAATTCCTTCTGGCTCGCGGTAAATCCTCATCCTTTTGCCTCATGAGAAATCTCCTCCCACCCATACTTGACTGATACATGTACTCCTTCATCTCCATTCCCTCGTAGAAATCAAATCCAAACTCTTCCATATCTTCGTACTTGATGTCATTCATGAGATTGAAGCAATTATCATTGACAAAGAACCAATCTCTGAACATAAAATACGACAGAGACGAAGAGGCAAAATGGAACTTTCGCATAATGCTCAGAGCAATGGGTTTCTTCCTAATGATTCTAAATATCAAATCAAAGAAAATTCCCGGGATTACTTGGAAGAGAATGAGGGTGATCTTGTAGAAGACATAGCAGGCAGTTATTGTAGCATTGGGAAACCAAACCATTTCATCGAGAGGAATATCTGAGGCAATGGTGTAGCAATGATGGAAGAGATCTTCACTCTTTAGCTCCTTCTCCTTGCTACAGGCACAATTGTAGATGGTCATTTGGCTTGTAATGCCCAAGCCACGCTTCCATGTGGCCACGAGGAGAGATCTGACACACACATCGAGTGGTTGGAAGTTGTTTAAAACAGTTTTACATCCATATAGAACCCTTGCTAAGCCTGATCCCCCTGCAGCGAGAATTCCCGTGACCCCATTGAAATTATCCACCCACCCAGTGAAAGGCTCCTTGACGGATGGAGAGACTGAAAATCCCCAGAAAAAAAATCTTTAGCGATCACTAAATGACCGGAAAAAAATTTTCTTACTAATTGACGGCCGGAAGATGATAATGGGAAGCCTATCAGAGTTTTCCTTCATTATCTGCTCGGCCAGGCTCTTCGTGAAGGTGTAAGTGTTTGGCTGGAAGTCCATGTACTTTGCCGCGAGGATCTCCAATGTATCTCCATCCATATTCTCAGCAAGTTTAATCGTTTGACGCCAATCAGCCAGAGGTGGATAAATTTTCTCCTCGATCACTTCATACCCAGGATTGCAGTAAGTTGTGGAGATGTGAACGAGAACTTTGAGATTCTTCAGCTTCTCCGCAATCACAACGAGCTCTCGGGCACTTCGCGTATTCATGAAGATCGCATCACGAAGGGGTTCATCGAATCGTACACTTGCAGCACTATTTATTATCACAGAGACATTCTCCATCTTTGCAAGATCTTCATTACTCAAACCCAGCTGGAGGCTCATTGAATCCCCCGCGAGAGGAATCAACTTATCCAGCAGCTTCGCATCCTTCTCCCTGATTCGATTGAAGATCTGATTGCTTTTGAATTTCTCCAGACGTTCAGACACTCCAACACCTTTCTTGCATCGCACAAGAAGGTAAATCTTACTTATTTCCGGACAGGAGTAAAGGATCTTCTCGATGATCGCCTTTCCCACAAACCCTGTTCCTCCAGTAATGAAAATTTCGCGATCACGAAAGAATTCAGCGATCGCTGGTAGGTGAGGTGAATCCATAATCCTTATCACTTGATCACTTTTGCACAACTAAATCCACTCTTCTGAACTGCACTAACTTTCACGCAGGTTATTTGATTGAAACCAATTCATTTTTTTTTAAATTCTGCAAATCCATATTCAAATGATCTTTTGACTCAATAACAAATAATTAATATGCAGGAGATAATGTAGGTCGAGGAAATGAGTTTACAAATATCTGTATTTGTGCATAAACTAATATTCCACAATGCCGTTCTACTTGGCGCGATGTAATTTTGCAAACAAATAAGGATTTTCTCGAAATCTCTTGAGAGAATCATGAATTTATTTTCATTGTTAAAAACACTTAAAGTTTAGATTTTCGCGATTTCTGAGCTTTCATTCAAAGAGATTTTTTTTAATATCCTTCAAGGAAATCAAACAAATACTGTTCATGGTTTTATTTCACATTAAAAGGCCGGAAAATTCTGGAAAACTCACCGGAATCCTTCACAGATGCATTCCAAACTTCTACGGCACTTATCTCAACTCCTGATGAAATTTTTTCGATCCTGAAAGTGTCCACGGAAGTTTTAAGCACCAAAGAATACTTTCTTATCACTTGAAACTCACAATTGTGCCCCCTGAATTTTTTTGGAGCACCTCACGCAGTCGCGGCAGTTAAACGTTTTTTGTCATTTTGAGGTTATGTAATTCCATTGAAGACTGGAAGCCTTCCAATATTTTGCTTAGAAGAGTAAAGGAAAAAAAGTTAATTTCTAATTTCAGTGGCTCCAAAATGGGCAGATTAGCCCGAGATAGGGCAGTAAGTCGTGTAAATAGCTAAGGAGGTTACCTTCTTTATGTAAATATTGGCGTAAAATCGCCAGAAAAAGGTCACGGAGGTTATCGAATGTGGGGCTGCCGGAATGATGATAACAGAGCCCGGTTGCGCACAAATTATTGATTACATTGTGTGGATGCTTTTTAAAAGTCAGTGGTGGACAGATCCTCTAGCAAATAAGCAATATTAGTATGAATTGTGCGGAATAATATATTTTGTCTAAAAAAATAAGAAAATACGGAATTGCTGCAAAAAATATTTTCCTTTCCAATCATCCGGAAATGTCGCGTGCCATCTGCAGTCTTTTATCTAAAGCTCATCAGCCACGCATTATTTTCAATTACTCCCAATCTGCCGGCTGTATCTCACTCCAGCAGCACATTCCCGCCAAGGAAATCCCCGCAGCTTCCACCCAGGGAATCTCTCAGCAAGTCCGGAAGGTAAGGAAGGGAATTTTCTTTGGGGAAACACGAAGAATTAGCTCGCGGAGGATTTGTAACCATCTGTTGCTCTTGTTTGTGATGCAATTCGCCGTTAATTTTTCGGCGGAGGCTGTTTTTTTGCGATATCACTTCTGCAAATATCTCGCAGTTGTGTTATCTCCTGACCCGCGTGACCTATCTGTCCATCATCTCAGCCAGAGAGCTGATTACCCCACTTTATGGGCCGATAGACCGAAGCAGAGCAATCATTTAAGAGAAATTTCTCAATCTCGTTGCATCTAACGCGTCTCGTGATTCCTTTCTCCAGGATGGCCAAAGTAGTGCTTCCCTATCCTGTCTCTCCTGTTGCAATCCACAATTAATTGTTAATTGTTTTTTTCTCCTTCACAGATCAGTACATCCAGTAAAATGTTGGGAAAATCCCAGCTTCTGCATTCAAATCTGTGGGATTCAGACCCAGAATTGATGGACCTCGTGAAGAAGGAGAAGAATAGGCAACTTCGTGGATTAGAAATGATTGCCAGTGAGAATTTTACATCTGTCCCCGTTCTTCAGTGCCTCAGCTCATGCCTCCACAATAAATACTCCGAGGGGCTTCCTGGTCAAAGGTGAGAAATTTTTTTTGTGATTAATGTGATTCTTACGTAAGCCAACGTGGTGTTGTGTTGAAATCTGGTTTAAAGCAAACCTCCCTCATAAAAGTTGAAAATTGTGAATGTGAAATGATTAAAACAATCTCAAAACGTTAAAAGGTCAAGAAATAGGTCAAAAGCATGCGAAAAGTGAGATTTTGGAGATTTCCTATCAAGTTTTGACACCTAATTGTGAAAGTTTAGTCATTTTAAGTTGCAGAAAAAGTCTTTCAGTTATTTTCTTAATTTTTTTTAAAATTATTTTGCTTGCTTTAAATTTTTTTTCTAAACTTTCGAGTCAATTGCAATAGCTGTGAAAGCATGAATAAATTACTGCGCTGTTGATGAGCGGAAACGATTGAGATGAATAAATAAAAAAGCAACACCTAATGCGAGTAAATAAACAAATAAATTGACCACACGTTTCACTTTTAACCCACACAGATACTACGGAGGGAATCAGTTTATCGATCAAATTGAAATTCTCTGCCAGAAACGCGCTTTGGAGGCTTACAAGCTCAATCCGGAAGAGTGGGGGGTGAATGTGCAGCCCTATTCGGGTTCTCCGGCCAATTTGGCCGTCTACACGGGACTGTGTAACCCCCATGATCGTATTATGGGGCTGGATCTCCCGGACGGGGGGCACCTGACGCATGGCTTCATGACGGCAACGAAGAAAATCTCTGCAACTTCCATCTTCTTCGAGAGTATGCCGTACAAGGTGGACGTCAAGACGGGGCTCATCGACTACGATAAGCTCGAGGAGAATGCACGTCTCTTCAAGCCAAAGGTCATCATTGCGGGTATGTCGTGCTACTCACGCTGCCTGGACTACAAACGTTTCCGGGAGATTGCAAATCAAAATGGGGCTTACTTATTTGCGGACATGGCGCACGTTTCGGGGCTCGTGGTAACAGAGCAGATTCCCAGTCCCTTTGAGTACTGCGACGTGGTCAGCACGACGACGCATAAAACACTCCGGGGACCCAGGGCGGGGGTAATCTTCTTCCGGAAGGGTGTACGAAGCGTCAAGGCGAATGGGGATAAAGTTATGTATGATTTAGAGGCACGAATCAATCAAGCTGTCTTCCCGGGGCTTCAGGGTGGACCCCACAATCATGCCATTGCTGCCATTGCCACAACATTCCTCCAGGCTAAATCTCCGGAATTTGTCGAATACCAAAAGCAGGTGATTACAAATGCCCAGCGCCTGTGCAAGGGATTGATTGAGCGAGGCTACTCCATCGCCACCGGGGGCACTGATGTGCATCTCCTGCTGATGGATTTGCGCAATGTGGGACTCACGGGGGCTAAGGCAGAGTACCTTCTGGAGGAAATTTCAATTGCATGCAACAAAAACACCGTACCTGGCGATAAATCTGCTCTCAACCCATCCGGAATTCGTCTTGGTACGCCCGCTCTCACCACTCGGGGGCTCGTGGAGGCTGACATGGATCGTGTGGTGGACTTCATTGATCGTGGCTTGAAGCTCTGCAAGGAAATCTCCGCAACTTCCGGGCCGAAGTTTGTTGATTTCAAGAATATTCTCCACAATGATGAGGCTTTCGCGGCTAAGGTGGCTGCCCTGAGGAAGGATGTTGAGGACTTCAGCGTGCAATTCCCTCTGCCGGGAATTGAAGATTATTAAGCAACAAATATTGTTGAATTCCTCCAGTTTACATTTCAGGGTTTCCCAGGGTTTCCTGGCCACTTTTTTCTTTTCTCAAAATTAAAAACAATTTGCATAAAATAAAAAAGTTTGACGGTTATTTTTAAATTTTTCCCATCCACGCGACGTCTTGCGGCAAACTTCAGAAGCCAACTTTGACTTGTTTGGTTTTTTTTCGTGTGTGTTGCAAAGTGGAAGTAAAATTGCAAAATCCATTGGAAATTTCCAGCCTCCGCCTGTAAAAGAACTCGCAAACACTTGAGGAAGTCCCACGGCAGGTGAGTTGGTGCTCAGTGGGAATGGGGGTGGGGTTTTAGGGGGCTTTTGGGTCGTGTGAAAAAATGATGTCACGGGGACGCGGTGGCTTCGTGAGGAGAGATTTTTCATTAAAAAAAAATGTATTTGAACACAGAAGAATGTCCGCCACAACGCAGCAATTCTTCCTGCGATGGAATAACTACGTGAATCATCTGACCTACGCCTTTGACTCCCTGCGCACACAGGAGGATCTTGTGGATGTGACGCTGAGTTGCGAAGGGCGCAAAATTCGTGCTCACAAAGTCATCCTGTCGGCATGCAGTACGTACTTCCGGGAGGTATTTCAGGAGAATCCCTGTCAGCATCCCGTGATTGTCTTCAAGAATGTCCGCTACGAAGATCTCACGGCCATCATTGAGTTCATCTATCAGGGTGAAGTGAATGTCGTGCAGGAATCCCTGCCGTCGTTCTTGCACACAGCTGAACTCCTGTCAGTTCAGGGACTCACAGAGGGGGCAGCTGGAGGTGAGAAGGAGGAACGTGAGGCACCCGTGGCAAAGTCCTACGTGACCACCCCGGTGACAAAAGTACAAACACCCATCGTGACGCGCATGGTGGCAACGTCCGGAAGTAGCCGGGAAGTGGCACGGCTACCACCGAAGAGCACCACCCTCACCACCGTCACCACCGAAGCCCCATCGGCCAAGAGGAAGCGCTTCTACATCGATTCAGACGACAACATTGCCATTGAGGGCATAAACTTTGTCAAACAGAGCCCCGATACGATCACCATTGAGAATGCCAATGTGGAGTTTACGCCCATGAAGATTGACATCCCCGACTACATTGACATCTCAACAGCTGCAGATGAGGAGAATGCCGGTGTAGCTGAGGAAGTCCTAATGGATGAACGTACAGACGATACAACTGGTGGCATTGAAGACGAAGGTGGGGAGTCCCAGGAGGATCAGGATTTAACAGAAACAGACACAACACCACAGATTCTTGCCGTAAGATCCGGATCGGAGGATGTGGAACAAACATACAGAGTTGAGGCTGTGGATTCATCGGACATTTCAACGGATTTCAGTAAGTTTTCAATTCCCTTTTCTCTTTTTGCTCGTTGCCTTGATTCTCATTCGCAACTATTGCAATTGACCACGCAGTGGGAATTTCTAATTTCTTCTATATTAATTTTTATTTAATTGGAAAATTATTTTAAAAATTGAATTAATGCGTGAAAGGTTTTTAAATTGTTTTTTTTTAATTGGCTCTTTATCATATTTTTCCATTA
Organism: Lutzomyia longipalpis; assembly: GCF_024334085.1. NCBI lineage: Eukaryota > Metazoa > Arthropoda > Insecta > Diptera > Psychodidae > Lutzomyia > Lutzomyia longipalpis. Next base: position 858,757 of record NC_074708.1, read on the forward strand.
AGTGAGGTTAGGTTTTTTTTTTAATTTTTCGGAAAGCGTCCTAGTAAGATTGCTTAGATTACTTGAGAAAAAATTAGAAAGAATTTGAATAAAAACCTTTTAAAATAATTTGAAACGTAATTTTCAAAAAAAATCGTAAATCCACATGAAAACGACACAAAAAGACTTAAAAAAAATCCTCCATTCCTTGCAAGAATCAACCGTAAAGGTCAAAGAAGAGGTAGAAGAATTCATAAATTGCGATTCAGACACCTCAACACCGCAAAATTCGCCACTTCCGCCCATTCCGGCATCCGATATGGTAGGACCGTCCAAATCAAAGCCATACAATGAGATTACTTACGAGAAGAAAGCAAAACTCCTCGAGGATGCCCCGAAGAAATTACTCTTTCAATGGGCTTTCAAAAATATACGTGAGGTTAGCTTTTTTTTTCGCTAAAATTTCAAAATTTTCTTGTAAAAAAAAACTGATTTCTAAAAGAGAATACGTGTGTTCTCTCCTCCCTATAGGTCGCAAATACCGAATGTGGCATTGTGGCAAAGTGTCAATTTTGTGGTACAATCATAAAAGGATCTCTCATGGTGACGTCCAATTTTACAAAGCATATGAGACGAACACATCCCCAACAGTATGAAAGGTACCTAAAGATGAAGGATAAGGAAAGGATGAATTTATACTGAATTCTCGTAAATTTTCTTTTCTTTGTAAAAAAAACTGTATTCCTCAATTTTTATAAAAAATAAATTATTTGAGCCAATTTTTTTAACCAATGCGTTTAAAAATTTTCATAGATTTCAATAATTTAGGGTGTTTGGAATAGTTTTCTAGGCAAGTTTGTTAGTTTGATGGGTTTGTGTGAAGTCATTTTATTTAATTTCATTTCTTAATGGTTAGTTAAATAGGTTGTATTTTAATACACAAAAAATACGAATTTTTATATAATTTTTTAGACCAAGGTCTCTAGAGATATTAAACTCATGCAAAAAAGTAATTTTTCGCTTTCACGGATATCCTTAATAGGATTTCGATTAGTTTCAAGAGTTCTAAGCATATTCTTTACCACCAAAATTTCTACATTAGAAATTCATCTAAAAAAAATAAAGATATCATGAAAATATGAAATTGCGTCTTTTTTAACTAAACTATAACTAACGAGTCTTAAGAAATCACCCTATTCCAGAATTTGAAAAGAACCGAAAGGAAAATTCGTGAAAAACATTAATTTTGTTTCTGATAAGACATAATGGAAATTGAGAATGAGTTAATTATTTCTTTATCCCAGATTTTCCGAGAAATTCTTAAAAGTATTCCTACAAAATATTCCAGAAAAGTCATCTCTTGACCAATTTGCATGCAAAATCGACATAAAAGGTGCTCAAACTCTTTCTTTAAATGAATTCTTTCGATTTTTGTGTGCAAATAAAACAAATTAAATGTAATTTTTATGCATTCAAAGTTAGCAAAGTTAAAATTTTCGAGCGTACTACAGGGTGATTAGGAAATTAAGACATGATTCTAAAAGATAATAACTTTTGATTGGATTGATATATTTTAAAATTTCTTCCAGCAAAAGATGGATAAACTCAAGAAGTTTTATTAGCTTTTTTTACGTTTTCAAATTGAAATAAAAAGCAAATAAAATTTTGTGTTTACGCATCTTTTGATGAAAAAAATTCTTAGTTATTAGCTTTTAGCATGCCCCAAGGGGACTCGCGAGAATTATTTTTACTTTTCGTACATTTATAGATCGATCCGGATGATGAAATAGAGATTAATCGAAAGCTAATTAAATAAACTTTCAAATAGGGGTGGAACTTTGTAGATTAATCCCTTTTTTGACCGGTATCGATCGTTTCTTCAAAAATATCGGAGTCGGGCAGGCCCCTGACATGCTCTAATTTTCTGGCTACGAAAATCTGGGTTAAACGTTAATTTGAAACGTTTTTCAATAGTTTTCTAATTAGATTATTTATTAAAACAAATTTTGTTAAAGAAAATAAAAAAAAGACTAATAAATCATTTATGTTGTTCGGATCAGCAGTCGGGAATAAAAATGCACGATGCTTTATCGCTAGGTGCGCAACGTTTCGGTAAGTTATATTACCATCTTCAGGCTCTACATATTTATATCTTTTTATTCCCGACTGCTGATCCGAACAACATAAATCATACATCACATCAGTCGTTAAATCCACAACAACTAATAAATCAACTTTCACGCATCCCTGTGTGGTCAACATGAGAATCACATTTATCACAAGTTTATCAAAGGTTACTTTAGAGCCCGAAAATGTTTTAAAAAACTGTTTTTTTTCTCCAAATAGATCAGAGCAAATACAGTGGGGACTCATCAAAGCCAGATGAAAAGTCCCTTCAGCAAGGTACGTACTACAAAGCACTAAACTTAATGATCCTAATGGCCTCTCTGTGGGGCCTTTAGGACCTTTTTTAACATACTATGTGGGGAAATATTAAAATGTTGTGTCTAATGGTGTCGGGTGTTTGGAAGAGATGCTTCGCGCAAAGAAAAAAAATCCATTCCGCGTGTAAAAGAAAGGAAGGAAGGAGCTTAGAGCTTTTTTTTTAAAAAAAAATCAAAAGTCCGTTGTCCTTTGAAATTTTTGTTCCTTATGTTTATTGTCTTCTCTTCTCTTCTCTCTTTCACATGCAGATGCCCAACTGCGTTTCCGTTGCAGCATTTGCTGGAAAGGGTTCAAGCATCCGATGTCATTGACACTACACAGGGATTTGCATAGCGGGAAGACCAAGTGTCCAGTTTGCAAGAGATCATTCTCACGAAGTTACGATATGAGGACACATTTGAACAAGATTCACAAGATAACCCTCAACTTTGATGCCAAATTAAACATTGCTAAATTCTAATGAAATGAAAAAAATTACGTTGTGCGGGGGCGCACGGCTACATTACTCATCGTCTTATCACCTCATATAATAGCCACTATCTTGCTGCATTTTTTGTTGTTTTCTCTCAATGAGAAAAAAATAAAGGAGAGAAAACAATCCTCTCAATTAGATTAGAAGAAGTATTCCCCAAGCAGCAGGTGATTAGAACACCTCATAATGATTTCTTTTATTTACAATGTGAATTCACAACAAATTCATGCACTTTTCATCATAATCTTTATGCTATTATGTAGTTAATAGAAGTCGTTGATGTTTTCTTCTTTTTTCCATTTGAATCCCATTTTTTTTAAATAATAAATAAATTGGATTTATTATAATGAAGAATTTTTGTGTAAAATAAGCAATAAAAATAAAACACAGAGTTGTAGAAATTTTTAGAAAGAATTTAATTCTTTTTTAGAAGTTTTCTTTTTTTTTTTTAATAAAAATTCACAGTAAACAAATTTTGACAATAATTGATCAATTATTGAGTCAATGTTGTAACTCTGCATTGGAGATCAATTATTGATCAATCAGAATTGATTATTTTTGGGCAATAATTGATCAATTATTGAGCCGATGTAGCTCTGCATTGAAGATCAATTTGAAAGCAATCAGAATTGAATTTAGATTGATAATTTTTTGCTCAATAATTGATCAATCAGAATTGTCCGGAGATTGATTGTTTTTTTGCTCAATAATTGATTAATCAGAATTGACCTGAAATTGATCATTTTTTGCTCAATAATTGATCGATCGATTGACTGACTCAAGTGATATATCAATCAATTATTGATAAATCTGATTGACTCAATTATGATTGAACATTTGTGGGCTCAATCAATTGTTTACAGGGTAATTTTTAAAATTAATGGAAATCCTGCGAAAAGTGAATCAATCGCCTGTGTCTTGTAGAGCAATTTGGGCACTTTTTTTAATCTTCCGTCAAAGAGGAATTTTAAGAGAAGCAAAAAAGGATTTTTTTAAAAGCGAATTTTAACATTCTTTTCTTGAATTTCTTGGCTTTATTTTCTTGGACATTCTTTTTTTGACTTTTCAACCAAAGATTCGAGCAACACAAAATGGTCACAATGCCAATTCTGCAAATTGGTCATCACAACGGTCAATCTCTGGCGCCATGTACGGACACAGCACACATCCCAGCCACCGCGGAAGTGCGAGCACTGCCAGAAGAGCTTCAAGAACAAATACAGCCTCCGGGAGCACATCCGGATTGCGCATGAGTACAAGAACACCTCGCAAACAGAGGTCAAGACAGAGTCAAAGTGAGCTCATCCCGCTGGGTGTTCTGCCCCCGTGTGCCCCTGAGATTCTCTTTATGTGTGTATTTTTCTAAATTGTAAGCCATCTCCCCATTTTAAGTGTAGTTTAAGAAGAGAAATAATTAAAAATAATAAGAGAGAAAAAAGATTTTTCTTGGAATGAATTTTTGAAAAGAGAATAATTTCGCGCGCTGCGGCGAATAAGGCGGAAAAAAACGATTCCAATTGGAATCAAGTTTTCCATGCAAGAGAATCTCAATTCAGTGATATACCCCTTGTGTGGCGTCGTTTGTTTTATTTTCATTTAAAAGTATTTCTCGTATTTCGCTGGAAAATAGTGGGAAAATGGGTTCAAAAAAGCACAAAAAACACAAAAGTGAACGTCGGGATCGCTATGAAGGTAAAGGAAGCCCAAAAAACTTCACAGAAATGCTGAAAAAAGATGAATTTTCATTGGTGACGCTGTCTTTTTGCAAACTCGCCCCATTTTTCATACATTTCCTACAAGATTTTTACATTTTAAAGCTATTTGGATGAGAAAGAAATGCCCACAGATGGTTTTTTGTAGTGTTGAGAATGTTTAGGAAGTTGAGGAAGCATTTCTGGGTTGTTTGAGGGAGGGTTGTGGTGGTGTCTGGGAGAAAAGTGAGGTTAAATCCGACAATTTGTGACATTTCACAGACCCAAATCTCAGTCCGGGACGCCCGCCGAGTCTCAAATTGATACTAAAAGTGGGGAGTAATTCCACACCGGAGTATGGGAATGATTCCCCGGCGTATGGGGTGCAGAATGAGCAGTACCTCCATGAGTTGCATGAGCGACATAAGAAGAGTAAGAAAAAGAAGAAGAAAAAGGATCGTGAGAAGAAGCACAAGCACCACCACAAGGAGAAACGCCGGCATAGGGATGACTCCAGCTTCGATGAGAGCATTGGGGAGGATAGTCAAATGCAGGATATGATGCGATATGGTGGTAGTACGAAGGGATTGGCACAGCTACGATCTCCGGAATCGATTTCATCGCAAGATCACAACAGTCCCGGATCAATTCAGTCACCGCAGCAATTCCATCAGAAGGCGGATAAGCAGGCACAAGATGGGAGTGGTCGTGAACCGAGACAGTGTGTGCTGAAGCTGAAGCAGAGTCGATCGCCATTGGCTAAGATTCTCGATCATCTCCTACGGAGTCTCGAGAAGAGGGATCCTCATCAATTTTTTGCATGGCCCGTGACAAATGACATTGCTCCCGGGTATTCAGCCATCATTACGAAGCCAATGGACTTCTCGACGATGCGCCAGAAAATCGATGAGAATGCCTACGCGACGATTCAGGAGTTTGGCGATGATTTCCGGTTGATGTGTGAGAATGCAATAAAGTACAATCACGTTGAGACGGTGTACCACAAGGCGGCCAAGAGACTCCTCCATGTGGGTGCACGAATGCTCCAGCCGGAGAATCTCATGCGGAGTCTGCGATCCTTCATGGTGTACATGCGTGAGTTGACGCCCAAGGAGTTGGGCTTTGAATTGCCCAATTCGGAGAATCATGACGCCGATGCGGGAGATTCGGCGGATGAGGAAACATCCACGGGAGCCGAGGAGGGGCTAAAAGATGATGAGGACACAAAGAGGAAGCCAATGCGATCGAGAAATCATCCCAAGAGTCGCTTTGAACCCTTTGTGGATGACATGAGCCCCGAAGAGGTGCTGGCGCAAGTTCAGAAAGCTGCCCGAACGGCAAAATCGCGCGTCTTTACGCGCCAGCGAGCCCACAAAATGGGCTTTCTGCGACAACACAAGGACGGTACGACGAGCATGAAGATTCTCCTGGATAGCGATGGGAAGTGTAGTGGGCAGGAACGCCTGATTTCCCTGGGAGCCTTCACGGGGCGCCTCAAGCAGGGCACGGGGCAACTTCAGGGGATGCGTGAAGATCGTCGGAATCTCGCAAAGACCGTAAAGCCACTCAATTATGGCGCCTTCAGTTCCTTCGCCCCAATTTTCGATTCACGCTTCGCTAATCTCAGCAAAGAGGAAACTCAGCTCATTCTCTCCACATACGGCGATGACAGTAGTGCCCAGTACGCAGAGAGTATTCTGGAATTCACAAAGAACAGCTCATACGCCAGTTCCCTGGCCAATGGGCTCCTGGACGTTCTCACGGGTGGGGAGCATCGCAAGACAATGGCTAAACTCATGGAATCCCAACGACAGCGTGCCGAAAAGGAGGAAGTTGAGAAATCCTTCCCGGATCCTGATCCCCCGGAACGTCAAGCTGACTTGGCGTCCGTTGATATTGACTTCAAGAAGCTCCAAACGCTGTCAGAGCTGGGTATTGATGTGTCCTTCCTGGAGCACATGGAGAAGCTGGCAAAGGATTCGGACTATGCGAAAAAGTTCCAGAGTCAACTCAATGTGACATCAACGTTGCTGGAGAAACTCCATCAGGTGCAGTATGAGAGACTCTCGCAACCACTTCCGGTGCATTTGAGTCACGTCCAACCGCCTGGGAATGATGAGGTGCAACTCGCAACGCAAATTACGTCGAATATCACGGAAATGGCGAAAAATCTTCCACCAGAGGCTATCACGTCGCCCCATGCTCTGCGAAAGGCCATGGGGGTGTCCACAGGTGCGTTGATTTATTTGTTATTTTATGTATTTATTTATTAATTTAATTAATTAACTAAAAAAGAATTCTAATTTAAAGGAAAATAAATCAGGGGCGTAGTCAGAAAAGATTTTTTGTTAGTTTAAAAAATAAATAATTAAAAGTAACGATTTAGGAGTTTAGAATTATGATTAATGACTTTGGTATGACGGTTAACCCTTTCGCCTCTAAAGGGTCATACGTTGACCCAAACGTGAAATATTTTATTTTTTCAATTTTAAATGAATTTAATATATTTTTTTAAATCGGAAATACATTAAATTTATGTAAAAGAACGAATGTTTCATGACGACGTGAAAGGGTTAATGTTTGACGTTCTATTTCTTACGTTTGAATGCCTATAAGTTTGCCTCTAAATATTTAATTTTTTTAACGTTTGACATTCCCTTTTTAATCGTTAAATATTTCTTTTTTTAATGTTGAATGTTTTTTTTTTGGTTTTCTCTTTCGTTCTTATTACTTTTGATTTATTATTCTAACGTTTGAAGTTTTGTGTTCGATAAACTTATGAAATAAAATAATATTTGAATTTGGCGCGCACTCGAAGTGGTGAATTCAAGTGGGGAAAATAAAGAATGTGGGGAAAAAGGAAGGATTTAGCGGTAAAATTGACAGATCAGCTTTAGAGCTGTGCTTACTCCGTAATAAAGTGTAATTTATCGCGTAAAATACGGAAATTTCGCGAACATTTGTTTTCTAACGTTTGGCATCAACACTTAATATTCCTTTTTAGATTTTTGATGTTTATTCTATAAACTTTCTAACGTTTGACATTATTATTTTATTAAAGTTTTTGTTTTAACGTTTGATATTTTCTTTTCTAACGTTGAACGAATTTTTATTGTTTAAAATTTCTTTTTTTTGTAACATTTAACATTCTCTTTTCTAGCTCTTGTCATTTATTTTCTAACGTTGGACAAGATTTAGATTTGCTATTTTAGATTTCCTTTTCTATCATTTGACTCTTTCTAAGATTTAACGTTTTCTTTTCTAACTTTTAACGTTTACTTTCTAACGTTTGACAGCCCTTTTTTTGTTTTTAATACTTCCTTTTCTATTATTTGACAGTTTTTTAAGTTTAACGAATTCTTTTCAAATTTTTGACGTTTATTTTAATGTTTAACGTATTTTTACGTAATTTTTTGCTCTGAATTAAACCTAAATTGCCTGATTCTCTTAAGGGAGCTTAGACACACAAAAAAAATTTCCTGACTACACCACACTGATTAATAATGTAAAATAAAAAATTAAAATCCTCAATTTTTAACGTCACAAAGATTTTCTAATTTTTTTTTTATCAAAAAAATCTTTTTTGACGAAATTTTAGTTTTTTTTATAAAAAAAAATTTTTGAAATAACAAATGAGTTAAATGTTTTAATTTTCGGGGGCTTTTTCTCTTTGTAGCTGGCCTCGAACCCTTCCAGATGCAGCGAGTAGCCCTTGTGGGGAATGTTCAGGGAATTCCACGAATTTCATGCAATATTTCACGTAAGTTTGCCGCCCCTCCCCCGTTTTTCTATCCTAAACAACCCCCCTTGGAGCTCCCTTTCACAACATTATTTGTACATAAACTTTGCAGCTGATATGGACATAACACCCGTACCCATGGAGATTGAACCCGATTCCCTGGTGCAGCATCACAATCACAATCACTCAAATGTCGACAATACCACCCCGGTGGATCTGGAGACGGAACTAAGGGAATTCCTCGAAGGTGGCAGTAGCAGTGAAGTGGAACATGATACAAGTAGCATCGAACAGATGCTTCTCAACTGAGAATTCCTCGCTTTTTCTTTTTCTTTTTTATTTTAATTCTACTTTCTATTTAATTCTCTTCTTTCTCTTCTTGTTCTGTATTTTTTTTGTGTGTGTTTTTCTTCTTGATTTGTATAAATTAAAAAAAAATTAATTGGGTAAGAAAAAAAATTTAATGAATTTTTATTCTTTTTGCACACAAATTGCAATGACGACTCTGCGATGAATTTGCATTTTATATTTGAATGAATGTTGCTGAAGGTAAAAAGGAAAAAGATTAATTTCTTTCGTGGTGTGAGAAAAAATTGCGGAAAAGCTTTCGTAAAATGATAAAAAAAAGTGAAAAATACGTGCAAATGAAAATGTCTCTCATGGAAATTAATTAAAGGAAATGAGGTGGGAATAAGGGATGCAAAAAATAAACAAGAAAAGTAAGTTGAAGATTTATTTAAAAAATTCCCAAGAAGAGTTGAAAGTTTAGAACAAGTTTTGGGGGTATAAAAAAACTACATATTTCAGAAGAGGGTGTTGTTTATTTAATTAATTTCATTTATAGAAAACTTTTCAAAATCTCTCTCATAACACAAGGAATCTTTCAAAAGGCAAAACTTTAAAGACTTGCTCTTCCTGTGTGGCGCGGAAGGGGGATAAATTCTCTGTGAATGGACCATATATAGTTGATGAATTATGAAGGAGTTTTCGTGGGAAGATGAGGAGGAAGGGTCTTTTGGGGGATGAAATCTCTACACATAAAATCGTGTTGAGAGAGAGAGGAAGTTTTGCATTGAAGAAGTAAAGGATTTTGCTGAATAAATGAATATGTCGCCCTTTTTTGGGGGATCAGGGGAGGGGGAGGGAACTCTCTCTAACCAGTCTAGCATATCTGCACGAATGCAGTTTACAGAGAAAAAAAAGTTTAAAGTGGATGCAGCAACACAAACGTGCTTATTTTATCGCACAGAGATTTCACCGAAAAGAAGATCCAGAAATTCCTCTCAAAAGGAAATTACTAAAGGAATAAATAAAAAAAAGAAAGAAAGTGAAGAAGCTTGATCTTTGGGTGAGAAGGTATAGAATGAAGCAAAATTCATTTCTCACTTTGAGAGCGCACAAACCCCCTCTCCTAAAATCACTCAGGGGGTGTTTATCTGTCGAATATTTTATATCTGGCGAATAATCCGAAGATTAGCGAATAATCAGAATATTTTCAAAGATCTGAATATTCTCATTATCAGCTAAAATTTAGTACTTTTTAGGCTTGAATTTAATATTTTCTCGATTTGAATTTACAGCCTTTTAAGTACTTTTCAGGATTGAATTTAGTACTTATTCGCCATAAAGGACTTCATGCAATTTACAAAGGCGAAGTACTTAATTGAAGGAAACGGAGAAAACAATTTTAACCCACCCAGTCTTGTAGAGAATTTTTATTACTTATTTATTCCGCTTAGTAGTTAGTTTAGTACTTTTTCCGATTAAATTCAGAAGTTTTTCAGTTAGAATTTACTACATTTTTGGCTAAAATTTAGTACATACTTCGTCTTGAGTTTACTACTTTCTCGGTTTGAATTTACTGATTTTTAAGTGCTTTTCAGGTTTTAATCTAGTACTTTTTTAGACTTGAATTTAGTTTTTTTTCGACATAAATTTAGTACTTTTTAGTACAGAAGTTTTTCAGTTAGAATTTATTATTCTTTTGGCTAGAATTTAGTATGTTTTCGACCAGAATTTAGTACTTTTAATTATTGCATTTATTTCTTAAGATTAAATTTAAAAATAAAAGTACTAAATTTAAAAATCAAATTACAACACATAAACGTCAGATCGTAAAGAAAAAGTACTAAATTCAATCCGATAAAGAACTAAATTCAATAGCTAAAAAAAGTACTAAATTCTACTCAAAAACATAGTAAATTCTAGCTGAAAAAGTATACTGAATACAATGGGAAAAAAGTACTAAATTAAAGCATATAAAGTACTAAATTGAATTTCAACTTCTTTGGCTAGAATTTAGTACCCTTCAGTCTCTACCAATTTAAGACCAGAAAAAAAAGAATTATTCGTTTGTTGAATATTTGAATTTCTTTGGCGAATCATCTGAATATTTCCATTCAGATAAACACCCCTTGTAACCACCCTACACATGGGAATTCCAGTGGGGGCGGCGGAAGAAGAAAAGAAAAAGCGGAAGGGCTGAGACGGTGTGGAAGCACGCGGTAAGGAAATTGAATAAATATTTGAGGAGGTTTTATCATACACATACAACATAGAGAGCTCCAAAAAAGAAAAGTCTCTGCTAATTCAGCGCGGAAGTTTGATAACATGTGATGCGAATAATAAATTACTCAAGACATCGTGACGTTTTCACGATTATGCCGCAATTACATGGCTCTGCTCTAATTCACATTTTACACCCCCTCAAAAATCTCCAGCCAAACCGCCTAAAAATACTCTCAATGAAAATTTTGTTTATGCTCCCATTCTGTGTGGCCCCCTGAGGTATTGTGGTGAAATTTTTTGTCCTCCCCTTTGTCCCATTGAACCTTCCACACGGTTATGACGACGTTGGTTCTTTTTTTTTACTGATGGGCCCTAAAAAGTCTACATCGAAACCTTTTCTGCATAGACCTACGTTACACCCTGTACAGCACCAGATGTCGTAAAAAAGCAGAAGAATTTTTCTTATTGAATAACTTTTAGTTTCAATTCAATTTTATGTAAAAGAGAAATGAATTTGATTTATAATAAAAATAATTGTTGTGAAAAGAAAAAGTTATTTTTTTTTTATTTATTCGGCATTTTTTTAATACTTCATCAGGTTTATAGAAATGTTAGAGATGGTTTACGGTTTAAAAAATAAAAAAATTTACGTTTTATGATAAAAAATCTGAAAATTATAAATGTAAAAGTCAGACGAATTAAAGGTGAAGGGTTTAAAAAACTGATCTTCTTAGCATGATTTAATAGAAAAGAACTATAATTGTCTAGAGGAGACAAACTAGTTTTTCTCTATTCTTTAATTTTTTATTTGAAGGTTTGAGGGTTAAAATCTCAATATTAAACTTTTAATTTTGTTTATTAACCCTTTCGTGCCCTCATGAAACATTGAAACATGCGATCATGCGTTTTTCTCAGGACCTACTTAATGGATTTTAATGCAGTAAAAGGCAAATGAAAGAGGATATTTCCACGAATAATGTACCAGAATAGATTTTTGAAATTCAATTTTGGGACTAAAAAAAATATGAAAACTAATATTTTTTCACTTTTCTCAGACCTAGAATCGAATTAAAAAAAATCGTTCTGGTACATTTTTCGAGGATACCTCCTCGTTCTTTTGCCTTATACCGCATTAAAATCCATTCAGTAGTTTTCGTAAAAAGGCACTTTTATGTCAAAAATTAATCAATTAACGTGATAATTTCTACATAGATGTGTAGGGAAATTCAATTAGCTCAAGTTGGTAGAAAGAAAACTTGGAAAAATATTTCCCTCTCTGAGAGAATATTGATGTTAAATTTTAGGTTAGATACCTTGATCCTTAAATGGTTAATTAATTTAATTTTTAAATTAAAATTATTTAATGCTTTAAGATAGATTTTACCATAAATTCTTAGAAGCTTCTCCATAATCATATCAGATCCCAAGAACTCTAGAATAAATAGCACGTCAGCTCTAATATTTCTAATCTTCATTTTTACACACACAGAGAAAACGATGAAGAAAAAAATTAACTTTGAGTGATTCAATAAAAATTCAAATTCAAAATAATAAAATATTCTCTCAACTGTAAAACTTTATATAAATTCCCAAATGTACCCAAAACACAATCCATCATCGCTAACACCTGGTGCAATATACCGTGTGCCGGTGTGTGTGCTAGGAACGATGGGATGAGGAGAGAAAATTGGGTTTTGATAAAACTATTTTGGCTGCTTTTCATGACTCCCAAAAACATAGTTCATATATTTTAGATTCTCTCTTTCGTTGCCTCTTGAATGTTGGTCTCTCAAGTGAATTTTCCCATGATACAGGGGATTGGCGCGGGGGTGGTTTGGGTTGAAAATATGAATGGAATTATAACATAAAACCATTTGTGGCTGATGCGGTTGGTGGGAAAAATCCCCAATTTATACATCCTGCCGTTTTTGAGAGGAGGACCCCAAAGGATTGGGGGCGCGTGTGTGTACTCACACACAAAATGTATTTTATACGGGAAAATTTTCTCTATGTATATAAGAACAATGTATGGTGATAGGAAAAACAATAGGAAGAGCTCAGCATTGAGAGTGTTTTCCCAAAATCTAAATTATTCAATAATATATATGTACATATAGCCATGTATGGTGAATAATTTGTGAGGGTAAATCTGCGTGGGGGGTAGGAGGATATTTAAGCGAAAGAAGACTTTTTGATGAGTTTGATTGTCTCCTCCCCATCCTTTATTGATTAATTTGATGAAATGATGCTAAAAACCCCCAGATCTTTTGCAATTTATTAGTATTATACGGGGTTAGATGTAAAAGTTGCGCGACGCTGAGTTTCCAATTAGTTAGACCATGGTGCAGGGGTGGAGTGGGGGTGGGTGGGTGGTGGTGGAAAAGGTGGAATGAGGGTAAAGAGCTGTTGTGTGCTAATTTGCTGACCAATTTTATGATTTTCTCCAATTTCCGCATCATGCTCACAGCAAATATAGTCATAAAGTCATGCCAAAAACGACCTAATCAACTCCATTAAGAATTCACATTAAGTCACATCTGTGTGTGTTAGAGTGGGGGTGGTTGCATGAGCTTTGTCAAGCTTATTTGCTCAATTTTCTACATACTTTATTCAAATGAACTTTGCACCGATGCCCCTCATCGTAAACGAACGGTTAACCAATGGAAATACTTTACCTGAATTTATTAGCCAATCAGAACTCATCTTTTCCAAACCAATTTTAATTGTGAATGTGATTTAAATTAAATTTAATTCAAAGTTTCGAAGCAAAGTTACTTTGAATTGATTAGAAAAATTGTAAAGACTGATAGATATTTTAATAAAAATCTTCCACAAAACGTTAGAGAAAAGATTTACTAAATTGATGAGTTTTGATTCTTTTTTTTTTTTTCAATTAAAACTTCCCTCATGGCGAAGTTATTAATATTTATTTTATTCCAACACCACCCCATTCCGCAATAAAAGCCCCATAAGCGGCGTATATATTGATTCATCATTCTTCTTGTAAAACATATTGTACACATATGTCGAACAATTGTATGGAAATTTTATTTCAATATAAATATTCCGCATGAGTTATTTCCCATCAATTACCCTCCACACCACGTTGTGTGATGAAGGTTTGGTGCCACACAATTGATTTGTTGAAGTGATTTTGATTGCAAAATTCTCGAGAAAAAGACTCAAAAAAATTTAAATTGAGAATTTTGGGAATTTAAAGAGAAAAGTATATTCGTTTTCTTTGATACCAAATTAATTAAAATCGATCAAGCAGAATTGCAGATATAGCGATTTATTCAAATGGGGAGGGAGGGACAATTTGAGATGGTTTTGGGGTAAATTTAAAGACGATTAATATTTTTTTAATGTTTGGTTCTTATTTTCTTACGTTAAAGTCTTTTTTTTCTAATATTTGATCCTTCTTCTTTGACGTCTTTCGTCTTTTCTAACGTTTGATTCTGTTCTCTGACGTTTGACGTCTTTTCAACTTTTAACACTTGGAGGATCGTTGTTTCTAACCTCAAAAGTTTGACCTTCATTTTCTCTCAAAAGGCTCAAAAGAAAATATTGATCCAAGTTTTCTTTCAACGATCTTAAAGTAATGAAACATTCCTACACACAGATGTAAAAATTATCACGATATTTTGAAGAGATTTTATCCTGTGACGCTTTAAAAAATGTCGAATTGGCCACGGTGGCCAGCAAAATCCTCCAAGAGTTAATCAGTCTTTTATGATGTTTTTATTCAAACGATTGATATTATTTTTCTTTTGTCAAAACGTTGAAAGAAAGATTTTTCATTTGAGCATTTTTATGTTTTGAAAATGTAGAAGATGACATCAAGAGTTTTGAAATAAAAATCAACATGACTGACAAAGTATGACTACAATCGAAATGACAATAAAATGTTATAAATTCAAGTGATTCAAATTATGTATTTGCAAACAAGAATCCAATTAAATTATAGCGGCTTCAGAAATAGAATAATGTGAATATTAGACAAATTTTTGCATTCATTAAAAACTCGAAAATATGAGAAAAAGAAAGAGTTTAGACAAACCTAACCTCAAAATTAATAGCGTCCTTTCAGAACACTCAGAATTATTTCTAAACTGTCAAATGGCGGTAAAGTTTAAATAAGGAAATAAATAAACGACAAAAAATATAGGACAAAATTTAAAAAAAAATTGTCCAACAATGAAGAATTTTTAACAGTGTACACGTGAATCCCACTTGAATTTCTCTGCATCACATCACTATGTGGCTTAGCATGTTAATCTCGTAGTGTATGCTCACACAGTACTATGTATATTTATAGGTGAGTAGTGCCTTAAGCTTTAAAATTGAATGGAAAATCTATCTAATCCCACATGCCATCGACGTCAGTTCGTCTGTGCTTTGTGGATCATTGGCCCCCGTGTGTGTATGAGATGCGAGTATATTGATCTTAAAATGCCCTGTAGCAATTATCTCGAAAATTACTCAAGTCTCAAATCACGTCCCAAATCACTACGCAAGTGCATGTGTGTGTGGCGAAATTTTCGGTCAAATGGAAATTACATTTAGTGAGGGGGGGGGGGGTGTGGATAGAGGGTCGTGACTCCATTTGATCGTGAAAATATCAATTCAGTGTGCGCGCGGGGAAAATTGTAACTCCTCCGGGGTTATTTCTTCGAGATGGTGGATTTGAGGATTCTTTCGAGCATAAAATACCCTGGATTTACTCCCCCTCCACCCCCCACGTACATCTCCTGACAATGTGTATATGCGATGAATCCGGCAGTTGCAGGGTATAAATATCACACAACATATAAGGCATGGAAAGATTGCAGGGAATTGGGATTCTTTTGTGGCATTCTAAATGCTCTTATGAGGAAAATCGACAATGAAAGTGCCTAAAAATATAAACTAAGACGTCATTATAGAGTTTTTTTTGTACCTTTAAAGGAAATTAAGAACTTCTTAAAGCATCCAACAGAACTTTTTAAGTTTAAAATAATTTTCTTCTTGAAAGAATTATTAATTCAGAGAAAATAAATCAGATTTTCTTCATAACTAATCAAATTTAAATCAGAAAGTAATAAAAGAACAATCCAAAAGCAATAGCTGCGTTATTCAACGTGCATGGGAGGGAATAAATCCTCCAAACTAAAAGTCTGTGCAGGATTGGTGGTGGTGAAAGTCAAAATCCTAGCAGTGAGAGACGGTTACGAAGCTATGGGAAAGACGGGGGGTTTTTTGGGAGGATGGTGGACTTGAGGATAAAACATCGCATAATGGGGGGATGAAAGTTGAATAATGATGCCGAAAACTGACAGTATTTTGTCGCGCTGTGGACCATGATAAGGGGGGTGGTTGGGGATGAAGAGGTGGATGACGGTGTCCTTTTTTTTTTCTTCTCCTCTGTACTGTCTCTGTCGCTTTTGGGATAACAAGAGGGATGTGCCTCGGAGACTCACTGCGAATTATCTTATTAATTTACACTCTGTGCACAATAAAATAGTGATTAAGAATAAATTATTCATCGCAATGCCTCGCGGTAATTACAGCTCTAACAGCACACGGAGAAAGAAGCACGCGGAGGGAGCTTTTTCCGTCAACCTCCCCGGCCCCGACCATCCTTGCTAAAAAGTGTGAAGAATACATTAATTTATTGTGTTACAATGAGATTCAAATTGGAGGGTCCTTTTCCGTGTGCGCGCGGGGCTTTGAGTAAAAATACAACACAACAGCAAAAAAAAAAGAAAGAAAGAAGAAAACTCCTCGAGCTTTTGTCAACAACTCCTCGCGCGCGTTCCCACGGGGTTTGATGAGTGAGGTGGAGAGGGGTGTTGGTGTGCGAAACATCCTCATTGGAACATTCCTTCACTAAAAGCATTATACTCCACATAGAGCCAAAAGTATGTGTGCTTATCATTAAGCCAGCACCGGGGATATTTTTAAAAATTTAATCCTCCTCAACATGGAAACAAATAAATATATGTGAGGAGATATAACCTTGAGCATGGGTGAGGGACTTTTCTCCCATAAGAATACAATTTCCCGGAAATTCATTTTGTAATGTCTCGCTGTATGCATAAAATTCACATTTTTCTCAAAGAAAAAAAAATAAGAAGGGAAATTCCAAAAAAAAAGAAGGAAGGAAGGATCTTTGGAAATGTTCTCAAAAGTTGCGAGAGTGGGGGAAAATATTGCAGAAGATTTTTCACATGTTACTCTCGCAAATTTTCTCTGCACGACTTTTCTCTCATGGGAACATTTTCTCCATCTCTCCACGTTGTGGGAATCAAAAGTGGCAGAATCGTGCAATTCTCTGTATGCTTGCGATTCTCTTACGGCTTTTTAGCTGAATTTTCCTTTTCATTTGAAAAGGTCTTAAAAAATTGTTAAAATAACTGATTCTTTGTGCTAAATTGACAGAAGTGTTTTGGTTAAAATTACTAAATTAAATAGACAAAAAAGCAAAATTTATTTTGAGTTTCATGAGTTCCACAGCAAAAATAAAATAAAATAAATTAAATTGGTCAAAACCACAGAAGGAGATTTATTATATTGACAGAATGATTCAGATAATCGTATTAGGCGAGAGCTTCAATCATTTGATTTGGTCAAAATCAGTGAAGAAAATTGTTAAATATCTCGAACGAAATGAATTAGTTAAAATAGACTTGCTGAATAAAATTGCGTCAAATATCTTTGACCAAATGAATTAGTCAAAATTCTTTTACTTGATAAAACTGTTAATATCTTTGACTAAATGAATTAGACAAAACCAGTGAATAAAATTGTCAAATATCATTGACCAAATGAATTAGTCAAAATGACCAATATTTCAAAAGAAATACATTGATGAAAGATATTGGACAATTATTTCAGTTAAAAAAGCTAAAGTTTTTTTTAAAGTGTTTTAAAAGTTAAACAAAAAGGAGGGAAATTTCTTTCAATATTTCTCTACATATGTGAGCATAAAAAAAGTCATAGCGAGTTTATGCTGCAACATACTCTGGGGTTTGAACTTCCTCCTGAGGAGATGAAGTTCCCCGCAGCACATTCCCAAAGAGATGATGTGCACAGAGAGCCGGGAAAATGAGAGAGAGAGCGTGCGAGTAGGGGAGATGTGAGACTCTCAACTCTCCGTTTTTCACGGAGGAGGTGAGTTTTGTCTCTCACGAGTGCGGGTGCAAAGGGAAAAAGCACACCGATGCGATGTTCATTAACACTTCTTCAAAAAAGCCCCCCAAAAGCTCCTCGCGCTTTTCAGTACACTCCGAAGCGCCTTCTTGCACGGATCGTGTGCGCATCTCTCGGATGTTGGAGTGTTGTGTGTGAATGCCACATTGAGAGGAAAAAGAAGTGAAATCCTTCGGGGTTAGTTAACATAAATTAATCACGTCTAAGTGTGATCGTGTGTGGAGAGAGTGTTGAGAAAATTGGTGGAATTGCTTCATAATTGCCACGATAAATTTTGTGATTTTTTTTTCGTTCGTCTTGTGTGTATTTTTGTGTTCTATGGGAGAGTCCCCGTGTGTTGTGTAGTGAGTATTGTGTGAAGGAATGCTGCTGGGTGGTACAACACGAAGAGGGTCCCCCAACATACAACATGTGAAGAGTGACTGAATTTTCATGTATGTTGCTCATTTCACTTCACCTTCAAAAATATTTGCGTGATTCCATCGCGATCTGAGAGACCTTTTGTGCGCCACCCTCCCCCCATTTCTCCTCTTTCACATATGTTGGCTAATCACGAATTTGTAGCGACGGCGGAGTCTTTAAGTAGAGGAGGTATTTTAGTCGAGAGGGATGCCTCACTCTGTGTGTTGCGAGGGGGTGGGAAAGGGTCTATGCGAGCGTAGAGATTATTGAGTAATTTAGGTGTTTTAGATTTCAATCTCTCCAAGCGCATAAAGGGGGTAATTAATTCCCAGAGAAATGCGCGCCCACCCCCCGTCCCGCTATTACAATGTGTTTTGCGTTAAGGATAATTGATTTTAATGAATTATGAATTTATTTATATTACTATCAGATGGACAATTTCCCTTCACGCCTCCTTCCTCCCACCCTGGGGCGAGGGTTGTGATCAAACACTTCAATTAGCAATGCCCGCAGCATAATTACAATTTAATTGATATTATTGAGATGTCCCTCTGTGTGGGTGGACAAACAAACTCATGCACAAGCCTGACACAATGCTGTATAATTTGTAGATTCGTATAGCATCCAATTTAATTTATTCAACATGCAGCGTCAACTTTAATCCACAATATTGAGTTAATATTTGACCTAATAATCTCCACCACTAATAATAATTTTCTTATACCCTTTAAATTGATTTTTTTTCTCCTAACGTTTTTTTTGCAATATGTCACGATGCGACAGCAACTTCACCAAACGAACTTTTCTTTTCTTTTACTTTGTGAACAAAAAAAAAACGAAGAAGAAAAGACGCGCGGTGTGGGGGGAAAAATTAATAGAGAAGTTTTCTCCACTCATACAATGTTTTGCAATTCATTGAGTTTTGAATTGAATTGCTAAAAAGTAGGTCATTAAAGAAGTGTCTTCTCTCTCCATAAACGGGGAGTTTAAAAATGTGACAATGAGGAGAACTTCTGCAGAAGCATTTTGTTCATTTTTTTTATTTGGTTTGGTTGATGCCTTCAGCAGAATGATAATAAAATTATACAGACTAAATGTTTAATTTTATCTATGCAAATGTGTCTGTTTTTTTTGGAGTAAATTTTAAAGCAATATTCCTTAAAATTTGGGCATGTGAAAATTGGAATATTATTCTTCACCATTTTTGGAAATTGCATACAGTTCAAGGGGTTTGCTATAAAAATATACACTGCCAGGAAAAAGTTACCAGGTGAGCACAAATTGTGGATTTTAGGGCAATTTTAAGAGACTAATAAAATAGTCAAAGACTTTTGGAATCTTTGGGAGTTTCAAAAGAAGTTTTCGAACGAATTTTAAAATAAAATAAAAATGAAAATCTGTTAGAATTTTCATTAAAAGCCGTTATTTTTTGGCAGTTATTTTAGTGAATTTTGCAAATTAATTTTTCTTTAAAATTTTCCCAAATTTTAATTTCAAACTTTTGCATTTTAGCCTATAGTGGACATGATTTTGAAAAATAGGCTTTTGTTGCAAGGATAATTTAAAAACTCTGCTCAAAACTCGTAAACTTTTGGGAACTTTTTGCGGGTAGTGTAATGAGGAAAATTTCTGAAGGCTATGCGGACAAATTTATTTGATAAATAATTAACTAAATGAGAATAATTTTATTGACTATTGCTCGCTTATGGGGTGTAGGTACGCTGTGCAAGACTAATTTAAATAAAAAGAATAGGTGAATTTAAAGGAAATGAACATGATAACAATACAAAATGAAACACAATTATTTAATTGATTAAAAGAAAATTGATTTTTTTATTCAAAATTTCGTTTTTAGTAAAAAAAAAATCTCTCAAAGATCAGTTCTCAAAATTTACGTGCTAAAATTGAAAGATTTTCTCCGTGTAAGAGAAATTTAGAATCATTCAATAATAAGTATTCATTAGAGTCCAATTACCAAGAAACGAAATAATAGAAATTGCAAGGTATGATTATTAATTCTAATGTGTTTATAAGAAGAACACTTCACAAGAATTTAAAATGAAAAACCCAATATTATGTAGTTAAGGTTCTCCCTCAAAGAATATGTGTGTGTGATGATTTAAAAGGAATTATGGAATAGAATGAATGATTATGTGGTTTGGGAAGGAAAGCTCAATATGGAATTGATCACTTTAATACGCTTTCCGATGAAAGTCCCTTGCGTCATATATCACGAATTATGGTGCTGCTGAGACAGAATATAGACATTTCAATTTATATATATAAACCAATACGATATATGTATATAATAAAAGGAAGGGCATGTATTTGGAAGAGAAGCATCCTGCTTTTGATCCGCAAAAGAAATATTTTTTTTACTACTCCACCACCCAAGTGAAATATAAAAGGATACAGCCAAGCAAAAAGACGTGCCTGTGGCAGATGCTACTTTATCAACTCCACTGTAATTTTTCTTGCATGTTGTCACTGTTTCCACACGGCAGTATTGTGTGTGTGTGGACCGAAAAACATTGAGAGACTCCCCACGCTCCTCCCCCCACTGTTCCCTTGCTATATAGCTTTGGTGACTTGTAGAAAATATGAACGTTTCTAGTTTTAAATTTCAGAGCCTCCCGCCCAAAAAAAGGATCTTTCCTCATCATTAGCAAGATTTTTTTTCCACGTGTCGTCTTCATGATGAGAAAAATCAATAGATGGGTCGGATCGTCTCTCCATCTGTCCCATCTTGGGGAATTTGATTCTCTTGGTTTTTTTTTGTGTTCAGGCACACACAAAAAAAAGAAATTATCGAAAAGAAGCAGAATGGAGAGAAAAAAAATCGAATAGAGTTGGGGGTTGCCTGGGACTGTTGGGTATAAGGATGATATGGTGTGCAGATATACCCAATGGATGCTATATCAGAAAGTTTTCCACACTGTGGCCATAAACGAAATCACAGCTTTGCTTTATTCTACCTCCCTCCCCCCCCCCTATTGTGGCCTGCTAATGCCATAAAAGCTATTCTTTGTCACTTAATGCACATTAAATTATTTTTTAAAACTCTCTAAAATGCATAAAAAGGGATCAGAAAGAAAGTTTTATTGTTGAGGGAAAAAATGGCGGACAAAGGACGCCAAAATGCATGAGATTAAAGGGAATGAAGTTAGCAATAAGCTGCTGTATTCTCTTAAGCGCCAATAGCGCCCCTCGTCGAAAAGAGCAAAATAATGAGAGAAATTTCACAAACCCTCAAAATTATCCGTAAATTCTTCGATAAACACACTTCAATGCGCAATAAAATCAAGTTGCGTGATTTTCTTAGAGAGAGTAGAGAAAAGCTTTCTCAACACCCAGCATGTCCCGTAATCTTTCTTTTCCCAACAGAGAAGATGTCTTTGGCAAGCACCAGCCAATTGCAAAAGTTTTGATTCATACGAAAGTTCCCATCATCCTCACACAAACATTGAGACTTTGGTGGAACTTTCGATCGGATTTTGCGATAATCAGATTTGTCTTTAATTTAGAGAGGAGTACTGTCGGAGTGAAGTAGACACATTCTAAATCAATGTTCTGTCATGCGAAAATATCATAAGACAACAACTTTTTTTTTATTTCATTGCACCCCCGGGTTATTCCCCATTTAGCTTAGAGCAAAGAAGGATTTAGAGGAGCTTTTCTAAATGATGAAATTGTAATGCCAAAAGCCCCTTATTTGATTGTATTGTTCGTATAATAAAGATTGAATTCCATTCAAATGCAAGCTAATTTGGCGGGATGAAATTGTACTTTTGTGGTGCAACAATGGCATTTTGTGCTCTAAATATCCGCAGTAGCAGAAAGTTATTGGGTATAAGTGTAGTATAAGTTAGTTCGGTTGAATTGCTCGCATTTCTTGCTGAAAGCATATAATGGAATGACGTGATGAAGAACTTCTGGAAATTTAATATTAGCAAACTCCAACGGTAACTTTTGCAATGTAGGTTAACTGAACTGTGTACGTATGTATATATTGCGAAAAAAGCTCAAAAAGCTTCTCGAGGAATAAGGAAAATCTTCTTTTTTCCGATTATTTGATTTTCTTGTAAATCAATCTAATCAATAAACAAAGTTGTTAGCTAAGAAATTTTTGAAGCTTTCAATGTTTTAAACGCAAGGAAACAACTGTCAAATTGTTCTCAAAGATAATTCGTTAATTTGAAAGTTTTGAAAGATACCATAACTAATTCAGTTTTTCGTTATAAATTCTTTTGAATAGAATTTTCACAAAGAAGCTTTTCATAACATAAAAAATTTAAAAAAAACTAAAATCTTTCAAAAGTTTAAATGTCTAAAATTACTGACATTTCTTACTCAACAACCACCCTCCTCCTAAAGCAATTGTGATAAAATTCACTTGCAGATGGAAAAGTGGATTAAATGGGTAACAATTTTTCTCTTGTTCTTCACCTAAATTAATGATAAACTATAGAGGGGAATTTTTTCTCTGTTCCTCTGCATGCAGACACCATGTCAGGAATATGCCAGAGAAGATGATGTGAAGGAGATTAAGTGGATGTAACAATGAGAAGAGGAAATTCATGCGGATGGCACAAAAAGGCGAGTGGAGGTGCAAAAATATTCCTATATGAGGGCTTTTCTCCGTATGACATGGGTTAACCACGGCACAAAGCATGAAATTCATATTATTATACATAATTTAATACATGAAGCCTGTGCTTGTTTGTATAAAAAAAAATCCTGCTCAACTTTAATAGAAAATCAGTGCTATTATCGCAATTTTAATTCAATGTTGTCCTACCGCAAAGGACGCGAAGGAAGGAAGAGAGAAAGGGGGAAAAAGACAAAAAGCACCCTAAGGCGGGATTTTCATGCTTGTCGCAAGTTTTGCCCTCCTCAGTGGGTTTATTTGGATTTATTTTTATTGCAATTGCTATTTAGTTCGCCATTGAGTGTTTGTTATTGTGTGTGGGTGTTGCGCCCGGGTGGAAGAAAAGGAGGATGTTTTCCATCAATGTGTGAAAAGAAGAGCAAAGATGCTGTGTGTGTGAGAGATTGCATAAAAGATTACCAATGGGGCTCGTAAAGTGGCTCATCCCTCGTACAAAGCCCTATGAGCATTTATCCCCAAAAAAAAAGAGGAATTACAAGATGGATTATGTTATTCATATAAAAGGACTTTAGTCCGATATTCTTTGCTTTTACACACCCCCAAACCACCCCAAAAAATTCGTTGGATAAGAAATAAGTTGTATTGATAGGTGGATTTATTTCTTATGTACGCAAATGACACCAATTGGGTACTTTGAAGGCTTTTAAAGTAAATTTTAGAAGGTTTATATAAAATCCCCCAAAGGATTCCCAAAATGGAATCATCGAGAGAGTAAAAGCTCTCTCTGTGAAAAGGAGGTAATGCTAAATTCTCTTCAGACATTCAACTCTATGTGCGGTCCATGCGGTTTTGGATTAAATTCGGAATGTATGCAATTTGACAGCTTGATGTGGGGCAAGAGATTAAAAAGAAATTCTTCCGGGAGTATTCATGACACAATCCAGGGATTGGAGGGCGGGAGGCAGTGAAAACATCCCCATTCACGCGGAAGAACAGATGTTTGAGAATCTCAAAAGTCCCTCGAGAAGAAGCAAACCTCCCGCACACATTTTTTTTACATACAGAGAACAATTTAAGTTGTATCATGATTGATTTATGGGTGTCGTTTTTTTTTCTTCGCACATGGGTAACCTCAAACACCTCCTTTAGCATGGCTATGTAACCTCCCCAAGGGGAGTATAGAGATGCCGACAGAAACCTATTCAATATGTTCCTTTTTAGTGGTGATAAATTACATTTGGGTGCTTTTTTGCATGATCGAATGTATACAATGCGAATTATTGTTTGAATAATATCGATGTTTCTTCACCATGTTAACATCTCTATTTCCCATCGTATTCCCAGTCACTTTGGGCGACGTGAAAAGCCATATGTCTTGAGCTCTCTTGAGGAGAAATATGAGAGTATATTATATTTTCCTCGAAGGCATGAAAACCCCATTGAATTTTTATCGCAATTTATTTAATTTAATGGTCGTAAATTAAATGTGAAATGTATTTTTGAATTTTTGATGATTTTTAAAGAGATTTAAAACTGTTGAATGGCTTTGGCAAGAGCTTTTAGTGAATTATTAATCAATTCACCCCTGTGGGGTGATAAATTTAATCTAAACATGTGATTAAATTGAGCATTATGCTTTAAAATTTAAATGCAAAATTTAAAAATTCCTCTTGAGGCAAAGGTGTTGAAGAATTTATCAAAATTTCTCCAAAAGATTGAAACAGTCTTAAAATAAATTTTTTCAACAATAAATTTTGAAGTATTCATTGTGAAATAATTAACGAGCACACCTCTGTGACCCATTGAAATCCCCCAAAGCTCCCATATATTCCTTCGTGCTCAAGTAAATCGTGTCTTGAGGAGAAAACACTCCTTGCAAAAAGTACTTGTAAGGACACAGTGAGAAGGTCCCCAAGGGAGCTCCCATCCTCCTCCATGTGCAGAGTGTGGCATTGAAGAAAAGGGATAGAGGGAAGAAAAGAAAGTTTAATTGGTTGCATAGTTGGTAATTAAGTTTTCCTCTTTGTGTGTTGCCAACTGATGTGCCCGTCAGCCCGTCACGAAATTGCCTCGCAGTTGTACAACTTTTCAGTGTTGCCCAACATTTGATGGCATTTTAGTGGTGGTTTGTATTCAATTTACTGCACCACATCTTCCCCTTAAGGGCATTTAATGACGATGAAGGAGGGAAAAAATGAGGAAGCAAAATTGTTATGATCCACCCCTTGCAATGTTCGCGGAAAAAAATTATCTATATGATGATTTAGCAGAAGAAGCAAAATGCATTTTGGTTGATGAATGAAAAGTTTATGTTGAAAATTTCTCATTACAGCTTGGAATTGTATATAGATTGCGACTTGCGAGGTATGCGGAATATGATGAGGGCTACGTCATTTCATCATCCTCATCAGCAGTGACGTGGAGCAGGCAAGAGAGAGAATAAAAGTGACACAATTAAAAGCGTCTGTGCACCATCCACGGGCAAATCAAATCTCAAGAGTGGCAGAACTTTGTGATACATGGAATTAAATCTTCAGCAACTTTTCCATCCAGCACACGAGGAATTCCCACAGGAGCTGTGCATGGGGCAGAAAACGTGCAACATGCCGGGGTGGTAGACCTCGCTCTTTTCAACACTGTGTGTACTCCGTGTGTGTGCTGTCTCTCCTGGTGACGCCACCAGCATCCGTAGTGTGTCAACTCAACTGGACGGACAAAATGCTTCCTGTGCCCACAGAACGAACTTCCGACCGACGTAGCAGCAGCATCGGCTGCCGTTCCCTCGTAGGACGACGAACATCAGCCTACGTCCCGTCCTGCGATCCACTCAAGGTGAGTTTTTCTCTTTCTTCTTCATTTTTTCTACCCCTCAACTCGTTACCCTTCCCATTACTATGTACATTGTATCTATGCTGCATAATATTGTAGCATCCAATATCCTCTTAAATATGAATATTGAAATGCTTACCTGATGCTCAAAACCACACTTCAACCCCAGAAGTATAGAGAGTAAATCCATACAACAGGAGATTGCATCAGTTTTGCAAAACGCACAATGGGCTATGGGGATGGTTTAACAGTATACCTACATATATTTCTAAATTGAAAAGCATAAAGCTCTGCATAGGAAAGTGCTTAAAGTTTCAAGCGATTTTTTTTAAAGATTTCCCTTTCAAAAATCTCCTCTTTGTAGAAGAATGAAAAATTTTCTTACTTTATTTGCATAAATTGGCAATACTTATGCATAATACAGAATGTAGTTTGCATAATGCATACATTTAAGATAGATTTGTGGAGTTGTAAATTTGCATTATTGAGTATATTTTTCTAAAGACGACGTTCAATATTTTTTTCACAAATTGATTTTATAAAGCTGGTTAGTTAAAGGATAAAATGCCAATCGTTAGAGTTTCAGTAAAAAAAAAATATAACAAGAGCAAGAAACGTTAGAAATCAAAGACTAAAATTTAATTAAAAAAAGAGAGAAAAGGTGGAGAAAATCTCAAAAGTTACGGAAGAGATAAAATTGTGTGAATTATCGAAATATCAATCATGCGATGGAAGTTTACGAAAATTGTCGATGAAGCCAAGGAAATAAATTGCAACATTTCTCAATATCCTCCACTTTCGCCCCACATTGACAAATTCTTCCCTCAATTTGGAGCAGGAGCTAACAATGGATGAAGGAAATATAGAAAAGTTTTTCCTCAAATTCATATCTTGCTCTGATTTTTATGTTAGGTACAAGTCTTGGCGCATGGTGTACGTATACCCCCACCTACATATAGGTACACAATATTGAATTCTTGTGCAAAAGGGGGCAACTTTCAATTGAATCTGTCAAATTTCCTCGATGAAGGAGACACCGTGGGCCCGGGAGGCACATACCCACACACACATACGGTGAATGAAGAGAGCAAATCGTGATGTTATTATTGCATTATATGGCACAATGTTTGCCTTCCCGAAAGGATGTTTAGAAGGAAAAGAAGAATCGACGGATTGGGTATATAACATACACGAAGGAGAGCTTCCAAGAATGTTAACCATGTTTTCCCATTGAACAGACTTTTTCTGGAAGAGAGAGTGAGGGGAGTTTTCCACCCCCAAATACCAATAAATCCGTACAATTGTCTCACACTGTCCACACATATCGTATGCAATATAAAATATCCGTTAAAGCTCGAGGGCTATAAATTTCGCACAAAAGAACATAAAATTGAATTAATGTGAAAATGAAAAAAAAAATAGTCAGATTTATTGCAAAATGCAAAGAAAAGCTCTGCTGAATAATAATTTAATAAAAGATTTTCCCTTGAGGGTGGAACTATATATTGCAAGTTTGTGCATCGGAACTCTCATGTGTGTGCGTGCATTTCTAGCTCATCTATTATTTTATTAGATTTCAATTGTCAACATGTAGTGGCTTAAGGGGGTGAATGCACCAATAAATCAAGATTTGATTGTTTTTTTTTCTCGTTAGATTTTGCAATAAAATGCTGAAGTTTTTTTTTACGATTGAGCTGTGGTTTTCTAAGCTTTTATACTCTTGATATTTTATCTAAAGAATTTCTAACGTTTCACATTTTCTCTTTAAATTTCTAACAGAATATTCTATCTGCTTGAATCTACTAATTAATATATATGTAGTATTTTATTATTTTTCACGAGAAAGCTTTTACTAGAGCTTTTTAATTAAGCAGAAAGTTGTTTTAATTCTTAGAAAAAATAAGAATTCCCCGTAAATAGTTTTCAAAATGGGTGTTGAAGTTAAAATAATATTTAAATAATTCCACACAAACTCTATATTCGTTCGAAATATGATGAACTTTCTCTCCACAAAAGAAAGAAAATTCATATATACGAATAATAAAAGTTTTGTTTGATATATTCACACTGAACTTTAACATCATATGTCACAAAAAGTTTCCTCTATCCGCCGCGACATATAGGGACTTTTCCTTGATTTTAATCAAGGATATGCTTTCATGGATTGAAATTTTTTTATATAAAACAAAAATCGATAATTTTGATCTCTTGTGTATGAAAGAAATGTTTCTCGCAAAATAGCAGCAATAAACAGCTATTTTTCACACATACCTATACCTACCAGAACATGGCATGGAGCTTTTATATTTTTTGGGGAGTTTTGGGGAGAAAAAGAAAATCCTTGGGATGAAGAATTTTGGGGTACCTTTGAGTATTGTATGTAGGGTACGTACATCAAAACTCACGCGGGGAGCTTTTTCTCTCTCTCTAATCGCAATATTGAGGAGCTCCTTTGTGAGTCAATATCGTCAATTTGGATGCTTTGGAGGGTACGAGAAAAAAAGGTACTTTTGCACCTTTCACTTCTCATTCGTATATAAGGCGAGTTCTTGGAATTTCTGTCACGAATATCGTTACGATAATTGGACCAAATTGCCAACGAGAGAATATTAAACGCATTTCTCTGAATATTTCTTCATCATCAGTTACACCCTCACCGAAATTCTCCACATGGGATTTTCAATGCGATTAGGAGAGCTTTTTGTTACTTTTCCAAAAGCTCAGCTCGATTTTGATCTACACCACAGTCCCAAAGCTTGCTCCCCCAAGTGGGTGGTGCATTTGACGAAAGTAATTTCTCCTGCGTGGCTCATTTTGTTCTTCTCTATTTTTTTTTCTCTAGAAATGTCTCCCCCTTTTTCTTGCCAACACTTGCGAATTTATCCTTTTTATAAATTCTGTTCACAACTCTGAATATTTTGTCACAATGACCCTGAATGCCCCTGAATTAATTCTCACGCCTTTCAGCGTGGGAGGGGGTGGGGAAGTTCTTTTGGTACAAAAGCAATATGAAAATTTATGTGTGTGTTATGGGGGTTATTTTTTGTGCCATTTTACATCGCCTCTGGGGGTAGTTGAGTAAATTATTTTCCATTAATAAACCTTCTTTTTTTTAGCACAGAAAATTCCCATTTGCAAATTAAAGGGGTTGAAGGTGGGGAAAAATGCAAAGCAACACACCCCCTAATTTTATCCTTCAACTTTTCAAATCGACCCAGTAGAATTTTTCTTTCCCATATCCATGTGCGCCCCATAAACCCCCTTTTGCTGTGCTAACTCGCCACATTGCTATTCACAAGATGTGAATTTGCAATTTCTACATTGTTACCCAATGCCACCCTTACACAAACGACGACTGCACCAGGCGCAAGGGGGCGAGGTGTGTATGAATAAAACGCATTGATGAGAATGCAAAATTCATGAAGTTTAGTAATTAAAAATACATACACGCTCCAATAAAATATATAACCTGGGAAGAATAGAGGTTGGAACTCGCTGCACGAAAGCTCACACTAAATTTCCCAATAAATCTCTCTTAACAATCCCTCTATGGCTTTAACAAAGTATAAATAAAATAACGTAGCGCTAATTAGAAATTTCTTTCACAATACAAAGGAAAATAAACTGAAATTTTCCATTTTTCCATGAGAAGTTATTTCTGCGAAAAATTAATGAAATTTTTTTTAAATGTCAATTTTTTTTTATTTTGAGAGCATGTCAATATATTTTTTCCTCTCTTTTTTTTTCACTCGTCAAAATGGTCTGTCCCTTCGTCAGATTCCATATTACGATAGCAAGTATGACGTAGAATGATTGAGAAGCATTTGGGAGCTAATTAAGGGATACACAGAGCCCCAAAGCACGTGTCACAGCACGCAGCGTTTTAATTTTCATTGCTCAAAGTTTCAAATTAGATTTAACAAGATTGTTGAGTAATTTAGGGGGTGTATATAAGTGAGCTTTTCTATATTATACTTTGGAGTTTTCTTTGTAAGAGACCTCCTGTCTCAAGGATCTTCTCAAGATTCTTCTTTGAATTTTTTTGTAGAGAATTATTTCATTTGAGTTTTCCAATATTTGCGGATTTATTATCCTTTAAAAAAACTAAAAAAAGGACAGTGAAGTATATAACTAAAAATGAGCTTTTCCAATGCAATGAATTGGCTGAAAATTGACTTTTATTGCACAAAAAAATCTCACAGAGAGAACAAAATTTACAATGTTAACATTTTGTTCATATTTACTGTGTATATTTTATGTTTTATGATTGAGCTTTATGAGCTTTTTTGTATGTACCGTACTATATGCACATAGTCAATCAGGAAAAGTACATCAAACTACGAATTTATTGTTGAACAAACGTTCTAGAGTTGAGTAGGAGTTTTCAAACAAATATTCCCCAAAGGAGGGATTTTTTTCATTCTTCATAGAACTTTTGTAAAGGAAATATCGCAAAACTCTCAATTGAAAATACTTTAAAGAAAAATCTTTCGCTCTCTCTTTAAAACACCACAAATGGGAGAGCAAAAGAAAAGAGACTTTGAGAAGAAAAGAAGAAAAACATCCTGTCGACTTTTCAAGGGCAAAATCGCAATGCTTGATAAAATTAAATGCATCCACACTGCGAAATGTCTCGCTCTGGAAGTTCGCCAAGAAGAATTTGCGCACACACAACCCAATTTATTTGGATTCTTGTGCTTATTATTGTTGAAGAAATGAAAGTGTATGACTTCTGTTTGTGATAACGAGTCACGCAATTTTTTTTCTTTCTTCCTCATTCAACAAAATAAACTCATGCTGGGTTTTTTTTGTGTGTGTGTATGGGCTTGTCGAAAAAAAAATTACATTCACTTGAAGAATGTTTTGCGGGGGAAAAGTGTGGTTGGGAAAAATGCTTTATGACTGAAACATTTACTGACAGACGAATGGGTGGCATGAGGGGTGAGATGAGTGGCATTGAATGGAGTCCCAGGGTAGGCCATTGGGGTGAAAAAAATGCAATTTCTCCCTTTCTCCCACGAAAATGGGGGTGGCAGGAGAGACCACAAGTCATGCCCAAAGCAAAAGCTCAACGTGATGGAATATGGATGATTTATTGTTGTTGCTGTGCATTCAATGGGAGGGAGGAGGAGGTGGGGGATGTAGGTGGGGGCTTGTTGTGTGTTTTGTGTCACCCGGGGATTGGTTATGAACTCTCTCGGTAGTCCACCATCCCAGCCACCCGTTTAAGGGTATGGTGGGGCTGTCGATCACAGAGAAAACCACAAAATGAAATTATTATTCATCCCCCGGAGTGGCATCTCCCATAGAGAGAGCGAGTAGGGAGGGAGGGATAACCTAATGCAACAAATCATTTGGTTACAGCGGGGCAAGAGAATTGTACCAGAGAGTGAGAGAGGAAGGAAGAGAAGAGTTGCGGAATGAAATCGATTCCCACAACTGCAAATGAAAGCTTTTCTACTTCATTCGGCGAAGGGATGAAAGATGGGGAAGCATTTGTCTGTGTCTGTCCAGATGAAAAGTTTCCAGCAGATCCATACATACTCTCACCCCCCACCTACTCCAAAAAGTAAATCTCCCAACAACAGGAGAGTTTTGTTCCTCGTTTAGGTTATACATAAACCCGGAGAAAACTGATATATTTATTCTCTTATCGATGATATAAAATATTTTACTTTACTGGGGGTAGGTAGCTGTACAATACACATAACTCCCTAATATATCACACAATCTATATAATAGTGGAAGCCATATATACACATAGGAAAGTAGGATGAGGAAAGACAAGGTATAGAAGCAAAAATGAACAATTTTCCCCATGAGGATGTTCAAATAAACATCCCCGCACTATCAGTTTTCTCACCCTGAAGCCACACACAGAAGGGTGAAAGCCAGGAGAAAGCTCTTGAAATGAATATTTTCAACCGGAAAGAAGATGAAATACATCGTCAAAATTACATACCCCTTTTGTATGCTCTAGAATACATAGTTAAGGAGCTTTTTTTGCATTGAAAAGCTCCTTTAATTCTCATTTGGAACTTTTCTCACACAAAAAAAATCCACAAATGCTTTTCATGCACACTTTATACCAAGTTTTCGCGCGATGTATTTTTTTTTTGCGCACACACACACATTTCACTTTAAAATTGAGCTTTTGTGAATTTCAATGAGCCTGACCCCGCAAAAAATGCGCAATGTATTTTATCACGGATTCTCTAACGAACTATGCTTTTTTTTGAAGCTCCACCATAATTTGTGAGCTAATTCAAAGACAAAAAAACATGGGGTTTATTAAATTCTCTGGATTCTTTTTCTTTTTGTCTAAAGCGGTGTGACTTAAATTTCAATTTATGAGAGGAATATCTTACCAAAATTCATTGAAGATGCATCAGTTTTCTCGAATAAGGACCATTCTGCTACAAAAGTGAATAAACTCTTTTTTTATATGAAAAAAAAACTATTCTTGGGTAAAATAGAGAAGAAAGAGGATCCTCTTGGGGAAACTTTTAAAATGGCATTAATTAAAGTTTCGTGATAAATGGCAGGAGATTTCGATCGTGGATAGAAGTATCCTTCTTGTTTAAAAGCTCACCCAAACCATACATACATTATGTATAGTTGTAATGGGGGTAGGATGGATATTGTAAATGTCACACGGGAGCAAATGGACCCTAAAGAAATGGGTTATGAAGAAAAATGATAGTGGCTGTAGAGATAAGAGAGTGAATACAATTAGGACCGGGTATGAGGAAGAAGAAGTGAGGAAAAGAAGGTCCGAGTTTGTCTTATCGGCAACTCATCTCACACATACACGAAAAATTGCATGGAATGCTTCATCATCTACCATCCTTCTCCAGACTCCATGGGGGAGGATTCCATGCCAAAAGCTCTCGCAAGATTGAATTCTCTCTCTTTTACATTGCTAGTTTTTTCCTCCAAAATATTTCCCTAGAATGTATAAAACGATAAAAAGGGGACCCTTCGACTGTTCAAGGGGGGGGGCAGGAAGAAAGAGAAAAAAAATTCACATCATTGAAGAAAATTGGCGGAGAAATGCCAAAGAATAGAAATCTGAAGAGAAGAATTTTTCCCAAATGGAAGAATAGAAAATATATAAGATGTTTTTTTTCTGTTTAGTTAATGGAATTTCAGAAGAAAAAAAAAAAGAAAAACTTGGGGAGCAAAACGGTGGAATAGACCCCACTGAGAGGAAGTTTGCAGCGCGATAACACTTGGAGGTCCATTGTGATTATTTTGCTTCATCGAGGCAAAACACCATATCGTCACAAACTCTAATATACAAAATTCCCCAACCACAATGCAAGAAGAATCTTTTTAGAAGTGACGATAAGGGGATATCAGAGGATCGTGTTTGTTTCTCTATTTTTTTTTATTTTGCTACTTCTTCTCCTTTTTGCATTTTAATGTAACTCCAGCCTCACAGAGTGTGTGATGGTGAAGTTTTAAAAGCAGTTCTACGGTGGAATTTGCTGTGGCCAGAAGTGCAAATTGACGGTTTAAAAAAAAAATTGTGTTTTGTGCAAAAAAAAATGTCCAATCGGATCTAATTGGATACGCTCTGTGGGAATCCTCAAACTCTCGATGGAAAGCTTTTGCCACACACATACTCTTTCACTTTTTTGTGAATGAATTTCCCAATAGATTTACTGAAATGGAAGTGATTTAAATTGGTTAAATGGGGGGTGAACATTTTGGTCATTTCGTCAATTTCCAACTTTGCTTTTTTCCCTCTGTGTGTGCCCTTAAAATTAATTTTGAAGATTGTCGCCACAGGGTGTAGTGATTGAAATGTAATTAAATTTTGTAAAATATTTCAGAGAATATGCATCAATAAGTCGTTAGAAATTGATTGAGAATAGAACATTGAATAAGCAAATTGCTTGAGGTCATAATGGGCACAATTTTCCTGGAACTGTCTTACACACAATTAAGGTTTTACTTTGACGATACAATAATCAATCCATTTTATCAGAGATCAATTTAATGAAAATTTGCAATAATCTCAATCATCTTTTGTGGTCGAAAATGTCAATTCAATCCCCCTAGAGAGAGCTCTTCACCACTGCTCTGGCAATTCATCATCGATTTTCTGAGGATTCCCCAAGGCGAGAATATTGCTCTTGTGTGGACAGAAGTTGTGAAGTTGAAATGCTCTATGTGTGTTAAAGGTTACCCAAAATGTCACCAATAAATGCAATAGTCTTCTTGATGATTCTCCTGGCCAAGGGTGCTCAAAGTGCCCTCCAAATTGCTTCATGTGACAGTGCTTCAAGCAACACCACCCATTGTGTCTTTACAAATTTAATTGGAATCAACATAATCTTCAAAGCACGTACATCAACGGATGTTCCGGAGCTTGAATCAGTGGAATTTCGCAATTGCAATTTACCCAAACTTCCCCTAACACTCTTCACGACGTACACGGGATTGACACGCGTGGATATATCCAAGTGCCAAATGCGCCAATTAAATGGAAAGACAACGCTGATGAATGCAAAGAAGTTGAAGATTCTCGATATGTCTGAGAATAATTTGGACGACCTCCCGGATGGGGTGTTCAGTGAAGGTGCGGAATTAGTTGAGCTCTATCTCGCAAGAAATCAAATATCAACTGTATCAAATAATGCCTTTGCGGGATTGAAAAAGCTCGAACTTCTCGATTTATCCTTCAATACGATCAAAACAATTCGTGGTGATGTCTTTTGGGATCTTCGACAGATTAAATTCATCTACATCAATAACAATGCAATGTCCACGATGAGAATTAATTTTGTCAACTGTACGAATCTCATTGAATACGATGGGAGTCACAATGATCTCACAGATTGGAGTTTAACATTCCCCGGAAAATCCAAAGTTGTTCTCAATCTCTCATACACAAAGCTAAAGAATACGTACAGTAGTGCCGCGGATAAAGGTGAATTGATCATCAATGGAAATGCTGTGGATTACATAAAGATCCTCGGGCAAGTCAGTAGGGTCAGTGCGAAATACAATAAAATCCGATATGTTGAAATTGACCCCTCCCTACCCATCTACATGCTCGAATTCACTGGGAATTTCATCACAGACATTGGAAATATAACGAAAATTAAAACTCTCGAGAAGTTGGATCTATCTGAGAATCGTCTTCTACCCCTAACATCGACAACTTTCAGCAAAATGGAAGAACTACGAGTTCTCAGTCTTCGTTCAACGGGAATCGCCATCGATGGTGAACTCCTGACAGCACAGAAAAAGCTAATTTTTCTCGATATTTCAGGGAATGAATTAACACAGCTCAATCTAAGGCATTTGAAAGCTCTCACGAGTTTAAAGACACTCTTTGTGCATGAGAATAAGTTAACTGAATTGCAGCATTTGGATGATATCAAAGAGATCTTACCAAGCTTAACAACCATCTCCCTCTCAAAGAATCGCTTCACCTGCACCTACCTCACGAAAATGCTTCAAATACTGGAAAATCTAAAAGTAAACGTTCTTCTTGATACCAAAAATCTCGCCACGTCCCTCAATACAAATGTCCTGGGAATTGATTGCTTTGCAACGGATGATGTTGCAAGTGGGAATACCACGCAATTGGAGAAAATGCTAATTTTCCGCGAGACAGCCCTTGATCTAGAGAATCGTTTTAGTCGTCTCTTCAAGAACATTGAGACTCGCTTCAATGATATGGTTGGTAACTTAATGGACATCCTGCAATCAGCAGTAAAGGGCCCAGGTGATACGCAAGCCGTCTTAGGGAATATTCTCACAAATACCGAACAGCAGAGCTCAATGACGAAAGCATTGACGTCAAATCTTGAAAATATAACAAAAATTGCAACTGACGTGGCGGACTTTAGGGAGAAAATTGCATCGCTGCAGCTGGATGAGAAACTTAAGATGCTTCTTGCGGAAGTAATTGCCACAAAGCGTGCCTCGGAGGAGGGAAATCAGGAACTAATTGCTAAGCTAACATCCGATCAGATAGCTTCCAATAGGAATATGTCGGATTTTCTACCGCTTTTTGGCAATATTTCTGAGCAGCTTCGCAACATATCATCAGCACAACATTCAACCATTGCAATTGATGAATTAAAATCGGATTTTTCATCATGGAAATACTTCTTCCTTACAACATTTATCTGTTCTGTACTTGTGTGCTTTTTCATTGGATTTAAACTCTATCAGAAACGATTGTCATCCCTATCTGTGTCTCGTGTAAATTTAGCATCATCCGAAATGATTTAGACTTTTAATAAATGAGTGGGAATGTGATGAATATTGAGTTTTTTTTATTAACTCTCCCATTGCCATGAGGGGTAGGTGTTCAACCCCAAAGCTAGAATTTCCAAGTTCCTTGGTTAAATGAAAAACTGTTTCTCGTTTCTTTAGTTCTAATTTTCATAAATTTTCTGATTTTTCCCTGTGAAAACAGCCACAATTTGAGATTCAGCTCTTTTCCTATCATTTAGTTTCATTCTTTGGCTATTTATTCGCTACATAAGCATTCCAGTAAATATGTCTAACATTGCAATTCACATTGAAACAATCACAGAAAATATATAATAGAACTAACTTGGCACGAAAATCATACTTTTTGTGATTAAATTTCAGACGTGAGCTTACAGCAAAAGAAAATTTCATCGAGCACAGAAAGCTCTTGTATTTGAGCATTGAATGCAATAAAATTTTTCATAACACACAATGCTGGGAACACACTGTGGGTCTCATAAAAAACACTGGCTGGTCCAGTTTGTGATTTAAAGTCCGTCGCTTTACGTTCCCAAATGCGATGGAATTTTTCTTGCTTTTCCACGCACAACCAAAAAAAAATCGTCTCCCCCGCATTGGTACTAAAAGTTGTGGATGTCCATTTTGGGTGGTAGGTATATGCTATTCGATTTAGATTATTGTTTTTATTGATTGTCCAGGGGGTGAGTTATATGTACATAAAAAAAGTCACTGTGACCAGAAAAGTTCTCCTCCCTAATTTTCGAAGAGAGAGAAACATTTTCCCTATAAAGAGAAAATATTCCTCTTTGCAATAGATGGAAAAATGATGGAAATTTTCCTCAAGGAGTTTCTGATGTGATGTGTAATGAAATATTTGAATTTCCAATATAATTCAACATCATCCATTGGAATTTGTCACGGTGAATTGAGAGATAAAATATGTCTGAGTGTGTGTGTGTCTACCGAATGAAAGCTAAATTGCACAACTTTTGTCACCATGTGAGGGATTTTCCTTCCGCACCAGAGCGCCCCATTTCTCCCCCACATCGTGTGGAGGAGGATGTGGGTAAGCACTCGACATTTTTTATGGCTGTATTTCCTTTGCTTGAGTGCATGAAACGTGTTTGTCGTCATAAACGGAGGCGGAATTTTCGTGTATGGATTTTTATTCGCATTTTTCATGCCCTCTATCAAAACTAAATGTGAGATGAAATTTAAGCGATCTTCCACTCGAGAGATGTAATATCGTTGTGGATGGAGGTGCACAGACAGAGCAGAGCGCCTTTGGTGGTGTTCTCCTCATGCTACCTACATGTAACCTACATATAATATATTCCATATAAACATAGATATGTGGTAGGATATTCGCTCTTTCTATGAAATCCCAACCCTCGCGGGAAATTGGGATTGTATGACACACTATTCCGTATACACAATATCAGGTACATTATAGAGGAGGATGATCTACATTTGACACCTCCCTTGTCTATCCCTTTTATATTCCTTATGCTCAATGCTCTTTGTATGAGATGTGAGGTCAGATTTCACAATATAGGGGTGATTGGGGGGTGGTCGATTCCAGTAGTATCCTCCCCTATTTCTACAAAGGAACATAAAGCACCAAGGATTGATTTGGTTGACTTCAGAAGAGGGTCACAATTCACTTCTACATCCTCCTCCCTATTCTCCCCCACCCACAAATATTTTCTAACAGGGTGCATCTGTTGGGGGGAATTTTCCCACGAGAAACCGAATAAAATTTAGAGCACAGAAATCCACAATGAAAATTCTTATTCACTTTATAGCTGGTGCAGAGAAACATCCTCAATTTCCACAAAATTGTCACGTTGTTTCAAATAAAATTGCAAAAATGTCCAAAGACTCTCAAGCTGAGAGGAGAGACAAGAAGAGAGGGAAGGAAGGTATAAAATAAAGCCAAGTATGGTGAAAATGCTGATCAATTTTCAAGAGGACAAGTTTCACGTGTAAAAGAATAGAACATTCTCTGCACAATCAATTTGCTAAGCCATTCAAGTATATAGGTGAGAACAATAAACTATTTGTTTTGAGAAAACTCTCGTGGAAATTTTCCTAAAATTCTTGCAAAGAGCAATATCAAGAATTTATATATTTAATAAATTGAATTAAAGTTTTGAAGCTTTTTTTTGTAGAAAATTCTAACAGAATAGTTTTAGAGGATTCTTATTTATTTATTCTGTTCTATTGGTTCTATTTAACTTTGCACCGATAATAAACCAAGTCGAGACGTAGATAAGACATAGAAATTTTATGATAGAAACCAATGAGAAAGCTTTCCCGAACTTATCAGCCAATCAGAGCATTTCTTCTAAAGCACTGATTCTTCTTATTCATTTGCATTTCATGTCAGTTTATTTTCCCGGCCAATTTTCAAATGAATTTTCCTCCATCAGTACCTGAAGAAGCCTCGCAGCAGCGAGGCGAAAAATTGAGAGAAAATTCTGTATTATTTTCCCACAGAAGAGAATTTTCTGACGCTCATTGCGAACTCTATTCATTTAAATTTTACTAAAAAAAAATCCAATAATATCCAAAGCTAAAGCTTTGGTGCAAGGTTGATTTGAATGGAAAACTTCCAATTTAAACATTAAAAAAATCATAAAGAATAATAAAATACAAGAAATATATATTTTTTTCAATATCGGAATATAAATTCATCAAATTTTGTTCATAGCTACCCCATCTACCTTTCCCAGTATATACAGTACATAATGTATATATCATGTATGTAGGTAAATGTATTAAATCTACATAAAGGAAGCATTTTAAAATTTAATCAAAATACATAATAGAGTTCAATTTTAAATTTTAGCAAAATAAAGTCAACATGTGGTCTTTTTTTCGGTAGCATAAAGCAATGCAAAATAAATTTCCTTCCTTTCCTGAATGCTTTGCATACTTTTTTTTTGTGCAACAACTTCCTCCCAGCAGGGTGGAAAGAGGGCCATAAAAAAGGTGCAACAGCGTGGAAAAACTCAATATATATCGTAGGCATACAACACACACAAAAGTATTAATATAGAAATTTTCTGTGAAATTTATGCTCCTTTAAATCACTTTATATGTTCACCATGCTTATAGGGTGCTCTCTACCACCACCCCCCACAAATTCCCTTACCCCATAATTTACTTTGGGAATTGTGTGTGGATTTTTGGGGGCAGAGTTTGAGAAGGGGTGGGTGGGGGGATGTTAGACGACGCGCAAACCGGACTGTGAGACCACACTCGGCGCCCCCATTGCCCCCAAAAGCTCGCGTGTCGACTCAAAAGAGCTCAATGTGCTTTTATTTTGGCCCATGTGTGCGCCTGCCCGGGACTGTGGAGGGAGATGTACGGAAAATTCATATTCCAGCCACATTTTCCAACATATAATACACAAACAGCAGCACACAGCTGATGTCACAAAAGGAGAGGCACACAGTCCCTCATCTGAATCCCATCAAATCATACCAACGTCAGTGTTTATTCGTCCTCGTGGCTGTAAGACATCCACGCGCACGGGTTGCGGTTAGTTTTACAATTTCTTGTGTGCAATTTTGAGGAAGTTACCGGAAGTGGTAAATTTAGTGATGAATTCCGGATGCCGTGTAAATTGAGTGGTGGCAAAAAATTAAGCCTTCGTTGACTTTGAGCAACATAAACTTTAGGAGAAAGGAATTATTAAAAATTCTATGATGGAAAATTCGTGAGAAAATGTTCGTGAAAAGTTGCGTGATCCACCAAGTTTAGCACTCTCGTGGGGGCTAATCAGCATTTTTTTTTTACTATAGTATGTGAATAGGGAAAAATATGTGACATTTTCACTTCAATCAAAAACACTTTTCCCCCACATTTAAATTGGGGTTTTGCTTGACCTTTCACCTGCCACACAATCAATAAAATATCTTTGCAGATTCCTCAACGCAGAATTTTTCTCGCGCGCACAGAATAAATTTTTAATCCCTTTTTTTGGGGAAGCCCTTTTATGGTATTGATATTCAAAAATTTCAAGGATTAAAAAAATGAGACATAATTCAAAATCATTCTATGCGGTTCAATGCCATGGGACATGTGAATAAAGTACCTATGTTTTGTGGTGTGTTGTATATACCTGAGAAATGCGGAAAAAGCGCAACACATTCAGCCATAAAATTTTCAATAACACAACCATCCGCCCATCCGCTCTTTTCTGCCCCACCCCACTCCATAGGCTTTCGGTGTTGTATTTCAATTTCCTATACATATTATTTTAAAATCATACACCCACCACCGAAAATACATCACGCTCTTTACAGGGTTTACCATGAGATTTGCAAGTAATTTCATTTGCATCATTCACGACATTTGAGTTGAAAAAAGGAATTCTTTGAATTTACTTTAATTTGAGAACCAAAGATATTACAATAAAACAACAACTAATGAATGAAAAATTCATTTTATTTATTGCCAAAAAAGATAATGATCTTGTATGTTGTAGATAAATTCCTAGCCCATCAAGAGATAACAATTCAACGAATATTATTTTAAAAGGGGAAAAAGAGTGACTAATCCTTCAAGTTTAATGAGGAAATGATTAACAATAAAGTGAATGAAATACTACAGAAAAATCTCAATAAAAGAAACGAAGAAAATCTCCGAAAGGGAGAATGAGTAGCAGAGTAATAAGTCAGGTAAAGTTTATTTGATGAAACAACAGCACCATATTAATTAGCGCGCACTGTAGTTAATTATTCTGCAGCTTCTGCAGATATTTTCTATGTTTAAAAATGTATTTTTTTGTCAAAAGTTTTTGCTCATTTTGATTAGTTCTTTTGAGAAAATTCATTCAGTTGCTTGAGTAATTGCGCATAATAATAGCACATTACGGGAATTTTTAGGTGTTGAGGAGCTATTCATTCGTTTTGTTATTTCTCCAAGAAATTAAAAAAAAATCTGGGAATGAGAGAATGTTTAAATAAAGGAATTTAGGGTTAAATGAGTATCTAATTAAAGAAAAATCAAGTTGACAATCACGGGATTTGAACTTACGTCTCTTTGATTGTGAAATGCAATTAGAACGCCTCGGCTATCAAAAAGTTTACAATATCTGAGATGAGCTTGTATTTTAGAAGTAAAACTTCAAAATTTATCAAAAAAATTACAAAATAAGTAAAAAAGCAAATCTCACGAGGAAACACATAATTTGGGTTTTAGTTGAAAATTTGATTCCCAAAAAAGGATAGAGCGTGTTTTGCGTGGTATTAATTTAGGATGGTAAAAAGCACTCATGGACGGTTTATTATTAGATAAACTTAAACGAAATGTATGATCCATATAATTTCACCTTCTATTCAATGTTCAATAAATACATAAAAGCATTTTGGTAGTAGAATAGCATAATTTTCTCCATATGTTGGTGTACAACGGGCGCCTCTCTCCGCATAGAAGCCATCCCGTCGTAAGCAATATTAATAGGATTATCAATTTTCAATCCTACCACCGACCATCATCCCCACCCCAACAGCTAAAATACGATGAAGTGAAAGTCATAATAATATGCCCATTTTCATCTATATCGATTCTATCGGGCACATTTTACCCAACGAAACTACTACATACTACAACACAAAGTAGTGGAGGAAGAGATGGATAAAATAGAAGAAGGATTTTAGCTTATATCGAGACACAATGTTCACTACACACACGTGGCTTCTTCCTGCACGCCTCCCCCCAGACCATTCTCCTTTTTGCCTGTATTATCCTCATTTCAGTCACCTCATTCATCTCCACCAACCCACCCCATCCTCCCCTCCCCAACCTGCACTTTAGCATCGAATGTAATGTTGTACAATCCATTATACTATGGAGGGTATTGTAATGTAGTAGTTGGAGGAGAGAAATCTTTTTTTCATTATGTTCATTCGCCCCCTCATGATTCATTTTCCCTCCACCCTCATACGTTTTCCCACCGCAAAACAATTCCAATAGGGAGTTAATTAAAATACAACACTGTTTCGTACTCGTATAATTCAATTCTTTCATGTCCCACTTTAACACACACACAGTCACGCTTTTTGGGGAATTTTTGGTCACACCACTGTCCCCGCAGAAATGCCCCAATTTTGTCTGAATGGGGCAAAATTAGAGATAAGAGACGCTGTGGAAATATTTCACTTGAAATTGCAGGACCGGATGTAATTGTAATTTTAAATTTTTCCCACCTTAAACCCTTGCGCTTCATTAGGGTTGCCTTTTTTGCACCCCCATCCCCTACAAAAAGGACATGAGTTTTGGTGGAAGGGGAAGTGTGGCAAAAGAATAATATTTTTGAACATTAATCATTTAAATTTTTCATTAAAGTTGAAGACTTTTTGTATTTTGTATTTGATACTTTATTAAAGGAGCTTATTCATCCTTATATGGTGTTGTGAACTTCTTAAGAAATTGTCAGAGATTTTTTAATTTTAACTAGGTACATAAAGTATTATTTATTTATTTTTTTCTAAAAAAAAACAATTAATTAGGGGGTCCAACCCTCTTGCAATTATGATTAGAGGAAGAGAAAAGAATTAAAGAAAACTGAGAAAAATAAAGAAGCTAAAATTTAAAAATTATGATAAAGTAAAAAAAAGAAGATAAAACATTTATTAAAAAAATTTAAAAGGTTTTTAATGATTTTCGGGTTTTTTTTAATAAGTATAGGTACTTCACGAAGAAAAAAATTAAAATTGACGTCATTTTTTGAATTTTTGAGTTTTTTTTTTTTGACAAATCTTCTGTACTAATTTCATGAGAAAATGGTAAATCTGTTTGACAATTTCTTATTCTTTTCTTTTAGCTATCCTCTATTTTCGCTTATAATTGTTTCCATAACTGAACTCATACATATATCGATGAATATACTCCTTTAATTTAGAGAATGTTTAGCTCATTTAATTTTTAATAAAATTTCTAACTACGATAGCATTTAAAAGTCAAACAATAACCTGAAAGGCTTTTTGAAATAAATAATTAAATTAAATAGTCAACATGCCTCTCACACCAAAGATTTTTCTTTTAAAAATTTAATTAAATAAATTATTTAAATTAATTTGATTTAAATGTATGTCAATACAAATTGCAGAGCCTTTAAATAGCTAAAAGGTTAATTGCACCACGCGAATTAAAATGGTGTGGATGCTGGCATATTATAATAAATTAAATTGGATGGATTAATTGAAATCAATTTAATCTTCTCACCCACCCCCTCTCCCCCGCTCTTTGCGCAATAATTCCCATTCGTGAGGAATAATCTGAAATAATATTAATTCTACTGATGAAAGGAAGTAATTGCGGGCATACAAATCAATGAGTGTCAGATGAATGTGAAAAGGAAGAACGGAAGGAGAGCTACATATAAAAGATGTTGCCATCACATCAGCGCCAGGAGGAAGTATTGACCAAAATCACAAGCGTCTACACGGTAAATAAACTCCCAACATGGATGTTCAACCATTTCGATTTGTTGATTGCAAGCAAGTTTTTGTGTTTATTTTCCTCCACGTTCAATTACACATCTTTCCCGGAAAGGCGGAAGGCGGGGGAGGAAAAAGAAATTGAGTAGCTGGTGGGGTAATATACGTGATGAAAAATTATGAAAGATATTGTACACTCTGTCTGCACATCATATCCCTCACCGCATATGAAAGATTAAGCACAAAATATGACAACAAAATATATAAAATGGAGGAAAGAGGGGAAAAAAAGCAAAATTTCGCCTTTATGATTCATCCAATTTGCCCGGATGAGAGATGTGTGTATTGCCACATGTAATGTGATGGGTACAATATAAATTATTTAATGTTAATTATGTGGGAGTGAGAGGGGTATATAATTAAATTATAATGGGAATATCATGTGTGTTTGGTCCGGTGCATTTATGTGGCCATCATCTCATACAAAATTGCTTCAGCGTTGTGTTTGCACATTCTCTGTCATACACTCCTCACCCCTGCTCCCTCACCCATTATATGCAAAAACCTCCATCCGTATTCGCGTGTTCCTGCGGCTATATGCTCTCTCTCTCTGAAATTCCAAGCATAATATCCACAACAAAACCCGCTGCACAAATTGGGATTAGATTTTGTGTTGGGAATTAATTTTAGTAGTAATAGTTCCCCCTTTTTGGATTAGAATCTCACTCAATGCATATCAATTTTAATGATTTTTGACATTGTTCCTGGAGGGATAGTTTTAATTATTTGAATTTTTTTGGGTAACAGAAATAATTCTTTCAGATTTTGCGGGATCTTAGAGAAGAAAAGTTTTGAAATTTGGGAAGTTCTGTGGTTGGATTCTGGTGTGAAATGTCACTAATTTCCTCGATTATTCTCCCAAAATCATTCTCCTAAAATTATCCCAAAATCCCAAAATTATTCTTCTCAAAAAGAATTAAAACAAACAGAAAAATCGCGGAGAAAAGCGACGTTTTAGATCAGAATCTACCCACAAGGATTCTTCGTAATTTTTTTTTGAGAATATTCGGTTCAAAAAGCTCAAAAGACATATTTCTGCACTAGATAGTGCAGAGAAGTCTGATACAGGGAATCTCACTGAAAAATATGATTTTCTGAGCTTTCTTTTCAACTCTTGAAGCATTATCCTGAAATGTTCTAATCTTTCCAAAATTCTTCACGTTCAAATTCTCATGAATAACCCTATGATTTTGTAGAATAAATTCAAACCATTTCATCCTCAATTAACGGAAAATTTCCTACAAATTTTTG
The DNA here is from genome assembly GCF_024334085.1 of Lutzomyia longipalpis. Classification (NCBI taxonomy): domain Eukaryota; kingdom Metazoa; phylum Arthropoda; class Insecta; order Diptera; family Psychodidae; genus Lutzomyia; species Lutzomyia longipalpis. The sequence goes on from NC_074708.1 coordinate 903,623, forward strand.
CCACGCGGCACAATATCAATTTGAAAGCAATTCTAGCCTTATTCCCCACCCGACGAGGAATTGTCTCAAAAGACGTTCTATTCTCCCACGCACACACACATAGATTCTAAATAACGTAAGAAAGGAAACCTTTTCAAGCTTTCCAAGGGTATCTATCACGGGGAAATTTATTGGGCTCAGTCTGGTGTGTTAAAACGGAAGGACATTTTGCAATGTTGGAGTCACATTAATTTGCAAAACACTGTCCAAAATGCCAAATTTACCCACCACTTCCCTGTGCCAATTCTCACTCAAACCACGTTCGTAGTGACTGCCAAACCAACAATTTGGATCCCTCGAAATGATGACAAATTAACCGGAAAAAGAGGTGATTTGCATTGAAATGATAATGCGAGGATTTTCTCCCAACATTGCCCCAAAAATTCAAGCTGTTGCAGATTTTTTTTTTTCTAAAAGAATTATCTGCATATTTTTTTCTCTCCCGCACCCACAACCGTCCATTTGGCAATATTCTCTGCAGTTTGTGCTAAAATTTTTTTTTGCATCATGCTTACTACACGATTTTTCCATGTTATACCATCCCCTTTTGCAAGTGTTGCACAAGGGGAAAATCCCCCGCAACCACTTTTCATGTGTTTTCAGTAAAAATGAGTTTTATTCTATTTTTTTTTGCTATGTTTTGCTATGGGGTTGCAAAACTGTTCTGAAATTTGTGACCATATTCAGCGAATTTCTGGTATTTTCACTGCGCCATGGGTAGTCGGAAATAATCCATATGGCACCGAGCTTTTTATTGTGATTTACGTTGAAAAGAGCTTCCGAAAGGACTTTTTTTCATCCTACTGTACACGTGATTTAATGCGGTGAGGGAATTTGCAAGAAAAAAATGGTTGAATAGTTTATACGTTATTTGGCGTGCAAAAATGTAAATTAATTTTTTTTGTGAATTTTTAGCTTGAATAGAAGGGGTTTTGTTGATATATTAATCATTTTTTGGCAGATTTTTTCTCCTTGGAGACTGTCAAATTTGACAGAACATAAATTGACAGCATTTGCTAAAATTTTGACACATGTACCCCAACGCTGGCACCATTTGTATGATTGATTCTTTTTTTCTTCCTCTTTCAGCTCATCGTGGATATAAACAGTCAAGTGGCATTATTTCGTGATATGCTGATTCATGTGGGTCAATCAAAGGATTGTCCGGAGCTACGTGAGAAGATCCGAAAGATTCGTTTCTCCCTCGTAGAAGCATGTCGACACACATCCTCCCTCATTCTACCGCAAATTAGAACGTGAGTAGAGGCTAAAGCACCCAAACGAAATGCACCGCACAACTTAATAAATTATTTAAAAAACACACTAAATGAGAAAAAAAGCCAAACACACTGCTTCACCGCGATACACCGCATGTGATGAATTATTAATGAATTAGAAAGATAATAATGAAGGTATTAAGTGGAACAAATCAACTTTCACACGCAGGGACATCCAACAACACTAAATTTATCCCAAGTGTGGTCCCATATAATTGACTTTTACTATGCTGACACATTGAGTTTAGGTGGCTGGTTGGTGAAAAAGGACGAAGCCCCTAAATTTCATATATACATATATCTACCCTTACCCAACTCCTCCGTTTCTTAAGCTTGACATTAACAAATTTACTACGTTCTTTACTCCTTCACCCACACCCTCTGCGAGGCAAGAAGAGAGAGAGTATATGCCCACAAATTGATATATTTATTCTGTGAGACGACCCTTAAATTCCTTGGAACCTTCTTGTGGAGAGGAATCAAGCAATTTTCCCGTGATATTTTAAAAGAGATATTTTCACACAACATATTTACCCAATTACACTCACCATGGTATTTATACGAACATCCTATTCCGCACAAAATGAGTGGGTGGAAAGTTTGAGAATTTTTTTTTAAATAAAATGAAATTTTAGAGATTTTCTTAAAGAAATTTTCTTCTTGTAAGGTTTTCATGCTTTTCAAATCAAAAAGTATTTTTTTAATTAAAAAAAAAGTTTTCCATTTTAAATGTAAAACAAAAATTCAGACAATTTTCCTTAAACTTGCCTTTCAAAATCTTTGTAAAATTTGATTTAAATTTCTGATTAAAATTCAGAAAGATTTCCACACAGATTTATCATTCTATTTACATCTCTGATTCCACAAATTCGTAAATTAGGTTAACCATATGCTCTTGGAAAATCAGAAATATTCATAAATTTTTGTAGAGTGTCAACAACAAGGAAATTCCCGGAAAATCAGTCAGAGTTTTCCTATTTATTATTCATCATAATTTTTCAAACTGTAAATACTTTTCGAATTCACCACGTAAAATAAATTCCGTTTAAAAATTACTGCTTGGTACTAAATTGAAAAAAAAAGCTCTTGGATGTAAAATTTCTAATAATATTTAATATCATTTATATGTATGTGCTGTGCACATGTATTTTATTAACCCACCCATCATTGATTATTCGATTAAATTCCTTACATTTTAGCGTATTATTTTTATCCCTTGCTGAGTTGGTGTAAAAGGATGTGCGAAGGGTGTGGAAAAAAACGCAAAAATTCAATATAATTCACATCACGAAAATATTGGTAAAAAATACTGTCGCAATGAAGACTTTATTTTACGGTCAATTTCACAAAATTCTCTTCACAAATCTCTGTGGTGAAATGGCAAATATTTCCGCAAGTGTACGAAAGCACGAAAAAAAAGAGAAGTTGGGGTGAATCGCTTGATTTTTAATTCACGCTACCATGAATTTCAAATGATGCTTAACACTTTGGAATAAATGCAAAGTGCTTCAGTTGGTTCCCCTATTGCCCTCCTTATATGGTGTTGCAGGGGGATGGGGGGAGTAAAGAAGTCGTAAAAGGAATCAGTGGATGTGTTTTGGCTCCCAAATGAACACCACGAGATAGAGAGGAAGTGAAAGCTCTCCATGCAAAATTGATTTCTGCCTCCTCTACGTGATGCCTTTTCCCACATTCGTATACACCATGAAGTTGTGAAGGGAGGATGGGGTAAGGGTCTGGGGGGGGGGGGTGGATAAGGAAAAACAGCCACGCATGGTGCGAGAAAGAAAAGCCTTTTTCTCACACCCCCGCACACGCTATCCAACCACGTTATTTTCGTGTGATGGATTTAGTGTGTATGTATGTGCAAAAATCCCTGCGTGTGTGAGCGAGAGGGAGAGAGTGAGAGAAAGTTAGGTTACACTGATTTATTTTCTATATACCGCGTTGAGATTAAATTTTGGGATAAAACTGCCATGAAAGGGCATGATGATCATTTTTTAGCACCAAAATCAACTTGAATTATAGATGAGAAAGGCATGACACTTTCATACTTAAAGCTTTTTACCCTCCGCAAAATTTTCTTCTTTTTTTTCTTCTTCCTAGAATTTAGACTTTTTTTCTGCCCTCTAACATTAGTTAGAAAGTTTGCTGAAGACAAATTTTTAGTATGGAAGATTGGGGCTAATAGAGTCAGACACAAATGCATTAAGAAAAAGTTCAAAATTATTATATTTTCCAAAGAGATAGAGCAAAGTTGTCTAAGAAAAAGTTCTAGGGCAGAAAATTTTCATTCAGAATGACCTAGAATACTTTTCTCTATTTTCTTTGGAAAGTTTATATATATATATCTTGAGTTTTTCCTAAACCCTTCGCTGCCTTTTTTAACCCCAACAGTTTCCACTTCCCACTATAATGTATTTTTGATTAAAAAAAAAAAGCTCCAAAAGCTCCCTTTAATCAAACTTCTCATTCACATTGATGGTCCTATAAAAAAGAATTCCCCTAGGAGAAAAACTAAAACTAATTTTCAACGAAACTCGTTGTTCCCTCATGAACCCTCCTCTCACCTCCCCTTGCCACTCGCCCATTTCTCCTTCCTTTTCGCATCTATTCATAAATTATGTGTGCAGTGTTGTTTTTTTGTTACAACACCCACCATCCTCGAGAGTAAAAATAAAATTTGCAAACATAAGCTTTTACCTTCTCAGTGACATATTCATAAAAAAATTTTAATTCACTTTAATATCCTGCTGAATTATTCAATAAGACATACCTATTTTTTTATTATATTCTTCCTCACACACAGCGACAAAAGTATATGTATGTATATAGCTAAATGGTGAGAGAATTCCTTGGTGAAGAAGAAATTGATGAAAGTTTTGTCTTCACTTCAATTTTTCTCTCAATGCCAATTGGTGCGGATGTTAAAAGTCCTAATTAAATTAGGAGAAAAGTGTACACTACACGATAAAAGTTTATGACTTGTGTGAGAGGAAAGAAAATAAGGGGAGGGTGTAAAAAGCCAATGTATTTAGGTGAAGAGTTGTTTGCTTAAAAAGCTTTAAATTCACTGTTGGGGGTGTGAGCGTATGTATTTTCTTTTCTAAAAAGCAATTTTGTATGTTAAGTGGGAACTTTGAAAGCCAAAAAGAAGAATTATTTGAAGAGTTAGATGGTAAATAAAGCTACATTGTGAATTTTACGTGTGTATGGAAACTTTGTACGTTTGTTAGGAAATATATTATTTTTTCCTTTAAGAATATTAAGTTTAAAGAAAGAAAAGGAACGTAAAACGCAAGAAAACAAGCGCTAAATGTTAGAGTAGAAATGTTGAGTTAGAAAAGGAACGTTAAGCTAAAAAACAATCGTCAAACAAGAAAAAAAACATCAAACATTAGACATAAAAATATCAAAAGATAATAAAATAAACGTTAAACATAAAGAAAAGAAATATAAAACTTTACAAAAGAAACGTTAAAATAAGTAGAAAATGAGCGTTAAATGATAAAATTGCACAAATAAATTCTCAAAAGTTGCTAATTCGAACCCAACGGTCGTTAATATGGTCTTAGTACTTTTCAATCTTCATAAATCAGCTAGATATATTAAGAAAATGTAGTTTATTCGCAAAAATGATCTGAATGAATATTTTTTTTCTTAAAGGGTAGATTACACCATAGATTATCATTAAAGCCTAGGGAAAAACAATCTTTTAATATGATTTGCTCATGTTCTTAGCGAAAGAAGTTTTTTCATTCTGATAATTTTTATAAATAAACTATTTTCTTAATATAACTGAAACAACGCTAAATCTAAAGAAAAAACCATTAAACTGAATCTTAATATCCTCATCAATTCAACGGCTCCATAACAGTTCGCGCAAACCCACAAAAATTCCTCCGAGTGTATTCTGTCAACACGGAGATGTTTCCTAAATTATTTCACGTAAATTCCTGTTGAAATTTCACCACTCACCTCCCTTCACTGCCACCCCCATTAAAATCCTCCCTCTCTCTCTTGAAAAAAAATTGTTCTTTCGTAATTCATCAGCTAAATGTGAAATACAATTGCGAGTTGGTATAATACTGTGGGTGCGCTTTCACTCTACATATACAGCGGACCCTACCACCCCGCCCCATCCATCCACTCCACCCACACTTCCCGCATTGCCAAAAATAAATGGTTAAGCCCCATTAAATTCAGGCCTGGAATACCAGATACATATCCAATGATGATGAATGAGTGTCGTATGCAGTCGAGTGTAAATATTTGTTTTGGATGAAATTAGGTGTCAAAGACCGGCCAAATGTTAGGAAAATGGGTGGAATATTAATACGATCGGGGTCCCACAGCATACATGGGGTGTGTGTGTGTGTGTGAACATCTCCTGTCGACGCATCTTTTGATACGACACCACTTCATGTGGAGATCAAATATATACATAATACAGGATGGATGGGTTGTATAGAGAAATGGGTAGGCAGGCATTTTCTAACGCTAGAAATTTTCCTAATACACCCCCCATTCCATTCCCTTTACACCGCGTGCTTTAACCCTTGTTTTTGCCATAAACACCAACGCGTACACGGTTGATGGGAGAGAGAGCGAGAGAGTGCGGAGGAAGGAGGAATGAGCGAGTGAAGTTGGGATGTGTAATTAAAATGTGAATGAGGCCTCGCAGATCTCACAGGGACGCTCTCGAGAGAGGTGTGGGGTCCATCGCCTCATATATAGCGCGACCCAATGGAGCTAATTATGTGTGCGAGAAAATAATTACTCAAGAATTCCTATTATTATTATTCCACTTGACATTCCCATCTCATATAAAAGCTCACGTTCACCCCCAAGAGCATCATGATACGGATTTGCCTGGCAACATGCCACACACACACCCACACCGGGATGGCATAAATATTTTCATAACACATCCCTCGCCCCCTTCCCAGAAGTTGTGTCATCTGGAAGTGTCGCCTCATCCTTCTCCTTTCGAGTTTTTCCCTTTTTCCATCAAGGAATAAATGGACTTTTTTACGCATTGAAGCTTTTCGTTGCGCTCGGGGAGCTTTTTCACCATATATAGGTGCCTTTTGCCTTTTGTGTGGCAGGTACAGATGACATTTTATGGTATAAAATTTGGCACGAATAGAATGAAAATATGATTTATTGTGCATCAAGTTTGGGATTTGGGTCAGCTTTTCTTGCTGCGTGTGGTTATTGTTTGTGAGCTATTGTCTCACAGTTGTATATAATTAGTAATGAAATACTCTTGGAGCTTTTTTGTTGTTTGTTTCATTTTTTTTATTCAATTAAATTTAATTTTTACACGAAAGGAATTAATTTAAACTAATAAAATAATTCTTGTGATTTAACCGTTTTGGGCGTATTTAAGTTTCAAGGGCTTGATGATTGACGGAGCTGAATTGATTGATTTTTTCATTAGGAATATTACGAAAAATAACATAATGTTGTTTCACTCTTTTCTTTGGAGAATTTACAAAGCTTCAAGTGTTTGAAAGTATAAGAATTAATATTGAAAAGATTTTAAATCAGACAAGGATTCTTTCTAAAATCTTTTCTTTTATTTTATTACAACTTAAAAGTTTATTTAAGATTTTGACAGTTGACGTTTTTAAATTGTTCCATAAAAGAAAAACTAAAGATTTATTTCAGAAAAGTAATTTTCTTTTTAAAACATAATTAACGACAGAAACAAACTATCAAAATCCTCTAAAATTTTTCAAAAAATGCTAAAAATCTTATAATTAACGAATTGTAAGAGAAGAAAAAATATTTTTACCCCTAATTTTGCAATTCTCAATTTATTTTAAATAGCTTCCATTTCCATAAATTAATTTATCATTCATTTAATTCAGTTTTTAACTCATTCTTTGGTTTAATTTAATTGATTTTTGATAATTTCAATTGAAAGATAATTTAAAATTACTCTCAAACAATCAAATTCTCTTTCTCTCTCCCAGAGGGAATAATGTGGAGATTTTTTTGTTTCACTAAAACCCAAATAAACTCCCAATTCCTTTGTTAATTCCTCCCCAAATATATAATTGGGTGTGTACAATAGAGCGTATAGCATAATAATTTTATTCTTGGAATCCCGCATCCCAAAATTTCTCATCATATTGACAAAATCGATAATTCATTTAAGTCCTTTCCCACCCCCACCCCCCCACCTAAATGGCAAATTATTAACCCTGAGGCCGTTTTTCCCTCAATCTGGGATTAATATCCATTTTGGTGTATAAGGAAAATTCATTAAGATATTGCGCCACGTTTGGGAGTACACGTCGTTAGTGTCCAGAATGATTTGGTGTGCGTGGAAAAAAATCACTGTGACGGTTTTTGTTAGCGATAATTGCCTATATAATTTCCTGTCGTATCAAATTACATGTGTATACATACATACATTGTATATGTATACCTTGATAGAATCCTTAGGAAAATAAATGGGCGAAAAATTTGTATAACACCAAAAAACACCTCGAAAATTGTACCTAATTTCCTCTTGCTTCCCCGGACAAAAAAAAAGAAGACCGAAATCCACCCCCTAAGTTTATCGAAATCACTACAGGACTTTCCTAAATGTGCAGGTTGTTTTTTCCCTCATTCTCTCTCACCTACTCCCACACCTCTAAATTAATCTCTCTCTCAGGCAGGAAAGGATTTTTTTGTAACGTGTAATAGAGAGCAGGAAAAAAATGTGGGTTAGTTGTTTAAGTTCAATTTATCATGTCGAATTGATTAGGGCACTTCATTGAAATTAATCGAATATTTAGATGGAAAAGAAGGGAGGTGTGGGGTGTGTATGTAATGAATTCCTGCCACGGAGCACAAAGTAAATATTATTCTTGTGACTAATACACATCTCAAAGAGTTTGCTGAAACAACACCGAGGAGAGTGATATTAATTCCCTGAGTAATGACTACAATTCCCAACTATATTCCAACGAAAATTCCATTCCAAATGCTTCGTAATAGTGCTCCGTCGTCTCCCAAATGATTCCTTTTTTTTGAGCTCTTTTATTTTGGCCACACGATATAGAATAAATCCCCAAGATAATGACGTGGATTTTCTGCCACAATTGCATGTGATATACTTTCAATCTTTTCCTCTGGTTCCCTTTTTTTATAGAAGAAACTCCGCGAAGACCAATTTGGCAAAGAACAGTCTGTTTGTGAAAATTTACATTGTTCAAATTAATTAAAGGAAACTCTAATCTTCTTGAATTTTTAAGGGTGTCTAGCTACCTTATAGTAAACCTATTTAGCTACGTCACTGTTCGATTACTTCCAATACATTCCTCAAATTTCCATTGAGCTTTCAATGAATTTAACCTTTGTGCATCGTTAAACTTTACCCCTTTGCTACAGTTTCTACTTGTGCTGCACTATGGGAATTCTTGAACTTGGTGCTACGTGCAAATTGAGTCCATCTATAGTTCATCTTTTTTGCAATGAAAAACCTTCCAATTAATTCATCCTCTTCACTTCTTTATTTTTTTAAAAAAATTAATTAAATTAAAGAGTATTTAAGGAAAAAAATATTTTTAATATAAACTTCTTCTCACGAACAGACTGTGCCTTTTGAGAGTCATTTGGGAGAAGAGAAGAAAAAAAAACTTAAGCCAGACTGAATTCTCGCGCGCGCGAAAATCTTCCACATCTATTACATTTGGCCAACAAAAAAAAACAGAGAATAACGCGCGCGGGATTTACATTCCTTTCATCCACCCTCGTTTCTCATCTCATTAAATTAATGGTGGTTGGCTTTCTTGGCATCGACTTTTAAATAGAAAGTTATTAGTGTGGGAATAATTTAGGGATGCTTTTTCTGTTTCCTCTTTTATTTTATTTTACTTTTTTTTTCATCCCCATTCTTGCTACTTTCAGAGCTGTTTCTGAAGGGATCGTCACTGATAATCCACATTTAGTGCTTCTCTTCTATCTCTCGCAACTTTTCCTTCGAGAGCTCATCAAAAGCTACCGCCTCGTGCAAGTGATACCCATGGATATGTCCGGATACTACGGTAAGGGGGCAAATGTTCTATATTTTTGCTTTATTTGCAAGCATTGAATGAAAAAAGAAACTTTCTTAAATATTCATTCCCAAAACTCACACAATTGCGCGCGCCAGAGGCACTATATATTGTGAAAATGCAACAAAAAAGTTGCATAAAATTCATGAAATTTCTGCAAAATATTTTTTGCATTGTGGACAAATTTATTTTATTTACATTTACGGAGTATTTGTTCAACTCTTCATATGTAAAAGTTTTTTTTTCCAATTTACATGTTGTGCTTTTAATTTTATATGCACAGCTTCATGACTGTGGGGTTTTTCGACACAACAACGAACAAAAAAATTGAGCTTTTTAAAATCCTGCATTTGCATTATTTACATTTGTTATCCGAATTTGGAATTTTAATAAAGGATATAGTTGGTAGAGAGAGAGTAATATAGAAAGCTTTTTATTTATTTTTAACTGACTTTTAAATAAAACTTTCGGGAGGCACAACATGTAAAAAAAAAGTGAGGTTATAGTGGGAAAATGACGCGCAAAATGTGAGGTTATGGAATGAAAAAGGACGCGAACTTTAATAAGAAAAAAAATATTCATTCAATTTAATTTATTTTGTAGAAAATCGTGCCGGACCATCGAATCTCGGCAATGTAATAAGTCAAATTCTTCTGTGTAAGCAAATAACACCGGATTTTAATCAAGAAGAATTATGTAGTATCAACAAAGATTCCCAGGAGATAGCCCACCTCCTTGCTGAAATGCAAGAATTTATGCCACAGCAAGAAATCTATCTTGGTAAGAAGAATAAGAAAATAATCTTTTCTTTGCCAAAAAAATATTAATTTGTAATACATACAAAATCTCCATCCTACGCTTCATGATTCTTTTGTCTTTTTTTTGTGTCTTTTAAGAACGAAATGCTGCACTTACGGGCGACGACACCAATGGCCCATGGCCGGCAAAGAGGCGACGCAATTCTCTGTACAAAAATATGGGTCTTTTGTGTTGTGTTTCCCGGCCAAACTATCTCTGAGATTAACTTTTCAGCATCTTGGTGATGTACCAAAGCAACTTATGATACGACAAGGAAATTAATAATATATATAACTATATAATACTAAGAGAGCTAAAAAGAAAAATCACCCCATTCAATTGATGATAGGGGAAACTGGGGTAATTCGGTGAATTTTTGGGAGATAATTTTTCCTGAGTTCCATGGAAATATTTGAGATTTCCCATGAGAACAATCTTATAGGAAATTTTTCGGGCTACAACTTTGTCTCAGACGATTTTTCTCTATCTCAATGGGAAAATGCTTTTTCAGGCCATTTTCCAAACCCTTCCAAATTTGCCTGTTCCAAAAATCCTGGGGTAAAACGGTTAATTGCGTTTTTTGTTCGCTAATCTTAATTTAATAAAATTATTTTAGCAAGGCACTATAATATCTATTGAGAATGAGAGATTTGTGTACCAATTAAAACTTTTTTTTAATAAAAAAAATACAAAAAATTAAAAAAACGTTAAATTTAAGAAATTGCTTTTTTTATTTTTTTAGTTTATCAAAATTGGTAATAGTAAGTGATTAAACATCCCAAATTGTATATAATAGTTATAGTAATTAAGGGAAATTATTTTTTCAAAAATTTAAAAAGTTATTTTAAAAAAACACCAAATTCACCATTTTGCCCCAAACGGTACTTTTTACTATCAGTGTTTTACGGGAAAACTCGGAAAATTTTTTCGGAAAATTCAGATTAGATTCGTGTTTAGCAATAGTTACTCTGTCTAAAAATGCATTTGGATCAAAAATATTGCAGAGAATTTCGCCAAAACTGAATTTGTAGTTGAGTGGTCAGAGTAACTTTGAGGTTCGAAAAATTTGTTTTTCAAATAAAAGCCAAAATATTGGATCAATTATTATGAAACTTTCTAGGTTTAGGCAGGGGTATAAAGTGCAACTACTGACAAAATTAGACAGATTAGCTCTCACTGCTTCTTGAGTTATTACTTTTTATTTTTTTTCAAATTCACCATTTTACCCCAGTTACCCCTATATTTAAAGAAAATGAAGAAGAAAAAAAGGAAACAAGTTGAAAAGCAATATTTTCCTCCACCTACCCCCCTTGTATGTATTTTTAGACAACCAACTCGCAAAACTGTGTTTCATAGAGGAAATTAATTAATTATTAATATTTAAAAAAAGAAGAAATTATATATTTAAACAAATAAAAATTGAAGAATTATTAATAATTATAAAATGCACAGAAAATTGACAAAAAGAAAACTTATAAAAATATTGTAGATAAGATTTTAAAAAAAAGTTAAGAAGTCTTTTATCGAATTATCAGTTTGGCATCTAAATTCGCACATGTGTTAGTTGATTGTATAAAATATATATAGTATAATAAATATTATACATAATAAATAAAAATAATGAAGAATTGTCAATTGCACATAGTACCGTAGAGAGAACTAAATATAGAGAATGAAAATTAAAATAAAAAATAACCCATTTTTACCCAAATTAGAGAACGTGATCGTCAATTAGTGAGAACTTCCAATTTTTGTGGATTTTTTGGGTAAAATATTAACATTGAAACATTGGCAATTTTCAACGAACCACCTACATTTTTTTTGGTCTATAATAAGTCATTGAAAATTATGTGCAAAAGTTTTTTGATAAAATCATTTTTATTTTTAAATTTTGTTCAAAATTTTTTAAAGTTTTTTTTACCATTTCAAATTAGAAGAGAAAATATAAAAAGAATGACATTTCTAAAGGTCAAATTCTTGACACTTCTTTACTTATGACAGAAAACCTAAAAAGATGGCCTATCAGGGGCTTCTATTCTTTAAAACTATTTTAGTGTTATTTCTGTGATTTCTTTGAATCCTAAAAAAATCTTTTTTACTTTTAATTTCCTTTCTGACAATTCAAACTAAACTGAATGACATTTGCAAACGTCAATTTTTTGACACATATTCATGACAGATAACTCACAATATAATGGCCTATTAGATGTTTTTTCCATTTTATTTAACTGATTTTTTTTTAGTTTTAATATGAAAATGAAAGCTTTGTTAAATCAACTTTGGTTTTCTTAGGAAAAAATCCTTAAGCTTTACATCACAGATTTTCGGCAAATTATTTAAATCAGATTAACTGCCATCATCGAAATATTCGATTATTCTGATCCCCTTCAAGAATTTAATCTTTTTGTAATTCTGCATTTGACTTGGGACACCCTTTAGGCATAAATTACTCGTAGGTTTTTATTGAATTTAACTGAATTCATTCATTGTAATACAGAAAACTGGTCGGAATTGAACCATCTTCCCCTATTGAAATTCCAATTATTTTGCACGTTAAGAAATAGATTAAAAAAATAAAATAGAAAACCATTAAGCTCTATCTACCTTCTATTAAAGCCATTGTAGTGATAAAGATAAATCGACGATATGTTCCGTAGATAAAAATTAAATAACTAAATAAAATTAAAAAAAATGTATTAAATAAAAAATTCCATAGAAATCATTGAATTTATCGAAAAGTGGAATCAAACTGTAGTGAAGAATCCCAAATAAATGGAAGAGAAAGAAGATGAATGGGGGCGAATACTTTTGTGGACCAAGTAATATTTTTATTACAGAATATGTTTTTTGTAAAAGTTGAGAGGAAAACTGGCTAAAAAAAATTTAAATAAAAAAAAGATCCAGCAAAGATAGAAGAAGAAACTTAAATAGAAAAAGTGCAAAAACACAATCAAAACTTTCAAATGGAAAATAAACGAGCTCTTGAAAATCAACAAAAAAATAAAAAATCAGAATTTCCATGTCTTTTTTCTCTATTTTCACCGCCATTTTTCATTCAGAAGAAAAATCATAAAATGAATATAATTAATACATATTAAAAAAAGTAAAAAACACAATACCCAATTATATAGAAATAAAAAAAAATGAATAAAATAAAAATATATAGGATTGAACAAACGCAAGTTTATCTCAATGTTAAAGAAATATCTTTTTTGTGATTTATTGAAAAATCTATAATATATTTTTTTGATTAGTATTGTAAGAGATTTAAGAAAAAAGGATATATTAAAAATTATAAAATACAATATTTTCTGTGGAATTGCGAACAAATAAATTGAGAAAAAAACTGTATAAATTGAAGAAAAAAACTAATTGAGGCTCAAAGGATTTTCACAGCGTCTTGATGATTTTTGTTGTTTATTGTTGGCTTTAACCCCTTTAATAGTAAACCCCACATTATCCCCTCTACAGTGATGCGACTAAATTCATTCCTATCCATGCTGTGACGCCTTTTCTGTGTGAGCTACGTGTCCTCAATTAATTTTTTATGAACATTGTAGAGGCCCTAAAAGAAGAAAATTATCTTCAGAATTTTTCTTAAAAGTTTCCAGATTTTTTGTTGTTGTTAGGTTAGTGAAAATTCTTAACAAGGACAACCCTTTCCCTTGATGTAGGACAAATGGAACTTTACCACTTAATCCGTTGGACAGCCTCCTCGGCGGCTTCTGCCATCATTTGCAATAAGTTTATTATGAAGATCACTCAATGCCTGATGGAGAATTTTTTGTTGTTAAAAACACTTTTTTTTTAAAATGATTTTCTGGCATGAAAATGTTCTCCATCACCGAGTGAGTTAGTTAAACTTGGAGGAGGTAAGCCTCCAAATTAATCCACAACTCTTAAACTTAAAGCTTATTTGAGTTTAGTTGAGATAAAGAAACAGAAGTTTGAGTAGAAAGAATTAAAAGTAGCAAGGAAGAGGAATTTAGTAGAGAAAATAAAACAATTTTTTTTAACCCTTTTAAGCCTGATCTTAACTGCTTTTAAAACAAACTTTAAAGACCATAAATATATCTCTTGTAAAGGGTTAAAATTGGCGTACCATCATGTGCATTAAAACATGCCTAAGGGGGGATAAAAGTTAAAATAACTGTAAAACCGTTTAATTAATTGAATTAAAGTTAAATTAAATTAAAGTTCTACGAATTATTTAGAAATGTCTCATAAATTGCATTAGTTTCACCTGAAGAAATATCAAGGGGTGTATATCTGAATAAAATTATTTGAATTTTCTTCAAAAATATTCAGATTATTCGCCAAAGAAATCAAAATATTGATTTTTAGTCCTTAAATGGTTAAGATTGAGGAGCAAAAGCCACAAAAATATTCAATTTGAGCCCAAAAAACGTCTAAATAATGCTAATTTTAAGTTTAAAAATATGCTAAACTCAAGCCTAAGATCTGCTAAATTCCAGCCTAAAAAGTTGCTAAATTCAAGCCTGAAAAATATGCTAAATTCAAGCCTAAAAATTTGCTGAATTCAAGCCTGAAAAATATGCTAAATTCAAGCCTAAAAATTTGCTAAATTCAAGCTTAAAAAATATGCTAAATTCAAGCCAAAAATGAATTAATTCCAAGCCTAAAAAAAGGACTAAAACTCAAACCGAAAATAGTAAATTCAAACCGAAAAGGGTTAAATTTTTTTAGATTAATTTAGCTTTCGCATTAAAAGAAAGAGAATAAAAAATATTTAGATCTTCACAAATATTCGAATAAATCGCCATTAAAATCAAAAAAATTCTTCAGATAGAGATCCCTTGAGAAAGGCAAATTAAAGGGAAAAGAAAAAGAGAAGTTTTCTATAGCAAAATAAATATAAATAAATATTTTTCTTTTCAACATTGAGCCTATATCGCTGATAAAACGAATCGGATTCATAGAAAATTTGATTTTTTGTCTCTTTCAAAGTCTTTAAATTAAAAGAAATTCCCTTAAACCTGAAGGTTAAAAGAGGAGGTGCAGAAGAAGCCCTTAAACCTGCTGAATCAGAAGATAAATTAGACTTACCTTGAAATACTTGACCGTCTTTACGCGAAGCTCCAGTGTGGCATCTTCATCGCATAGCATGAGTGTATTGGGATGCTGCTGGAAGGCACTCACGGTCCACATGTGATTAACCCCCTCTTCGATGGCTTTGTACAGTGCGAAAGCCTTGTGGGCGCCTGTAACAAGAATCATCACCTCCTTGGCGTCCATAACGGTGGCAACGCCGACTGTTAGTGCCTGCTTGGGCACCTTACTGATGTCATTCCCAAAGAAACGTGCATTGGCCTCCAGGGTGTCCTGTGCCAGTGTCTTCACGCGTGTTCGCGAGACAAGAGACGATCCGGGTTCATTGAAAGCAATATGCCCATCTGGTCCAATCCCACCAATGAACAGTTCCACGCCCCCGGCTTTTGTGATCTCCGCTTCAAACTTCCGGCACTCCTCCACGAGATCCGGAGCATTCCCATCCAAGATGTGCGCATTGGCGGGATCAATGTCAATGTGTCGGAAGAAATTGTGATGCATGTAGTAGTGATAGGATTCCGGATGATCCCTCGGTAGGTCCACATACTCATCCATATTGAATGTCTTGACGTACTTGAAGGAGATCTTCCCTGCCTGATGGAATTCAATCAGCTTCCTGTACATTATGAGTGGGGTACTGCCCGTTGGGAGTCCCAGGACGAAGTATCTCTCCGGTCCTGGATTGAAGTCATTTATCCGCTTCATCACATACCGTGCTGACCATTCGCCAACACATTCTGCAGAGTCTAGAATCACCAGACGCATCGCTGGAAGAAAAACAAAGACGGGAGAGAAATAATTATTATTGGGGCCAAATCGTCATCGGTCAGCTCTTTAGTGATAAGATAAACCCACTTTAGTCTTCTCTCTGGGTATGAGAATGCAATTGGTCTCACGAGAGAGATTTCTTTGGCTCTTTTTAATTTTTCACTGCAACGTAGTCAGACTGATGAGGGCAGTGACCTCCCCAAAAAAACCGCCTCATGTCTGGATGGCCAGAACAAAGTTTTTGAATTCTTTACAATTTTCTCTTCTTTAATGTTTTTTTTAGAGAATTTTATTTCATTTTGTTTTTTTAAAGATTTTTTAACATTTTTAATAATAAATTAATTTTAAAAGGATTTATTTTATATGAAGAAATTCTTTATTGCTCATTGTCTACACTTTGGTACAAAAGACGTAATGAATGATTTTGTAGACAATCCCATGGAGAGAATTTTATTTATTTTTCACTGAATTTAAAATAAATAACTAAATGAAAATTAAACAAACCACACCTGGACATCCCAAGAAGGATGGAATCCAGGTAAATCTCACAAAAACTCTCAAGAATTTTGAGAAAATTCAAAAAATAAAATCTTTGCCTTTCTAAAATTACAGAAAAAATGCCCTACTTATGGGATTTTTGCTATTTCTTTCAGTACTCACTGGAATTTGGTTAAATGCCCTGCCTGGAAGACTTATGGCTGATCTCTGGCACTCCTCAATCCCTTTGATTGGTCAATAAACGGCAAAATACAATACAATTACAGTAGAGATAAGTTCTTATCACTAAAAAAATTAGTATTACAGCTGTTCCGAATGAGGTTATGTTTGACTTTCCGGAAATGAAATAAAATTCAAAAAATCTTCGTATGGCGACGGTTGATGGTGGGCCAGTGGATTATGGCAAGAATTACACCCACGAAAGCTCCAACAATGTAAATTGTAATGACTGTACTCTCCCTGGGTGTGCTGCACTTCTTTACAGCCTCTTCCGTGGGCGTGAAGGTGGCCAGGAGGAAATTTGGGTTGTTCTTGTTGCGCCAGTTGAATGACGAGATGGTGTACTCGGTGATTCCGAGGCGACTTTTGAGCCGGCAGTAGTTGTGGGAATGCCCCGAGAAGGCAATCCGTGGTGCTACGAGTTCCCCAATGAGATCCGATGATTCCTGCGAGAGGACTTCCCATCGTTCCCTGTAGAGCTCAATGGGAATTGGATCGTGCTCCTGACAATCCCTATCGGATTCCCTATAGAGAGGATAGTGCTGCAGCAGGATGGGTTTGCTGTAGCTTCGCAATGTGGGTGTATCCTTGCAGTTGCCCACATTCCGGGCACATTTAAAGATTTGCGAAATATTTCGTAATTCCATCTCTGCCTGGGCGCAGAGACTACATCCATCTCCTTCCATTGCAATTGAATTGATTAGGATGAAATTTATATCCTTCAGCGTTATGAGGGAGACTCCTGTTGTGTGGAATTCCTCCTCAAAACGCTTGACTAGCTTCGGATGAGCTTGATAGTGGAATCCAATATCATGATTCCCAACTACCCCATACAGCTGGGTTCCCGTGGGAACGGCAAAGATCTCGTGGAATCTCTTCACGTAGTCGTTGAATTCTGTACTTGTGACCCATTTGCCTTCGTCGAAGAGATCCCCGAGGATGAATACTGCTTCTGGATGGAAGAGATTGATTGCTGATTGAAAGCTTCGGCGCATCTGCCATTCTCTTCTAAGTTTATCAAACCAGTGACCACGGTAGGGTCCCAAGAGGTGAGGATCAGCAAGCAAAAGTACTTTTAGGGTGCTTCCGGAACTTCCTTCATTGTCTGAAGTTTGTGGGAAATCCTCCGGCCAGGAACACTGAAAGATTTATAAGAAATGTCTATTATTTCTGCATGATTTCCCATCTGGATGGTACTAACCTGCCTGATGACGAGATAGTAGAAGATAAATTCACAAAAAATCACCAAAAAGAAGAAATTCAGGGATAATTTTATCAGAAATCTCTTCAAGCGCATTTTTGAGGTTAAGATAACATCCCGCGTTGCCTACACCAGCCACTATTGCAAATGAGTGTAAGAAGATGCGACAAGTAGTGATGAAGGTGTCGCGAATTAGTTGTCATTTTGGTTCTGCGCGAGGTGGATTTGCTCGCTTTCCTCTCCGCATTTTTCCCCCGAATTTTCAATGCCCCACACGTGATTGCGTAATTTAATCAATACTGATCATATTGGTAAACTAGTGAAGTGATAGAAATGAAAATCTGGACATCGGAACATACATTTAAGTGAGTATCCGTGCCAAGAAAAGTCAAGGTCTGGAACTTTCCGCGAGGCTTTTACATAACCCTGACCCATTGATTCTGCGCCACCCACCAACAGCGTACAATTTTCAATCATGCCCACCCCAAATGGTGGGAAATTCCACGCAGTAAATGGGGCGCTTTTGTTACAATTTTGTGTGTTTCATTGCAGCCATCCCTGGGAGACGGTGACGCAGGCTGCTTGGCGGAAATACCCAAATCCCATGAATCAGGGTGTCATTGGGACGGATGTTGTAGACAGGAAGGTAGTCAATGGAGTCCTACACACCCACAGACTTGTTAGTTCCAAATGGTACTTCCCCAAATGGGCGCAAAAGGTACGTTTACTCATCAAATTGCTAAAAAGAAAAACCTTTTGTGGCTTTAACCTTTAACCCCGCAAATTTTTTTTCTGTCTATCACTGATAAGTTTTGCTTTATCGCGGCACCTCTGCATGCCCGCCGGCTCTATTTCTGCCCGGAGATTATTGTTGATTTTTTTTTGGGGGATTGGTATCTTTCCCAAAAGCTTTTATTTGTTGTTGCTGGGGAGGTCAAAAGGGTTGTTCAATTGTTAGGGAAGGATTTTTTAATGATTTTCCCTGAAGATCCTTGTAAATCCTGGACGGAACTTCTAAAGGAAAGACCGTGCCTTAACAAGTGGCAGAGATTTTATAAATAAATTAGCTGAACAAAGTCTCGCTCACGTGCACGCAATTATTACGTCATGCTAATTTATTTAAAAAAAGAAAATGCTTTTACTCTGTTATCTAAGTCGTAGTTTAGAGATCAGAATGGTTAAAAGATCAGTAGTAAAGTGGGATCCATCACGTTTCTTTTAAATTCTTCAAATTAATGTTTATTAATAGATTTGTCTTAGCTTCCTTTTTTTTGGAGGAATAGTTGAGGAATGGTTCTGTTTGGGATTGATTAACAATTCTTCTAGCTTAGATTGAACTGTTATAGGGTTACCACCTTTTTTTAACGAGGTCATGCTGAGGTAGAGTTAAGTGCATGTGTAACACCTTAAAAATGTAAGTTTGTCTTAAAAAAACTTAAGCCTGAAGAAACAAAGTAAAGCCGTTCATTAAGCCAGACCTATTTTAGCGATTTTAGCTGTGATTCTTTCATCAAAGAAGCACAGTTTTTTTTTTAAACCGAACCTTAGTTCCTTTAGGTCAGACTTTAAAGACGCATTTAGCCTCAATTAAGCCTGATTTAACTTTAAAACCTCAAAAGCCTGACCTTAAAAAAACTTAAGTCTAATCTACAACAAAAGCCTTGCTTAAAAATCTTAGGACTTACTTTAAAAACTTAAAGCTAGTTTGTAGAAAACTGTAGTCTAGTTTAAAGAAGTCTCTTTTGAGAGCTGGTGAAATTAAATATTTTAATTTTTCTTGGGGTTTTTCTTAAACTCGGTTTTCAAGTGTTGGTGACATTTAAAGACTTATCATTAAAGAGTAAGAAAATCACTTTCCGCCATCTTAGATGCGACGCCATCTTGAGATTTTCCTCAAAACCCAAAGGTAGGTTTTTCTCAGGATCTACTGGATGGATTTAGATGGGGTAAAAAGCAAATGAAAGAGGAAGAATTAGCGAAGAATGTACCGGAACCGATTTTAGAATTTCGACTCAGAAGTTGAGAAAAGTAGATAAATATTATTATTGACTTTTCTCAGCTGCTGAGTCGAAATTCAAATATTTGTTCTGGTACATTCTCCGCTAATGCTTCCTCTTTCATTTGCTTTTTACCCCATCAAAATCCATCCAGTAGATCCTGAGAAAAACCTACCTTTGTTTTTTAGGGCAGTTCTGCGGAAAAGTCGGAAAACCACAAGATGGCGTCGCACCTAAAATGGCGAAAAGTGATTTTCTTACACTTCAATAACTAAGCTACAAATGTAACCATAATCGGATATCAAAGTTTAAGAAAAACCCCAAGAAAATGACAACATTAAAAATGAGTAAATTCTAACAGATTTCCCAAGAGACTCCCCTTAAGACGATTTTCCTTCAGCAAACAAAATCGAAACTTCCTAAATTACACAGAGTCAATTCAATTTTCGATTTTTTAGTTTTCTGATACTGCCGAAAATTAAAACAAAAAAAATTAAATTGTGTGATCCGGAGAAATTCATCCTAAACCACTAGAGGTGGTAACCCTAGAGTTGTAATTGGAATAAAAGAAAATCTTTAATTAATTTTAATGATGACTAAGCTTTCTTATGTTTCATTTAACCGCTTCCTTTATGTTTATACCTGTCTGTGTGGTCTGTTTTTTTGTTTTATTTAATATTCTATGTTGTTTTATTAATCAATGCTTAATTCTGTTGTAACTTTTTTGTTTTAAAACGAATTTTACGTTTTGTGTATGTTTCTTGTGAATGTGCTTTACTATGTTTAGTTTTTTTTTTTAAGTAAGTTTTTAATCTATTTTGTAATTAATCTGGGTACGTTAAGTTAACATTTAATATAAACAACGTATAAAATACAAAGAATAAAATAAAATAAAAAAATTGTGACATCTCTTGTAGCTGATTGGAACGGCAAAAATTTGCTATGCTAGTGAAAAATCCACAGTAGACCCTCAGAGTCGAGTGATGATGCTGCGAACGATAAATTTAACATTCTGCAAATTCATCTCTCTCGATGAGGTGCTCTTCTACACACCACACCCCACGGAACCGGGGAAGACACTCCTTAAGCAAGAGGCTACAGTGACGGTACAGGGTGTTCCACTGAGTCACTACATGGAGGATATTCTCACATCAAAGATCAGCTTTAATGCAGGAAAGGGTAGGCAGGGCCTCGAATGGGTTATTGGACGGCTAAACTCAGAGGTAGATTCGCAAATTCTCTAAATGAAAAAAAAAAAAACATTTTCAAAGAGAAAAAAAAAGAATCTTTTCCCCTTTATCTGATGCCGATTTGCATTTAATTCTGTATAGATGAAGGGCATCGCTGAATCAGCGTGCAAGAGTACAGATGAAATTATTACACAGACGAAAAAGTCACTGGACGACATCACAGTGACGGCGCGGAAGAATATGGACGAACTGAGTGCGACGACCAATATGCATCTCTAGCGAGGTTTTTTTACACAGCCCAAGGCCTCTGAAAAGACCACACAACATGCCAACACACCATTATCCAAAATCATAGCTAAAGTAATTGATTTATTAAAAATAATAGGTAATTTATTTTGTAAAAAAAAATGAGAGAAAGAGAAAGAGCGTTGAAAGGATGAAGCACTATAGGTATTTTTTTTTTCATTTTAATTTGTTAAATTAAAAACCCAATTTGTCTGTAAGGAGTCAGTTGGATCGTCACAAAGTGCTCACTATTATGCTCCCACCCACACATTTAGTGCGGGGTGAGAGAGAAAATTATGATTTGTGACTCGCAATGACTCTTTGTTTTAATTTTAATATTAAAAAAAAAAAGAAAAATTTAGAGTGATTTGCGAGAGAGAACGACAAAGATTGCAAGGATTTTTCCATTAAATGTTTTTCTTTTCTCACAACATAAAAGGCTTAAAGTTGTAAAAAAAAATTGAGAGAGAAAGAAAGAGAAAATCCTTATACCTGTTCATTAGAAATCAAATAAATTGGATGTTTTATTTCTTAAAAATTAATAAAATGTGTTTTATTTACCAAAAAAAACTTTCCAAATGCGTCGAATTTTCTGCCCTGATGGTTTTTTGGGTTTAATATTGGAGATTTTTCTGCAAAAGCTAAGTACTTAATTATTTTTTTTACTTTGAAAAGTTTCCACAGACTGATAAGCTTTCTTTCTTCTCGAATAAAAAAAAAAAAACAGAAAACTCATTGTCTTAGAAAGTAAATTCGCATTACGAAATTGGAATGTTTTAGCGTCATGATTTGGTAAGATATGGGAGGGAATGATAAGAACTTCTCATGCCAGAAGAACAAAGTAAGAGTTTTTTTTGTATTGTAAAGGAATTGTAAGGTGAAATAATTCAAATAGACGCAGTGGCAGATACAGAAGACATTTGTCACGATATCACAGCGTGATTAGAGGAAGATCGTATCTCATTGAGTAGTATTTCCTATCCCTTTCATCATTGAATTTCACATCAAGAATGTTTCTTTTAATTAACAAGTAGAGGAGGGTGGTCCAAGTCAGATATTTTGTTGTTAGACCAGTCGATTTTTGTTCGTTAGGGTATCAAAATGGGTAAAATCGGTAAAATTATAAAAAAGTGTTAATTCTAAATTTAAATTGAATTAACTATTAAAGAACTCTGAAGGCTTCACCTTAAAATATTAGGTAAATTGTGGTAGCACCACAAAGCCGTTTGACTTTGAAACTCAGGCCTGACTTAAAGAACAAGGTTAAGTCGTTTATTAAGTTAGGGTTACCACCTCCAGGGGTTTCACCCGGAGACTTCTGGTTTTCTGGGTATGATCTCCGAGCTGCGGGTTTAAGATGATTTTTTTAAAGATTTCAATCACACGATTTTTTTGCTTCAATTTTCAGCAGTATCAGAAAACTAAAAAATCGAAAATTGAATAGACTCTGTAATTTAGGAAGTTTAGATTTTTTTTTGCTAAAGGAAAATCGTTTTAAGTCAGATCTGAGTTTTTCTAAATCAGAATATTTGAGCTAGACTACAGTTTTCTTCAAACTTGCTTTAAGTTTTTAAAGTCAGTCCTAACATTTTTAAGCAAGGCTTTTGTTGTAGACTAGACTTAAGTTTTTTTAAGGTCAGGCTTTTGAGGTTTCAAGGTTAAATCAGACTTAATTGAGGCTAAATGCGTCTTAAAAGTCTGACCTAAAGAACTAAGGTTCGGCTTAAAAAAATAGGCCTGGCTTAATAAACTGCTTAACTTTGTTTCTTAAGCCAGGCCTAAGTTTTTTTTTTTAATCCGAACTTTAGTTCGTTCAAATCACACATTTAAAACGCATTTAGCTCCAGCTCAGCCAGAGATCAGGAAAGCAGTAAGTACTTTAAGACCTTAAAAAACTTAACTTTAAAAAACTCAAAACTTAGGCTAAAACAAGGATCTTGCTCAAAAAACCTTAAGATTAACTCTGAGTCCTAGAAAATCTCGTAATTCGATTCAAATAAATAAAATCATTTTTCGCTCTTAATTTTTTTGAAGTAGAACCTCTTACAGAAAGTCGAATAACTTTTTTTCTGGGTGTCCGAGCTGCCCTCTTCCTCTGTCCAAACCTGCCAGGGTGATCAAAATCGGTTTAGGTGCTGATTTTTGGCAGACTTTCAAGTGGACCTATACTAAAAATGCCACTGCCTCTTTAATCCTCAATTAAAATTCAAGGAATAGACCGATTTATAAGAATCTACAATCGTACAAAAGGAGATTAATGTACCTTTCAGAATCTACGCAATTTTTCAAAATCGGTCACCCACAGCCTGAGATATTTAATTAAGATTGAGGATTATTTTCTTTTGGCTAAACTCTCATCTGCTCGTAAAATTTTCACACTGAACTGTGCTTGTTTGGGGGAAGAATGATGCTCTGTAATGCGCCCAACATTAGGCTGATGCAGAGAACAATACCTCGACGTATCGATCTGGTCCCGTGAAACAAAATAAATACAAAATCCATTCAAATTGTGGGTGTGGGGGGGTGTGTTGAGAGGGGAAATTGAAAGGACACAGTCTTCCTATTAGACTTCCTTTTATTTGCTACTAGTCAAGTACAATAGTACTTACTTCGCTCAATGTATTACTTGTATCACGACGACACAATTTACACTCCCCCAAAGACTCATCAATTTGCGACAATATCTCATTATATATAGTTTATGTTTTTTTTTCTTTCTTTTCTTCAGTTTTTCTTTTTTCTTTATGTGATTGCATTTAATCAATACAAATTGTTTTCTTTTAAATCGTTAATTCATAGAAGATTTTACATAATAATAATAATATTTTTGTGAAATAAAAAACAATGAATAAAGTAACAGCTTTTAGGGTATTTTTTACATTACAATCCCATTTAAAATTATTTCCGTATCATGTTTTTTTTTAATTTTTGTTTAATTATACAAGGTGTAGCTTCATTACCATAGTTTTAATAACACTTTACTCGCTTTTTTTTAATATATAATTTTTTTTTTATTAAAAAAGAAGGTTTAATTTGGTCCTTATAACGCAATATACAGTATATATACTTTTTTTCTTGAATGAGTGTTTAATGTTTTTTTTTTTCATTGAAGAAGAAGATTTTTTTACCCTCATTTTTTGCATTTTAATTTTCACTTTTAAGAGACTTTCTTTATCTGCATATTTTTTTTAATTAAATTTTATTTCAAAAATCTTCTTCACGAATAATATCTAAAAGTTTTTTGTTTTATACTTTAAGTACACCACAAGTCATCAAAAAAGAGAGGCGCTTATTTTTTACACAATCTTCTGGGTTAATTCTTTACAATATCCTTTGTTTTGTAGGTATATAATTTACTTCGAGTCGAGCCTTGGGGAGAAGTTTTTCTTTTGCAAAAATCTTTGTGATTTTTTTTTGAATGAATAAATAAAAAAATGGAGATGCTGCTTCGTAGAAAATAAGCACCTTACTTTTATTTATTTTAATTGTATTTAAAATTGAGAAAGGAATACGATGGATTTAGGGGCGATTCTGTCATAAATCTTCAGATATTCTATAAAGAATTTTTAAGATTTTGACAGTTTGTTTCTTTAATCGTTTTTTAACGATTTTTTGAAACAAAATAATCCTTTAAGAATATCAACTGTCAAAATCGTACAAAAACTTTTAAGTTGTAAGAAAATAAAAGATTTTTGACAGAATCGACCCTATTCTTTTTTGAATTATTTCATTTTTTTCATGTCTTTTACACATAACAAAAAAACAATTTGATTTACATTAGAGAGAAATATTTCTCAACATTATCACTCTTATTCCAACATTATTTTCCATTCTCATATTTTTTTTTATGATGATTTTTTTTCTTTTTCAAAAATTGAACTATCTATTTTTTAAAGTGTATTTTTTTAGCATTATGTAAAAGATGTAGGTTCCTCTTTTCTCCATTTGTTTTTCTATTTTTTTAACATTCTTTTTTGTGACTTTTCAAACATGACCATAGTTTTCTCGGGTTAATTTTTCATTTTACGGTAAAATCTGCTTCACGAGATGTTGGTTTTTTTTATCATAAAACGCCAAGTTTTTTTTTATCATCTCAATAAATATAAATATAAATATATTTACAAAATTAATAATATTAAGTGCAAGGCAATTGGTAGCTTTACAATTAATCACAATTCTTGTTTTTTTTTTTACTTTTATAATAATTTTGAAAATTTGTTAAAAGAGCGACAAAAGGATTGAACATACATCTTATGTCTACAAGTAATTTTTTTTCATTTCAAGTCCTAACCACGAGGGTTTTATTTATTTATTTATTTTTTACCTATTGTGGATTTGAGAAAAATAAGATCTAATTCTATTTTTTTTTGCTATTTCTTCTTTCAAGGGGAAGAGGAGGGGGGAAACATTGAAAAAAAGACTATTCCTCGTGAAATAATTGGCTTCGAAAACATACAATGCTAATTTTTTTTTACTAGTAAAGGTATATAATTTTTTTTTTCAATAAAATGTCTCATTCACTATCTAAAAGTTTTATAATCTAGAGAATTTTTTTTTATAAATTTATAGATATTACTCAGTTTTTTGGATTTCCTTTTACAACTATTTTTTTTTAATCTTAACTGTATAAGAGAATAAATTTTGGAAAAGGGGAATACTTTTGTAACATTTACAACGTATTTTTTGTATTTTCTATTTTTTTTTCATTATTTTTTACGTGATCTTTTTTTTAATTTGTGATGCTAAACTTCTTCTGTACGAGTTTTCCTCAAAGTCTCTTGGAAAACTTTTCCTCTTTTATTCGGTTTGTAAGAAGAAATAATGGATCGTTTTCTTTTGGGTATCAATGATCATTTTGTTAAATTCATAGATTAAGAGATTAAGAAATTAATCAAAATCGGTTTAGTATAGATTTTTATTTAGGGGTCTTCTTGAGATTCCCGTTTCTTTCTATGAATTTTTCAAATGATCCTCGTACTTTATAAAAAAAGAAATTAATTTCATTAAAGTTTATTCACTTTACAGCAACTACGTAGTGTTTTTTGTATTGTTATTAATCCTAGTTTTATTTTTTAGACAAGCTCTCATGTACAGTTGAGTAAATGTCGATGGATGGATAAGAAAGAAAATGCTGGTAGACAAAAGAACGCAACGATATTTCCACACTAAATGTTTCAATTCTTGATTTTTCCTCATTTTTTTTCTAATTTTTCTCTTTAATTCTTATTTGTTTTTTTTTCTCTTGCAATCTTTGAATGATTTTGGCACATGATTTTCTCGGATTTCCTTTTGTATCCAAAAGCCAAAAATATAAAGAAAATTTTAATGATGTTTGATTTGGAATTTTCGCGTTTTCTATCGTAAAGATTTTCTTCTTTTTTTAAATGGTAATTTTATTGCTTTTTTATTCTCAGAGAGTGGCAGAAAATTAAATTGCAGCGTTTTCTATTCTATAGAATTTTCCGTGTTTTTTTTTCTTGGATGAGAAGATTTTCTCAGTGAACAAAGAATTTTTTTTGCATGTTGTGTGTTTTTTTAGAACTTCTGTTGCGCGCGTTTTGAAGAAAATTTGCCTTTTTGGCTGCGTTTTCTTTTCCGTTTTTTTTGGTTCCATAAGCCTCGTTTAAAGCTTTCAAAATTACGTGTTTATCTTTTTTTTTTCTTGAAAATAATTTCTAAATTTATCTTTATTTTCTTATTTACAATGAAACCATAAAACTAATGCGTGAACGTGGAGATCGCATTTGATCTTTTTTTTCCTCTTGATTAGAATAATATTTCTTGTTTTTTTTCTTTGGAGATTATCTTTAATGCTTTAGAATTGTTGGATCGTTTCGTAAGTATCCGCTGCAAGTGGCATATAAAATCGAAAAGATCCTTGAGCCTCTTTTCAATATTTAGGATCTGATCTGATTATGTATGACCTACATTGTTTTGATCATTAAAGAAAATATGTCTTAATTGAGAAATTAAATTGGAAAGGCGTTGTGAAAATCCTTTTGATTGAAATATTCTAACAAAGCTCATGTTTTACTTACAACACGATGCAACTATTTCAAAAGTTTTGAGTATCAGTACAAAAGTCGAAAGGTCTTTTGGGATACCTTTTGATTATTTCATGCAAATCGAGAGTGTTTCGCGTAGAAATAGAGGCACCTGCCCATAACGACTAGGGACTGATTGGGGGCGAGGGGAGGGGGGATGATTGTGATGATCGCTCGGTGTGGGAAATGTATGTAACTCACAAAAATGATGCGTAGTGCGTGAATTTGATGCAAAAAAGACGGGAATGGATGAAGGGATGGGACTAGACGATCAGTCAATGAGGATCGAGTGGACGGAAGGATAGCCCGTGGCTCCCGCTCACTCAAACTCATTGGCACTCTCGAGATCGCTCTGGTCCCACCCCTAAATCCACGATTCCTACATGGCATTGAGCACCCTTCTACTGCTGCCGCTGCTCCTGTGTGGGCTGAAGTCGTCACGATCGCGTCGCGCCCCGCGATCTTGTGCCATATATCGATCACGTGGCTCCCGCATCATCTCACCCCCATCGTCCGGATGTCTGTGTGGCATGTGATGACTAGAGCGTCCCGCCGTTGGGTAATCTACACCGTAGTTGCGTTCATTGAGGAGGTCATCGTCGTTGAGATCGTAGTGGACCATATCGCGTTCCCTTGCATGCAGTCGTTCCCTCTCACGTTCTCGATCGCGATCGTGGCGTGCAAGTGATCTCCGGTTGTGATGATAGGATGCACCTAGAAAATAAATAAAATTAATTACCATCACCCTTCACACGCGTTGTGTGCGATCTCTCATCAATGAAAAACAATCTCTTCAATGCTAAAAACCACACAAAAATATCAACAAAAGAAAAACCCTGGAGATCACTAGACAAATAATAAATTCAGCGTGGAATGATCATGCAATTTTTTTTTAAGGATGTCATCAAACTTGGATTTCGGGGGAAACGCAAACGCGCTTTCCTGAAAAATCACACCACTACTTACAATTCCCACATAGTTAAGAGGCGCACAACTACATCTTCGTCAATTTGATCACAAAATTCATTTTTTTAATTCTTATTAATTCACCCATCTTGGGGGAAAATGCATTTATTGTGTGAGAAACTTTTTCTGTGCGAAAACATCCCTTTTGTTAGAGTCACCCCTAAAGATACGAGTTATAAAAGCTCTACGCAGCCTGAAGCAAGTAGAGTGGCAGAGATTTTTTTTGTGTTGATCTTACACACCGCAAAGTGATCCGTAAAAGTATTTTAAGAATATTATATTAAGAAAAAAAACGTAAAATTAACGTGAAGCTACAAAAATTTGTTAGCATTCTGAAAACACCCGAATATTTGTTTCTGTTTTTTGCGCCTTGCAATGCATTATTATTCATTTTAGTATCTATCCCAGTTTGATGTCCGAACAATTCCAGGACTCACTGTTGAGAAAAAAAAAGAAAAAAAAGAAGAAAACCTCTCAATTGGCAAAAAATGAATTAGCTTCTAAAACTAAATCCCCGGTGTTAGATTGAAAAAAAAAAGAAATCATAAAGCGAAAAAAATGCAGATTTAGAAACTTAATAGATTTTCAAATTGACCTTTCGTTGTGAGAGCGAAATGGGTTCTACAGTGAGATTTTGTATGGTTCTACAAAATATTGTGCTTATATTCATTTTCTACAAAAAACGTTCCAGGCAAATCATCCAAATAAAATTCTGAAAGACAAGAATTTAATTTTAAAGACAACATTGAGGTGTATGTGTGTGTTGGTTTTTTTTTAACCTATAGTCAATTTCAAGGTTTATTTTGAAGTTTGAATTTAAATCTCGAAGAAGAATAGGTTTAAAAATTCGGGAATGGCTTAAAAGAATTTAGGCTTAGTTTGAAGAGAGATAGGCGTAGACTTAAAAAGAAATCAGGGCTAGTTTAAAAAACTCAGGATACGCTTAAAAAACTTAGACCTAACTTATATTACTTATGTAGGGTGCCTGAAGGGCCCCCCTACGTGCCGAACAGCCGGAGAGCCCATTGCCAGCCTCATCTACCCGCTAGCCAGCCACGTGCCCTCCGTGCTGCCTCTTCGACTATCAATCTCTGACTGACTCACGAGCTTTCCGCCCGACTGACAGCAGCAGCTCTTGGCACTCTTGGCAACACTAGCGCCACCTGGCGGCCGCCACACTAGCTCGCCTTGCGCAACACTAGCGCCGTCTAGTGGGCACCACTCACACTACTGAGGCTTCTGACAATGATGCACGTGTGGCGCCCTTACGCGCCAACGAACCCCTTCCGGCTTGAACGGCAACTACGAGTTTCCCCGCAGTTCTTGCTAACCCTCTTTTGTCTGCCTACACTTAGGCCTAGTTAAATAAAATTAGGTCTAGCTAAAAAATACTCAGGCCTAGATTTAAAACTTAGGTCTAAGTTAAATTACTTAAGCCTAACTCAGACTAAGCTTAAAAACTTGACCCTAATTTAAAAAGCTCACGATAAGTGTCGGAGGAGAATGATACGCAGCCGAAAATAATGAAGATTGGTTGATGGGACACTTCAACTTGGGTGTCAAAGCTACTTCCGTTAATGACGTGAGCGAAATAAAATCGTGCGAAATTGACTCCCAAGCTGAAGTGCCCCAATTTTGGCATATTTACAGGACAATCAGCCCCCAAATTGAGTGAGAGTGATCAGGAGAAGAATTTAAAGTGAATTTATGAAGAAAGAAATTGTGAAGTGAATTAATAATTAATAAAGTTGTGAAGAAAAGTATTCCGAAGATCCACGTGTTGATTATTTTGCTGCCCACACACCTTCTACAGTCTCTGGCCCAAAGGATCTTGCCCGCTGAGGATCAAAAATTTGATCCTTCGGCCGGGATAGGCCATAATTAATATTTGCTTGTGTATTTCAAGGTGTGTTCTGGGCATCTTCATTGTTATCATATTGGTTTGGCATTCCCACTAATTCAACTCTACGTATCATTCAAGGTGTGTGGAACCCTGCGAATAGACGATTGTTATTGGAATTGGGATTGGAAGGGCTTCATTAATTCTGCTTGTATCGTTAAAGGTACTGTACTATAGAAGGATTGCACAAGGCGTGCACATTTGGTCCTTCGAGCCGGAGATAGGCCATAATTAATATTTGCTTGTGTATTTCAAGGTACTGTACTATAGAAGGATTGCACAAGGCGTGCACATTTGGTCTCTTCGACCCTCGTTGGAATCAGCGAAGCTTCAAGATCAGCTGCCCTTCCATTGCATTCCCAAGCGAGTCCCATCATGGCTCTCGAGATTCGGGGAGCGATCTTAGCCAGGATTTCCGGAGTGGAGAAATTCGTGATCGATGTCACAGACGTTGAGAAACAGCTGACAGGGTATTCAGCAAGTTTGCAGAATCAGTTGGAAACAGTGTCAGCCTTGAGACAACAATACCTCGATGTGCAGGGGGAGATCATCGCCGGTAAAACTCTCGAGCTCCACCGAGCTGAAGAGGTTGTGAAGCTTGAGGATTTTATCCAACGTTGCGATCTACTTGTGTCCAAAATAAAGAAACTTATTGAGGAGGCCCCTGGTTGCTCTGGAGATGACAAGCCCATTCCCATGATGTCCGGAGATTTTTCACAACAATTCCTTACATTTATGCAACAGTCAGAGGAACGCTTTCGCTCATCGGAGTTGCAACATCGGGAGAGCATGGAGAAGCTCATCAACACTCTAAGGGGGCTTCCATTGGGGTCTACCAGTGGCTTGGCAGTCCCCACAACACCCGTCAAACTCCCTCAATTGCAATTGCCGACCTTTGATGGAAAATACACTTCCTGGCTTGCATTTAAGGACAGATTTACTGCGTCTGTCATCAACTATCCTCATATTTCTGACGTCCAGAAGCTGGAGTATCTCAAGTCGGCGGTCACCGGGGAGGCTTCCTCGTGCATCAAACATTTGACCACGACCGGGACTAACTTCATCATCGCTTGGAGAATCCTCATTGACAAGTTTGAGAGGAAAAATGACATAGTGGCGGAGCACATCAAGACATTCTTCGCTATGCCTCGTATGTCAGCGGGTCCACATGCCATCCATGAGATCACGAACATAGCTACGGAGTGCACCATGGCTTTGGATGCACTGAGGGTGCTTCAGCGGGATCCGTGGCTGATACAGTACATTCTCGACCGCCTCGATGCCGAATCTCGCGTGTTGTGGGGGCGTGAATGTGGGTCAGAGGTTCCATCGATGAATATGTTCCTCAAATTTCTCAATCAGAGGTGTCTGGACGCCAGGAATTCCGCTCAATCTTCTTACAAACTTTCTTCCAACGAGTCACAAAATTCTCGCACAAAGTCGCACAAGTCACAATCGAACAAAAATCATGCATCAGCTCTCGTCAACATTGCTGGCACTGATCAGTGTCGGTGCTGCTCGGAGTCATCCCATCCGCTCTATAAATGCCCGAAATTCCTGCGTCAAACACCAGAGGAGCGGTTTGAAACGGTCAAGAAGTTGAGTCTGTGTAGAAACTGCTTCGCAACACACATGACTCACTCTTGCACTTACCATAAGTGCCGCAAGTGCCAAGGGCGGCATAATGTCCTGCTTCACGACAAGTACAGCTCTGGCACTGCAGACCAGAACAACTCTAGCAATGCTTCACCGTCCTCAGACAGTAGGTCTGAGTCGGAGAGGCCCACAACTTCCACGGATTCTTCGGCGATCGTTGCTGTGTGCTCATCGTCAGAGATACACCAATCCAATAAACCTCCAAGGGTGCTTCTTGCGACGGCTATGGTTGATCTCTGTACAGTGACTGGCAAGATGATGCCGTGTCGCATCCTATTAGATTGTGGGGCTCAAATCAATATTATTGCTTCAGACATGGTGAAACGATCAAATCTGCCGAGACACTCAACTTGCCTTTCAGTCAGTGGCATAGGCGCCACGACGTCTCGCGCCAGATTTTTCGTGAATGCTACAATATGTTCCAGAACTACTGGAGCACGTTTCACCCTCAAATGCTTCATCTTGCCCCAAATCCCAGGGATGTTTCCGAACTTTCCTGTGGATTCCTCCAAAATGCATATTCCTCAGAATGTTCCATTGGCGGACCCGGATTGGGCAGTGCAACGACCTGTAGATCTTCTCATCTCTGGCAAACACTTCTGGAATAGCTTGTTAAAGGAGTCCCTCTCCTTAGGACCAGGCTTACCTATCTTAAAGGCTACAGTGTTTGGCCATGTTGTGGTAGGAGAGGATGAGTTAACGTCTACCTCTGATTGCTTCGCGTTCACTGCTACCGCCTTGGAAGACTCACTACGACGATTCTGGGAGATTGAGGATATGCCTGTTGAAATATCTTTAACGGAGGATCAGCTTGCTGCAGAAAAACACTTCGCTTCGACTCATCAACGCAATGAAGAGGGAAGGTTCATCGTTCAGCTTTGCTTTCGTGATGATCCTAACCTTCTCGGTGAGTCGCGAGGCCTTGCTATACGGCAATTCCTCGCATTAGAACGTAAGTTCGACAAAAACCCAGAAATGCGCATTGCCTATCGAGAAATCATTGAAGATCAGAAGCGCCGACAATGGATTGAGCCAGTCCGTAATGACCCTCAGGGCGGTCCTGGATATTACATGCCTCATCACGGAGTGCTCAAGGAATCATCAGCGACCACGAAGTGGAGGATGGTGTACAATGCAAGTGCCAAGACCTCCACAGGATATAGCCTCAACGATTTGCTTCGCATCGGTCCCGTGGTACAACCTGATCTCATTAGGATTCTGCTCGGCTTCAGGCAACATCAATACGCCATGACTGCGGATATAAGCAAAATGTATCCACAGCTCATGATGCATCCCATTCATCTCAAATACCAACAGTTTGTGTGGCGTGACGACAAATCACAACCTATCCAAGACTTCAGGTTCACACGTGTGTGTTTCGGAGTTGCGTCGTCACCCTTCTTGGCCACCAGGGCGCTACTCCAACTAGCTAATGAACATCAAGACACGCATCCATTAGCGGCCGAGGCGCTCCGGAAGGCATTCTATGTGGATGATTGTATTCTCTCAGTCGAGACTCTTTCTAAAGCATTGGAGGTGCAATCACAGCTTATCGACCTCTTGAAGCGGGGTGGATTTCTACTCACCAAGTGGACAGCAAATCATCCCTCACTACAACCGACTGACTCCAATGAAACGGATGCGGTACACATCACCGATCCTACCACAAGTGCGTTGGGATTAATGTGGTATTCCAACGCAGACACATTCACATTTCAATCCCCGATTTCAATGGATGAAGAGAATAAAACCAAGAGGGAAATTTTGTCCGCAATTGCCCGATTATTCGATCCACTAGGACTAATCGGACCAGTAGTCATAGAAGCCAAGATCTTGATGCAAGAGGCACACAAACTGAAGCAAGGTTGGGACGATGTTATACCAACGGATCTAGCACTACGATGGGAGGCGTTCGTAGTGAATCTTCAACACATTAATCAAATATCGGTTCCTCGTTGGGTGTCAAGCATTGCGTCGCCAGTTAGTGTGGAACTACATGCCTTTTCGGATGCTAGTCAGCGGGCTTACGGGGCAGCGGTGTACATCATTACCAGAGATTCAGTGGGCACAGTCTGTTCACGACTTCTTGTCGCAAAATCTCGTGTTGCTCCCATCAAGGCGCTAACCATCCCAAAGTTGGAACTGACTGGAGCAGTCGTAGCTGCAGAATTGATGGATAGCGTGCGTCAAATATACAAGCCCGATGCTGTGCATCTATGGACCGATTCCACAATTGTCTTATACTGGATTAATGGCAATCCAGAACACTTCAAGGTGTTTGTGAGTAATCGCATCCGGAAAATATTGCAAGTCTCAGCACCTTTTCAATGGCGCCATGTTCCCACCGAATGCAATCCAGCTGACCTCATTTCACGTGGGGTAACCCCTCAACAATTGCAGCAATCTACACTTTGGTGGAATGGACCGGCATGGCTGATCCAATCACAAACTGCTTGGCCACCGGAATTCCAACCGACAAGTGGCGACAATCCTCACGCCGTAGTGATGCTGGAGGTTGCAAACTCAACGAGCGATGACGAAGAGCCTGAGTCGCTATTATCATCATTATTATCTCGTCATTCCTCCATATCCAAAATACAGTCCATTATTGCTCTTTGCTTAAGATTCATGACACCTAGGGAGCATCGGAGACAAGGTGTCATCTCTGCGTTGGAACACAAGAATGCACTAGATCGAATCATCTACATGAGTCAGCGAGAACATCTTGCAGGAGTCTCAGAGAATATTCTTCGTCGAGGCAGAATTACCATCAAGCAATGGAAGACATTGAATTCTCTGACACCATTCGTTGATCCGAAGGGATTGATCCGCGTCGGAGGTCGCTTAGAGAATGCCGATATTCCGTACCAAGCGAAACATCCCATTCTACTACCAAAATCTAAGCTATCCGAACTTATTGTTCAACAAGAACACCTCCGACTACTCCATGCGGGCCCAAATCTGTTGCTAGCTACTTTGAGGCAACGAGTTTGGCCGTTGGATGGCAGAAATCTAACTCGTAAAATTGTGCATTCCTGTGTGCGTTGTTCTCGCGCAAATCCGCGCCCTTTACATCAACTCATGGGCGATCTCCCAAGTCCACGAGTAAATTTCGAATCTGCATTTCATGCTGTTGGCATCGATTTTGCAGGACCCATTTACTATCGCCCTGCCATACCCCGGGGAGCGATCGCACGGAAGCTGGGTCTCATCAAGGCATACATAGCTGTCTTCGTGTGTATGTCAACAAAGGCAGTTCATCTTGAGGTCGTTACCAACCTCTCGACGGAAGCTTTCATTGCAGCTTTCCGCCGATTCGCTGCCAGGAAGACAACTCCAAGCCACGTATACTCTGATGGTGCGACAAATTTTCAAGGGGCGGCTCGCGAACTAATTACACTTCTTGATCAGGAGCATGCTCAAAGAGAAATCATCGAGGCCACCCGAGCAGAAGGCACTACGTGGCATTTCATCCCTGCTCGCTCACCACATTTTGGAGGTCTTTGGGAAGCATGCGTTAAGTCCGTGAAGTACCATTTGGCTAGAGTATTGCAGCATAGCAACTTCACCTTTGAGGAACTTAACACGATCCTGTGCCAGATAGAAGCCATCTTGAATAATCGACCCATCTCTCGCATGTCCGACGATCCCAACGAAAATGACTTCCTGACCCCCCGTCATTTGTTGGGGAACCTCCAGGCTCGGTGTCCACCGGACCCAGATCTAACACAGCTTCCTGAGAACCGACTGGACTTATGGCAACTCTGTCAACAAAGAGCTCAACTGTTCGGGAAGAAGTTTCGTCTGCATTATCTCAACATTCTTCAACAGCGTTCAAAGTGGACGTTCAGTCAACGCAATGTCAGTCTTGGAGAAATTGTCTTGTTCCTAGACGAGACTAAACCTGGACATAAATGGGTGTTAGGAGAAGTTGTTGCTCTACATCCGGGACGCGATGGAAGAGTTCGAGTGGTAAACATTAGAACCCGAGATGGTGTGTACAACCGTGCAATCACGAAATGTAACGTTTGAAAAAATCCGCGCAGAAAATTTTTAAATAATTCCCCCAAATGCAGCGCGGACGGTCGAAATGGGAATATTATATTAATTGCCCCGTGGGCATTTCTTCTGCCTTTGCAGAGATCAAGCAGTATGTGCCCAGCAGCAGTAGCAACAACACCAGCAGCAACAGCAGTGGCTGCAACAGAGAGGCCAAAGAGCCAGATGCAGGATATGTGCCGTCCCCTCGCGCCCGAATCAAATTTGTCATTTAAAAATTAAAAATAAAAAAAAGTGAAAAGAAAATGTTAAACCTAAATTTGTGAAAAGAAAAATAAAATTTGAATATTGTGAAAAGTGAATTTGAGTTTTCATTAGAGAAGAACTAAAGAGTAACATTTGGCGCCCAACTGATAAACTCTGAACTCACAAGGAAAAACTGATCCGAAGTTCTGTGAAAATTGAGAGAAAACTGAGTTTTCCCTGTGAAGGAACTTCCCAAGTGTAGAAGTGATTTGTGAATTTTTTTTTCCAAATATATCTTGTTGCACAGTGTGAATTTCCCCCATTTCCCCGAAATAATTTTCTACGCACAAGTGAACGGGTGAGTTCCGTGAAAATTGTGTGGAAAATTGGGTGAAAGTTTGGAATTTTTCTTTTCTCAGGTGAAGTGGTTTTCTCAGTGAGATTTGCAGTGTGCAAATTTTCCAAAAATTTTCTTCGGAAAAGTGAATGAAATATATTAATTCGTAGTGACACGAGGTGTGCCACGCGAAGGTTTTCAAGTGTGGTTTTAAAGTGAATAATCATTGATATTATTGTGAAAATTGATTTTCCCTGTGCATGATTTTCTCTGTGCAGTGTGAAATATATCTGTGATTTTTCCAAAAATATTTTTTGTAACAAAAAAGTTAATGAATGCAATTTTTTCGGTGCTTAAGTGTGGAAATATATCATTTAAAATCTGGTTAATCTGGTGATAAATTAATAATTTGGTGTGCTTTTTCTGAGTACAAAGCATATGCGCTTTGTGGAAAATAATTAATACTCAGAAAAAGGCGGGCAAAACGCGATATATGTTTCATGTTTTGTGGATTGTCTTTGTAAATTCCTCTCAAAATCGCCAAATTTGGTAAAAACGTGGTGCGCAAATTTTGGCCCACGAGGTTGATTTTGGTGGCTCAAAATCCCGTAAATCCCCAAGGTATTGTCTCCAAGCGCACATACATATATGCACCCAAACTTGCGCTTTAATCATACATCGCACTCTCTCATTTTCTCCAGTGCACTGTGTTTTGGCGGGATCACGTTGTTTCAATCTGTGGATGATCGCAGTGAAGCATTTGTGTGAGATAATTTTGTGATTCTGTTGGGCCAGTGCGGGGGGATATTGTGTGGGGAGATTCAATGCGACTGGGTGAAGTTGCAAAGGAAAAATTGTGTTAAAGTGTAGTGTGGAGATATTGTGATCCTACACAGTTTGGTGGATCATAAAATTGATTTTTACCTGAAGGAAGGGAATAAAATAGTCACAGGGGAAAAGTGCAAACATCCATAGTGTAAAATATATATTTTTTTAAATCTATATGCGGTGTGTGGAAAGTAATAAAAATTGGTGCATTGGTTTTTGCAGAATTCGTGCGAATTTTCTCCAAGTACAAGAATGGCAACCGTGAGATCCCCACAAAAGAAAAATCCGAAGGAGATGCCACAAGAAGGTGTTCCAACCCGGTCGGAGTCCTCTAATATCATTCAGCACGATCCGTTAGAGGAAAGTCAAGACGATGTGCAATTAAAGGGCGTTCTAAACCAGACAATTAACATTGGCCGCGGTAGAGGTGTACCAGTGGAGGCAAATGAAAATCCTTATGGAGAAGGAACTTCTTCGGGGGGTAGAGCTCAATCCCGTGTGGGACGGGGGGAGCAAAGTCAAGCGGAAGCGCAGAATGCGATTGTGTCAGCAAGATTGGATCAATTCGAGGAGAGCTTGTACAATTTATCAAATGCAATCAGGGAAATTAAGTTACACATCGACAGTGTGGGATCCCGGCAAACACATCCTAATCCAAATGAAGTGAGGGATGGTGGGAATTGCAATGAGCAACGTCCTTTGAGATCTATTCAGGATATTCCTGAACAATTTCAGCCTGGAATTGAGCACGGTTCGGGGGGTGTTAATGAGGGTTTCCGTGATCATGCAAATGCGAGACAAGTGAATTATCCACGAGGGGATTATAAACCAATACCTGTGAAAGAATGGGGGATTAAATTTTCCGGTGATGGTAAAGGAATGAGAGTTCAAGCCTTTATCCGCGAAATGGAAAGGATGGCCTCGCTTCAAGGTGTGCGGGTGGAATCAGTACTTTCTTCGCTCCATTTATGCCTCACGGGAGACGCCCTCGAATGGTACCGATCAAGTGAAATATTTTTAACGTGGAGAGAATTTTCGTATGCATTGAAATTCACGTTTGGAAGGACGGATTGCGACCTAACGATTAGAAGGAAAATTGAGGAAAGGAAACAAAAGGAAGGTGAAAGAGTGGGAGTGTATCTCAGTACCATGAGAGCCTTATTTAAGGAATTAGAATTGGCATTGGATGAAGCTACGCAAATTCAACTTGTGAGAAGAAATTTAATTCCACAATATCGCGACCCCCTCCTCTACCGTGACTTCTTTACCTTGGAAGATCTTGAGTATGCTTTGCATAGGATCGAACAGAATCTTCTTCTTTCCCTATCGGATCGTCCGAAAACACAAAAGGTCAATACTGTCCAAACGTCGTCAAATGCCCAAGGAGGAAATCCTTCTCGTTCTGCACAACAATCTCGTCCTCAGAATAATTCTCGCAACAATTCCCGTTCTCAGAATGTACGGCCAAGGGAGAATAATCGACAAGGTTCTGGTCGATCTTCCCTTTGTGTAAACTGCTATTTGGGGAATCACGCCGTGGAAAATTGTTCACAGCCGCGAAGAGCCCAGATCTTATGCTATGGGTGTGGGGCTGAGAACGTAACGAAGAGAGATTGCCCAAATTGCTGTCGTTCGGGGGAAGGGCAGGAGGAGAATTGAGAGGGTCAATTTCTTCTGATTCTGCATCAACTTCTACAATCCCTCAGGTGTTGGTTTTAGATGATAATTTTAGTGTGGTAAGTGAAAACTTGATTTCTTCTTTACCCACCCCTTTTGTTGAAAATCCTGTGAATGAAGACCCTAATGATGATATTGTCGAGCAATTATTGGTTGATATTGAAGAAATTAGTCCAGTAAGGGGGGATGGTGGGTTGTTGATTGATTTTTCTGAAAATCAAGATGCTAATGTCCTTAAAAATAGGCAATTAAATCCCACAGTTTTGGAGGTAAATGACACCTCTGAAGGAATTCCTTATGAAGGGGATCCTCGTCCTTTCCTTACAGTGAAAGTATTTGACCGAGAAATAACTGCTTTGATGGATACAGGATGCTCACAGACATGCTTTGGGGCTGGGTCGGGGGAGATCCTTAGTGATTTAAGTTTAACAATTCGTGCTAATACATCAGAGATTTTTGTAAGAACGGCTGATGGTGCGATGCACCAATGTGAAGAATTAGTAGATGTTCCATTCCAATATAACAATGAGACCCATCTTCTTTCGGTTTTATTGGTCCCTAATATTGCATCTCCATTGATCCTTGGAATGAATTTTTGGTCTGCTTTTGGGTTACAAATGATGAAACCACAGCATGTTAGTGAAATTCAAGGCTCGAGTGATATCATCCAATTGTCTGATGAAGAGAAATTGTCCTTAGATGAGGCAATTAAGGCATTTCCGGTCACAACCGCAACTCATTTCGGGTGTACTCCAAAGATAACACACACAATTGACACAGGCGATCATCGTCCTGTTCAAGAAAGGTGTTACCCCATCCCAACTCATTTAATGGGTAAAGTGGATGATGAGTTAGATAGGCTCTTAAAATTAGGAGTACTACGCGAATGTGAGCCAACCCCTTGGTTGAACCCTGTTACAACCAGGACGAAAAAGGATGGTAAAATCAGGTTTTGCCTGGATGCTCGAAAACTTAATGCTGTAACCGTCCGAGACACCTTTCCTCTTCCCCATATTGAATCTATCCTATCACAGCTCACAGGTACCAAATTCCTTTCTTCCATTGACCTGTCCGAAGCATTCTTTCAAATCCCTTTAGCCCCTGAATCACAGTCGAAGACAGCATTTGCCCTACCTGGGAGAAAACTGTATTGTTTTCAGCGTACCCCATTTGGTCTCGTGAATTCACCGATGACCATGGCAAGGCTGATGTCTGAGGTTTTAGGACATGATTTGGAGAATAAGGTGTATCATTATTTAGATGACATCCTTGTTGTGACGGATGATTTCGAAAGTCACATAAAAATGCTCAAGGAAGTCGCAAGAAGACTTAGGGAGGCGAATTTGACCGTTAATTTATCAAAATCGAAATTCTGTGTAGGAAAATTGACCTATTTGGGGTATGATTTGTCATCGAAGGGAGTGTCCACTAATACCCAAAAAGTTGATGCAATTTTAGATTTACCAAGTCCCACCAATGTTAAGGGTTTAAGACAAATTGTAGGCATGTTATCCTGGTATCGTAAGTTCATCCCGAATTTCGCTGTAGAAATTGCACCCATGACGGACTTATTGAAAGGAAAACCTACGACCCTTAATTGGACCCAAGAAGCTGATGGGGCCTTCGTAAAATTGAAAAATTTACTTGCGTCCGCTCCTATTTTAGCGACACCCAATTACAATATTCCCTTTCGTGTGAAAACCGATGCAAGCGATTTCGGTTGTGGAGGAATCCTTGTGCAGGGAGAAGGAGATGAAGAAAAGGTCATAGCGTATATGTCCCGAAAGTTTACCTCTGCTGAGTCCAATTACACAACAACAGAAAAAGAGTTACTTGGGGTAATATATAGTATTGAAAAATTTAAACAATATCTCGTTGGGGCTAAGTTCCACTTGGAGACCGATCATTCAGCTTTGATATGGTTGTTAAAGTTGAAGGATGCTAAAGGTCGTTTGGCAAGATGGATCCTTAAACTTCAAGGGTATGATTTTGAAGTTTCCCATAGACCCGGTCGAGAAAATGTTGTCCCCGATGCTCTCTCCCGTTGTTTTGATGCGAATTCGGTCGTACAATTGCAAGACAAATGGTATTCCTCTCTCTTCACCAAAGTGTCGACTAATCCTGCGAAACACCCTGAATATCGCGTTGAAAATGGGAAATTGTATAAGAACTGCCGCGTGAAAAATCCTACAGGAGTGATCGAACATAAATGGAAATTGGTTGTGCCAAAAGAAGATCGTGAAGATTTGTTGAAAAAATATCATGATGAACCTGTTGCAGGACATTTTGGGTTTTTCAAGACCTTTAGCAGACTCACTGAGTTTTGTTATTGGCCCAAAATGCGACAGGATGTCAAGAAGTGGTTGAGAAAGTGCGATGTATGTAAAGGTTCCAAAGCTCCTAATGCTGCCCTTGCACCCTCAATGGGGAAATATATTGAAGCCAAAAGACCCTGGGAGTTCCTTAGTGCTGACTATATTGGTCCACTGGTCCGATCTTCCCATGGGTATAACAATATTTTAGTCCTTATGGACAAATGTACAAAATTTGTTTTGTTATTCCCCCTGAGAAATGCAAAGACCCCAGCACTAATTCGTGTGCTCAATGATCATGTCTTTAATGTGTACGGATATCCGCGCTGCATATTAAC
Organism: Lutzomyia longipalpis; assembly: GCF_024334085.1. Classification (NCBI taxonomy): domain Eukaryota; kingdom Metazoa; phylum Arthropoda; class Insecta; order Diptera; family Psychodidae; genus Lutzomyia; species Lutzomyia longipalpis. The sequence continues at coordinate 945,322 of NC_074708.1, forward strand.
AGATAACGGAGTACAATTCGAATCAAGGGAGTTTAAAAATTTTCTTATGAATCATCATGTCGCACACTATAAGACTCCTTACTACCACCCCCAAGCAAATCCCACTGAACGGGCCAATCGAACCATAATTTCCACCATACGAGCGTTTATCCAGCGCGAACATAAGGAATGGGCAGAACATCTACATGAGATACAAGCAGCAATGAATTCTTCTGTCCATGATACCGCGAAATTTTCCCCTTATTATCTCAATTTTGGCCAGAACATGGTAACCAACGGCGATGAATATGAGATAATTGATGCTAACCCTCCAGAAGACTTCGCGACGAGAATGGAAAAGCTAAAATCCGCTCGGAATGTTGTGGGTTCCCGCTTACGTAAAGCGCATGATGATTCAGCGCGTAGATATAACTTGCGTACCCGCGACCAGCAATTTTCCGTAGGCGACATAGTTTGGCGTAGAAATTTTCTTCCTTCCGATGCGGCAAAAGGAGTCCAGCATAAATTTTTCCGTTGGGTGAAATCTGAAGTGGTTTCAGTTCATGGGGATACATATGAACTGCGCGATTTGAGTAATAATAAGATTGGGAGATTTCACAAGAAGGACATTAAGCCGGATTAAGACTCTGAGTATTATTTGTTAATTGTAATCTTTTAATTTTAAGTAATTCTATCGTGCCTCAAATTTTTGATCGTCGCAAAGAAAGGGTAAAAATGAAAGAATCGAATTCCAGGGAAATCTGAAGATGAATTCAGAGATTTTCATTCCTGAGTAGTGCATCTGGGAATCTCCAGCAGGGAGAATTAAAGTTTTGCTTACCCAGATTCGTCGGCCTTTTGCTCGATTAAAATGGGAGAAGATGGAAGTTAATTTTGTCGATGTGGATGGCCACCACAGAGGCATCGTAATTTATGAAAATCTTGAGGGATGAAGATGTCTGGTAGAGGAATTGATGCGAAAGTGTTGAAACAAATGGGCCTAAGGGTTAGCCCAGTTCATGAGAACAGTGCCTTTATGTTTCTTACGAATGCGCAATTCTAATCGCTGATACCCAACCTCGTACCCATTTGCAGCAAACGTCGAGACAAAAACCCACCGAAAGCACGAGAACGATTCAAATTTGAGTTAATTAGGTGAAAACCCACCCAGTATTCAACGAAAAAGCGTGGGAGTGAAATAAAAGCATGGGCGATGATTTTAAATACTTGGGAATCCGAGCCATCAAGGAGGACCTTAGAGGGTCTTCCCAACAACCCTAAGGGCAGGTAGCTTGCCCGCTCTCCAAGCGCTTGTCCCCTAAGGACGCGCCAACGACCCTGGACGGGTATCTCGTCCCTTGGTGAACCAAGTAGGAGAAAGATGACCCCATGGCTACAATACTCCGTCCGCTAACTCAAGGAATCCGAGGTGGAACCCACCGAAAAAAGCTCAAAGAATACTATACTCAACAATGTGCTCTCAATTCCCCATACACACAAACATCCTCCTATCATCAGCACAGCGATGAAAATTGCGTATCCGCAGGAGATAATGGTGGATTGGGGGAGAAAAGGAAAATAAGCGACGGATCAAGGGGGTAGATTGAGGACGATAAGAATTTTGGTGGTTGTAGAGTTAAAATGATAATTTAGAGTCTTATTTTTAAGAAAGGAGGGAAATTTCCGGGCCACGTGAAGCCATTTTTCTTTTTTTTTGTTTTTCTTTTTCCCAAGTACGGGGGGATGTAACGTTTGAAAAAATCCGCGCAGAAAATTTTTAAATAATTCCCCCAAATGCAGCGCGGACGGTCGAAATGGGAATATTATATTAATTGCCCCGTGGGCATTTCTTCTGCCTTTGCAGAGATCAAGCAGTATGTGCCCAGCAGCAGTAGCAACAACACCAGCAGCAACAGCAGTGGCTGCAACAGAGAGGCCAAAGAGCCAGATGCAGGATATGTGCCGTCCCCTCGCGCCCGAATCAAATTTGTCATTTAAAAATTAAAAATAAAAAAAAGTGAAAAGAAAATGTTAAACCTAAATTTGTGAAAAGAAAAATAAAATTTGAATATTGTGAAAAGTGAATTTGAGTTTTCATTAGAGAAGAACTAAAGAGTAACAGAAAATCGCTCGTTTATTCCGAGATGAGGATTACCTGTGTTCCAATCAGTCGGAAGACCGAATGGATCACAGCGGGGAGAATGTCGGAGGAGAATGATACGCAGCCGAAAATAATGAAGATTGGTTGATGGGACACTTCAACTTGGGTGTCAAAGCTACTTCCGTTAATGACGTGAGCGAAATAAAATCGTGCGAAATTGACTCCCAAGCTGAAGTGCCCCAATTTTGGCATATTTACAGGACAATCAGCCCCCAAATTGAGTGAGAGTGATCAGGAGAAGAATTTAAAGTGAATTTATGAAGAAAGAAATTGTGAAGTGAATTAATAATTAATAAAGTTGTGAAGAAAAGTATTCCGAAGATCCACGTGTTGATTATTTTGCTGCCCACACACCTTCTACAGTCTCTGGCCCAAAGGATCTTGCCCGCTGAGGATCAAAAATTTGATCCTTCGGCCGGGATAGGCCATAATTAATATTTGCTTGTGTATTTCAAGGTGTGTTCTGGGCATCTTCATTGTTATCATATTGGTTTGGCATTCCCACTAATTCAACTCTACGTATCATTCAAGGTGTGTGGAACCCTGCGAATAGACGATTGTTATTGGAATTGGGATTGGAAGGGCTTCATTAATTCTGCTTGTATCGTTAAAGGTACTGTACTATAGAAGGATTGCACAAGGCGTGCACATTTGGTCCTTCGAGCCGGAGATAGGCCATAATTAATATTTGCTTGTGTATTTCAAGGTACTGTACTATAGAAGGATTGCACAAGGCGTGCACAATAAGGTTAAAAAACTTAGACCTAGTTTAAAAAGATTACTCCTAGTTTGACAAACTTAGGCCTAGTTTAAAGAAACTCAGGCTAAGCTTAAAAAACTTAGATTTAGCTTAAACTGCTTAAACCTAGATTAAAATTAATCAGGTTTAGTTTAAAAATCTCGGCCCTAGTTTAAAACACTTAGGAATTCCTAAAATAAAACTTAGGCTTAAAAAAATAAAGCCTGGTTTAAGAAAACTCAAACCAGACTTATTTGTGCATTTGACTCATTATCCTAAAAGGAAAATGGACAATAAGTTTTCATTTTTCTTGAATGTTTTATGATCTTCTACAACATTTTTTATCTCTGCTATATTATTCCTTCCATTAAGCAATAAATCACAATTAATGGAAAATTTTTAGTTAAAATAAATTAAAACTTCTTCGACATTTAAAGAATTTAATCCACAAAAGTTTAGTGTTTCGTGTACATGAAAAATTCTATAAATCCAACGAAAAAAAAACGTTTTCTATGTGTAAGCTCTTGACGCCTCTGTAAAATATTTCTCTTGTACATAATTTAAATGGATTTGGGTGTAACTTTTTACCTCTTTCTCTTTCCCTATCGTTTCGTGTACTGTATGGTTCTCTTTCTCTATCCGCTGCATTCCAAATGTATGCATTTTGGGGATGGAAAAGGGGTGTTGTGTGTGTGAGAAAATTTTAACTCAATTCTTGGCCCATTTTCCTCCCCCGCCCCCCAAATTACCCACCCATTTATGCCCTAAATGGCTTCCCTGTGCCTTCTTTCAAAAAAAAAATTAACTAACCTGGAGGTGTTGGACCCATGTGAGATTGGTCAGCTGATGGTGAAGCTTCCTGAGATGGTAGTGGTCTTGGTACTTGAGTATTTGGCCTTTGTGGAGGATGAGTAGCTCTCCAGTAAGCCTATATTGTGGTAGAGGAAGAAGAAAAGGAAGTTTATTCAGGATTTCCTTCAATTTTTTTTTCATTTTTACCTCAAGATACTCTGCAATATGTTCACATGCGTCCTCCAATTGATTCTCATCTAATATCACATCGAACATTTCTGGCGGACATTGCCCCAATTTCTCCGCTGCCACCATTTGTACTGACAAATTCTTAGCCTGCGCTTTTCCGCGTGATTTAATTAATCGCTGTAAAACCTGCCCAAGACAGAAAATCATTAGAAAATTTGTACTATATAATGATGCGAAAAGGAAGCTTTTTGCTATGTACCTACATAACATTATATAGAGTTTGAGGATTTTTAGAGGGTGTGCAGTGCAGTTAAACTTACCTTACTGCTACTAATTTTTAAGTAAACTATAGTTGGCGCTAAAGAAGTTTTTGCTAGCTGTGACGGATGATTTATAGTATCACAATCGAGTACAACTAATTGAAGAGTCCTGGCCAATTCGAATATTCGCTCAATTTCCGCCTGCACCTCCGCAAGGCACGACGAGCGACTATTTGAGCGCTCCATTATTGCCCTTTTTGATGGGTTATTCATGAGGGAGCGCTTCGCAAGCGATATATCAGCCATGACGCGCGTTATGATGATGCGTCCTTCAAAGCGATGCTTGAGGAAGTCAAAGAGTGCCTTCTGCATCATGTCCGTCACTTCGTATCCCTTTAAGCTCGGTCCAACAAGGACGACGGGTCTCATTGAGGGTACAACATCGTATGGGGATGATGTTTCCTGCTTCTTGAAGAAGGGCTTCCGTTTCTCCTTTGTGGGCGGCGTGGCAAGGGGGGTTTTAACATGCCTCGACGGCCCCATTGAGTCGGATTCATCTCCTGCAAAATACACAACCCCCCAAACATGCGGGGGTCAAAGTTAGTGGAGTTTTCACCATGTCAATCCCCCATCGAATGACATCGAATATTTACATTCAATGGTGTCGTCTGTACATCAAAGATATTTACCCATTTTTTTTTACTTCTTTTATGTTTTACATATTTATATTCTCATGTAATATACTGTTTTATCTAAAAAAGATTCATGCAGGGATATTTTGAGTGAGGGGACGTGTTAAAATCATAAGAAAATTGTAACCACAACAAAAGACCATAAAAAACATCACCAATTGGCCAAATTCTTCATTTTTTTCAATGCTACATTTCCTTAAAATAAAATGGAAAAAGTCCAAACTCAAAGTGTTGGCGATTAAAAGAAAACATCCTGAGCTTTTCTTTTTAACGAATTCACAAAAACATAATTTTTTTTTGGGTCATACCCTCAACAAGTGAGGATATGAAATTTTTTTCATTAAAAGCAAAAATAAAAATCGTCGAAGAGTTTGTTGAAAACGAGAAAATAAAAAAGTTAATAAAGAAAAAAAAAAAGTTATTCTCGCATTTACAGCCACCGTATTGAATATTAAGGATTCACAGTTGACACATTTTTCATTATTATTGGTATGTGGGAGAAAGTGAGCAGAAAAAGCGGGTTATCCTGCTGACTTTCCCCGTATTTCCCAGCGCTCTTTCTGTAAGATACGACAATGAAAATAAATCCGAAAGGAAACGTATAATAAATATACTTTTGCAAACCATAGAAAGACATCGAAACGAAAGTACAACACAAATAAAAATTGAAAACTATGTGTCATACCAGGTGTTGGGGGTGTGCTACCTCGTGAGGGCTCCGCACCTTGTGCTCCAGGGCCCCCCAAATTACCACTCGACGAACCTTTGGTTGCATACAGTCTTGAAGATCGGGCCGCAGATGCCTTAAAATTTGCAAATTTTATATTTTTTTCTTTTGTGACTTTTCTTTGGAAAAATTGTTTAATTAAATACCTGCATCCGAATATGCTCTAGCTTAACTGGGCTGGGAATAAACCCCACATCACAGCCCTCCTTAACCAGCCGGCCAATCCACCAATTATTGTCGTACTTTTCCTGAAAAGAAAATAAGGAAAAAAAATTCTTAATGCTTCTGATTTTTACGAGAATTCTTTAAGGGGGTAGTTTTAATAGGTTTTTACCTTAATGTGCAGGAAGTCCCTGACTTCGAAAGACACTGCACTGCCATGAACTGGAGAATCATCGTCGACACTGCCATCGTATGAGACATTGGTCCTTACTGCGAAAGCTACTGGTTTATTCTGCAAAGAATATTTGTTTAATTAAAAAGATTCTAAAACAAAAATTATTCTAATATCGATAACATACTCTTGCTTTTTCCAACTGCCCTAAAGCCTGTCGCTCTTTCTCTCGCCGAAGCGATTCTTTTTCCTCGTCCAGCGACAGATCGGATGAAGGCTGGGAATAGTTCGAATCAGCAGATCCCTGAATGTGGAGGAAAAACAAAAGGAGAAAAGGTTTAGTTAAATTGTAAAAGGGGTTTTAATTATATATTGTAATATAACACCCCTATTGTCTATTGAGTGGCTATATATAGTTATTTCTAAACATGGACCCAATGACCCAGAGGGTTTGACGAGGTGTTCACTGCGTGTGTGTGTGTCACCTGGGTAAATAATTTATTGTATCCACTCTGGTAGGCAGCATATCCAATGCCAAGTCCCATACGAGACTCACGGTGCCCCCCAGATATGGATGGGGCCTCCGTTGAAGCTCTCTGCACCATGGGCCGTTCAGCCCGCCAATCTTCGTCTGTCCCGGATATCTTGTTGGATGTATCTTCCGGGTGTTGGTTCCGAAGGAATCCTCACGCACAGAACTTTTCACTTTCAGTTTTTTTCTCTCTCTCTCTCTTCTCTTTCGCACCGCACACACAATATACTGCACAATAAACAAGACGAAGGGGGTGAAAGGTGAAGAATTTTTCAAGCTCTCTATGACTTTTGCAACTGTGGCATTTGTGTCGCACACAAATTTTGCACATATAGGAGAAAGAAATTTTCCCAACGCGCGCGCAATTGAAGCTCGTTTTTTTTTGCTCCCTCAACACTGCCCTTTGCTTCCTTGGGGTCTGTGTGATGGCTCGTTCTGGCCAAAATGTGGGGGGAAATTTGTCTTTTAGGTGTATGGAGAATGTCCTCCAGGAGATTATCTATTAGGGTGAATTCACAGCTCAATACCGCAAGCTCCACGGCCTTATAGTGTCGTGATGAGCTTTGAGCTTTGAAAGCTTGCATTTTTTAATCTCTTCTAACGCATTCATTTTTCGTATTGCGCCTTCTCCCTCTCTCGCAGAAGACACTCGAGCGACATTCGAACTCTAGCGCTAGATGGGTATTTCTTCCTCGCCCATCTATGTCCAGGAAGCTTGATTGAACAATCCTGGCCACTATTTCTCCTCATTCCTGTTCCGGGAATGGGATGAACATTGCCGGATAAGTGCTTCCTGCCTCGAGATTATGACAATTTGGCCACAATTCTGCATCCCAATGATGGGGATGCTGATGAAAAATGTTGGTATTTCTGCCGGATTTGTGATCACTCCTCATTGGTAATGATGGAGTGACCTCCGGATTGTGGAAGTCATCCCAGGATTAACAAGTCCTGGACAATTAGGGGAGGCTGGGGCAAAAATTTTTATTTTTCGCCGGAATTGTGGTCACTCCTCATTGGTAATGATGGGATGACCTCCGGATTGAGGAAGTCATCCCAGGATTACCAAGTACTGGAAAATTAGGGGAGGCTGGGGCAAAAATTTTTATTTTTCGCCAGTTTTGTGGTCACTCCTCATTGGTAATGATGGGATGACCTCCGGATTGAGGAAGTCATCCCAGGATTACCAAGTACTGGAAAAATAGGGGATGCTGATGAAAAATGTTGGTATTTCTGCCGGATTTGTGATCACTCCTCATTGGTAATGATGGAGTGACCTCCGGATTGTGGAAGTCATCCCAGGATTAACAAGTCCTGGACAATTAGGGGAGGCTGGGGCAAAAATTTTTATTTTTCGCCAGTTTTGTGGTCACTCCTCATTGGTAATGATGGAGTGACCTCTGGATTGGGGAAGTCATCCCAGGATTACCAAATACTGGAAAATTAGGGGAAACTGGGGCAAAAATTTTTATTTTTCGCCGGAATTGTGGTCACTCCTCATTGGTAATAATGGGATGACCTCCGGATTGAGGAAGTCATCCCAGGATTACCAAGTACTGGAAAAATAGGGGAGGCTGGGGCAAAAATTTTTATTTTTCGCCAGTTTTGTGGTCACTCCTCATTGGTAATGATGGGATGACCTCCGGATTGAGGAAGTCATCCCAGGATTACCAAGTACTGGAAAAATAGGGGAGGCTGGGGCAAAAATTTTTATTTTTCGCCAGTTTTGTGGTCACTCCTCATTGGTAATGATGGGATGACCTCCGGATTGAGGAAGTCATCCCAGGATTACCAAATACTGGAAAATTAGGGGAGGCTGGGGCAAAAATTTTTATTTTTCGCCAGTTTTGTGGTCACTCCTCATTAGTAATGATGGAGTGACCTCTGGATTGTGGAAGTCATCCCAGGATAAACAAGTTCTGGACAAATAGTGTATAGTGGGGCAAATTCGTGGGTTTTTCGTCAATTTTGTGGTCACTTCTCATTAGTAATGATGGAGTGATCTCCGGATTGTGGAAGTCATCCCAGGATTAACAAGTTCTGGACAAATAGTGTATAGTGGGGCAAATTTGTGGGTTTTTCGTCAGTTTTGTGGTCACTCCTCATTAGTAATGATGGAGTGATCTCCGGATTGTGGAAGTCATCCCAGGATAAACAAGTTCTGGACAAATAGTGTATGCTGGGGCAAATTTGTGGGTTTTTCGCCAGTTTTGTGGTCACTCCTCATTAGTAATGATGGAGTGACCTCCGGATTGTGGAAGTCATCCCAGGATTAGCAAGTCCTGGACAAATAGTGTATGCTGGGGCAAATTTGTGGGTTTTTCGCCAGTTTTGTGGTCACTCCTCATTAGTAATGATGGAGTGATCTCCGGATTGTGGAAGTCATCCCAGGATTAACAAGTTCTGGACAAATAGTGTATAGTGGAGCAAATTTGTGGGTTTTTCGTCAATTTTGTGGTCACTTCTCATTAGTAATGATGGAGTGATCTCCGGATTGTGGAAGTCATCCCAGGATTAACAAGTTCTGGACGAATAATGTATAGTGGGGCAAATTTGTGGGTTTTTCGTCAGTTTTGTGGTCACTCCTCATTAGTAATGATGGAGTGATCTCCGGATTGTGGAAGTCATCCCAGGATAAACAAGTTCTGGACAAATAGTGTATAGTGGGGCAAATTTGTGGGTTTTTCGCCGGAATTGTGGTCACTCCTCATTAGTAATGATGGAGTGACCTCCGGATTGTGGAAGTCATCCCAGAATTTACAAGTTCTGGACAAATAGGGTATGCTGGGGCAAATTTGTGGGTTTTTCGCCAGTTTTGTGGTCACTCCTCATAAGTAATGATAGAGTGATCTCCGGATTGTGGAAGTCATCCCAGAATTTTCAAATCCTT